>NC_059159.1:154114423-154425076 GCF_019923935.1 Bubalus bubalis | reverse complement strand
AGCAGCAGCAGCAGCAATGTTATCTGTTCATGGCTAAGGAAATCAAAGTGTTCCACAGAGAGAGACCTTTGCTTTTATAATAAAACTTCTATTTTACTCAGCAGACAATAAGAATACATGTGATTTCAACTCTACTACTGCATCTAAAATGTTTACAGTGACATCTTTACTTCATTGGTATTTTCAATGATCCATATGTAGAACTGCTTTAGATAAGAGCATGGTTTAAAATGTTTCTAAATCAGTAACCAAATCCTTTCCTTTGAATGAAAAACAAAGTACATCTAACTCTATGCTGGATTATTCAGGATGATGAAGGCAGTTTTATGAAGTGTTCTAAGTTTATTTGATAATCAGGAAGCCCTTTGAAATAATAGTATAAAGTGTAATCCTCATAAAAAGTAAAAAAAAAAATGTGAACTTATATTAGGAACATGGTTACTATAGTCTTCAGATAAAATAATCAGAAATTAATAAGGATTTTTATCAAATTTGTTGTGATGATATTGTATAGCTTTAGGTCTGCATTCATAGTTCCAGTATACAATTTTTCTCTGGCTGGAGCATGAAGTTATATGTGTGTAGCCATGTGAAAGCTACCCACTCTAACTTCTGAGGCAGAATACAGATTATCACCATCCCCACTCTGGCCCTAGCCTAATAAGGACATTATCAAAAGGCAAAAAGATAGGACACTGAAAGATGAACTCTCGAGGTCAGTAAGTGCCCAATATGCTACTGGAAATCAGTGGAGAAATAACTCCAGAAAGAATGAAGAGACAGAGCCTAAGCAAAAATAACATCCAGTTGTGGATGTGACTGGTGATGGAATTAAAGTCTGATGCTGTAAAGAGCAGTGTTGCATAGGAACCAATGACAGGTCCATGAATCAGGGCAAGTTGGAAGTGGTCAAAAAGGAGATGGCAAGAGTGAGCATCAACATTTTAGGAATCAGTGAACTAAAATGGACGGGAATGGGTGAAGTTATTTCAGATGACCACTATATCTACTCCTGTGGGCAAGAATCCCTTAGAGGAAATGAAGTAGCCATCGTAGTCAACAAATGAGTCTGAAATGCAGTACTTGGATGCAATCTCAAAACTGACAGAATGATCTCTGTTCGTTTCCAGGCAAACCAATCAATATCACAGTAATCCAAGTATATGTCCCAACCAGTAATGCTAAAGAAGTTGCATTTGAACAGTTCTATGAAAACCTACAAGACTATCGAGAACTAACACCTAAAAAAGATGTCCTTTTCATTACAGGGGACTGGAATGCAAAAATAGGAAGTCAAGAAATACCTGGAGTAACAGGCAAATTTGGCCTTGGAGTACAGAATGAAGCAGGGCAAAGGTTAATTAAGTTTTACCAAGCAAATTCACTGGTCATAGCAAAAACCCTCTTCCAACAACACAAGAAAGATTCTACACATGGACATCACCAAATGGTCAATACCGAAGTGAGACTGATTATATTATTTGCAGCAAAAAAATGGAGAAGTTCTATAGAGTCAGCAAAAACAAGACCAGGAGCTGATTATGGCACAGACCATTAACTCCTTATTGCCAAATTCAGGCTTAAATTGAAGAAAGTAGGAAAACCACTAGATCAGTTAGGTATGACCTAAATCAAATCCCTTACAATTATACAGTGGAAGTGAGAAATAGATTCAAGGGATTAGATTTGATAGACAAAGGTCCTGAAGAACTATGGACAGAGGTTCCTGACACTGTACAGGAGGCAGGGATCAAGACCACCCCCAAGGAAAAGAAATGCAAAAAGGCAAAATGGTTGTCTGAGGAGGACTTACAAACAACTCTGAATAGAAGAGAAATGAAAGGCAAGGAAAAAAGGAAAGATATACCCACTTGAATGCAGAGTTCCAAAGAATAGCAAGGAGAGATAAGAAAGCATTCCTCAGCAATCAGTGAAAAAGAAATAGTGGAAAACAATAGAATGGGAAAGTCTAGAGATCTCTTCAAGAAAATTAGAGCTACAAAGGGAACATTTATAGAAAAATGGGCACAATAAGGGACAGAAATGGTATGGACCTAACGGAAGCAGAAGATATTAAGAGGAGTGGCAAGAATACACAGAACTGTACAAAAAAAGATCATCACGACCCAGATAATCATGATGGTGTTCACTCTAGGTGACCACTCTAGGTGATCACTCACCTAGAGCCAGACATCCTGGAATGTGAAGTCAAGTGGGCCTTAGGAAGCATCACTATGAACAAAGCTAGTGGAGGTGATGGAAATCCAGTTAAGTTATTTCAAATCCTGAAAGATGATGCTGTGAAAGTGCTGCACTCAATATGTGAGCAAATTTGGAAAACTCAGCAGTGGCCATGGGACTGGAAAAGGTCAGTTTTCATTCCAATCCCAAAGAAAGGCAGTGCCAAAGAATGTTCAAACTACTGCACAAACTGCACTCATCTCACACTCTAGTAAAGTAATGTTTAAAATTCTCCAAGCCTGGCTTCAACAGTATGTGAACTGTGAACTCCCAGATGTTCAAGCTATATTTAGAAAAGGCAGAAGAACCACAGATCAAACTGCCAACATCCTTTTGATCATTGAATAAGCAAGAGAATTCCAGAAAAACATCTACTTCTGCTTTATTGACTATGCCAAAGCCTTTGACTGTGCGGATCACAATAAACTCTGGAAAATTCTTCAAGAGATGGGAATACCAGACCATCTGACCTGCCTCTTGAGAAAAATGTATGCAGGTCAGGAAGCAACAGTTAGAACTGGACATGGAACAACAGACTGGTTCCAAATAGGGGAAGGAGTACGTCAAGGTTGTATATTGTCACTCTGCTTATTTAACTTATACGCCTAGAGCATCATGTGAAGTGCTGGGTTGGATGAAGCACAAGCTGGGTTCAAAATTGCCAGGAGAAATATCAATAACCTCAGATATGCAGATGACACCACATTTATAGCAGAAAGTGAACAAGAACTAAAGAGCTTCTTGAGGACAGTGAAAGAGGAGAATGAAAATGTTGACTTAAAATTCAACATTCAGAAAACTATGATCATGGCATCTGGTCCCATCACTTCATGGGAAATAGATGGGGAAACACTGAAAGATGGGGAAGCAGTGTCAGACTTTCGTGCTCCAAAATCACTGCAGAAGGCGACTATAGCCATGAAATTAAAAGACACTTGCTCCTTGGAAGAAAAGTTATGGCCAACCTATACAGCATATTAAAAAGCAGGGACATTACTTTGCCAACAAAAGTCCATCTAGTCAAATTATGGGTTTTCCAGAAATCGTGTATGGATGTGAGAGTTGGAGTATAAAGAAAGCTGAGCACTGAAGAATTGATGGTTTTGAAGTGTGGTGTTGGAGAAAACTCTTGAGAGTCACTTGAACTGCTGCGAGATCCAACCAGTCCATCCTAAAGGAAATCAGTCCTGAATATTCATTGGAAGGACTGTTGAAGCTGAAACTTCAATATTTTGCCCACCTGATGTGAAGAACTGACTCATTGGAAAAGACCCTGATGCTGGGAAAGATTGAAGGCAGAAGGAGAAGGGGATGACAGAGAATCAGATGGTTGGATGGCATCACCGACTCAATGGATATGAATTTGAGTAAACTCCTGGAGTTGGCGAAGGACAGAGAGGCCTATTGTGCTGCAGTCCATGTGGTGGCAGAGTCAGACATGACTGAGGGACTGAAGTGAACTGATCCAAATAAGGATGTATTTTTCAAAGTAGTGAAAAGTGAAAGTGTTAGTTGTTCAGTCTTGCACAACTCTTTGTTACCCCTTGGAGTGTAGCCCCCCAGGCTTCTCTGTCCATGGAATTCTCCAGGCAAAAATATTGGATTGGGCAGCCATTCCTTTTTCCAGGGCATCTTCCCATCCTAGGGATGTACCTTGGTCTCCTGCATTGCAGGCTGATTCTTTACCATCTGAGCCACCAGAGAAGCCCAGCAGGTGAAATGAAAAGACTAATAGTTCTATTGGAAGATCAAGTATATTTTTCCTGTATTGTTTTTGTTTTGTGTGTCTGTGTTTTCCTACGTGGTATGTTTTATCAAATCTATTAAGATTCTACCCTAAAGTGGGATAGTAGCAAGGAAGGAAATTATTGCTTTATGGTAATATAAAATGCATGCTTTTTCTAAGTTTAATTGTGCTGTAAAATACACTTACCACTAGCTATATCTGACCATTGAAGACTAAACATCTAGATACAAATTGAGATGTGATATTAGTTTAAAAATAGCACACTGGATTTCAAAGATCTTTATTTTTAAAAAATGGTTAAAAATAGCTCAAATGATTCTCTGTTGATTCCATAATATTTTGGTAAATAAAACATTATATTAAAATGTTTTGCCTATTTTTATTTACTTCTTTAAATGTGGCTTCCTGAAAAATTAAAATTATGTATGTGGTACATACACACATACACATACTTGTATGTATCAGATCAGATCAGTCACTCAGTTGTGTCCAACTCTTTGCAACCCCATGAACCGCAGCACACCAGGCCTCCCTGTCCATCACCAACTCTCGGAGTTCACTCAGACTCATGTCCATCGAGTCAGTGATGCCATCCAGCCATCTCATCCTCTGTCGTCCCCTTCTCCTCTTGCCCCCAATCCCTCCCAGCATCAGAGTCTTTTCCAATGA
The DNA here is from genome assembly GCF_019923935.1 of Bubalus bubalis. Lineage (NCBI taxonomy): Eukaryota > Metazoa > Chordata > Mammalia > Artiodactyla > Bovidae > Bubalus > Bubalus bubalis. The sequence continues at coordinate 154,420,419 of NC_059159.1, read as the reverse complement.
GTCAACTCTTCACATGAGGTGGCCAAAGTACTGGAGTTTCAGCTTCAGCATCATTCCTTCCAAAGAAATCCCAGGGCTGATCTCCTTCAGAATGGACTGGTTGGATCTCCTTGCAGCCCAAGGGACTCTCAAGAGTCTTCTCCAATACCACAGTTCAAAAGCATCAATTCTTCGGAGCTCAGCCTTCTTCACAGTCCAACTCTCAGATCCATACCTGACCACAGGACCCCTCATCCAAGGTAAGGAGCAATGGCTGGTCTTTGCTGGAGCAGCCGCGAAGAGATACCCCACGCCCAAGTTAAGAAACCCGAGTAAGACAGTAGGTGTTGCAAGAGGGCATCAGAGGGCAAACACACTGAAACATGTGTGTATACATACATACATATATCATTTGGGCTTCCCTGGTGTTTAAGACGGTACAGAACCTGCTTTCATATAGGAGACTGAGCTCAACCCCTGGGTCAGGAAGAAGGAAGAAGAAGGAAATGGTTTTCCCCAGGAGAAGGAAATGGCTACTGACGCCACTGTTTTTGCTGGAGAATTCCATGAACAGAGGAGCCTAGTGGTTCTACAGTCCATGGGGTCGCAAAAAATAGGACAAAGCTGAACTACTAAGCACTATATATATATATATATATATATATATATATATAGCTATTGCATCATCTGTGGAATACCAGCTACAAAACAACTATATATTTAAAATCTGTAAGATGTATAAATAATGTCTCTAATGCATACCATTGATGTTGCAGGTCACATGCAGTTATGTGAATAGCATATTTAAATTATTATCAGAAAGGGCCCAAGGATGTGTTTTGTTAGCCTAAAACAATAAAACGGCCAAATATTTTTTCTAGCAAAATGGATTTATTTGGGAGGATCAGAGAACTGCAGTTCATCCTCTGCAACCATTGGTGAAGCACAGCATGTCTGGTAAAGCAAAGTAGAGGAAACTCTTTCATAGAGAAGGGAAAGTTGGGATGGACTGTTATAAACAAAATGTCCATTGGAGGAAACTGAGAATTCAAGGTATGGGCCTTTTTATTGGCTGAATTGTGACAGTCTCTCATTGGCTAAGCTGTTACTAAGCAAAGAGAAAATCTATTTTTCTTCTAGATTGACAACAATTCTAAACATATGCACAACATGAATAGCAAGCTAATTTGTTTACATATGAAATTTTTATTTGAAAGTAAAGGAGTAAGGATAGTCATAATATTCATAAAACTAAGTAAGTGAGATTTTTTTCCTTTAAATTGTGAAGCTTATTATAAAGCAACAGTAAATTAAGAGAGTGTGGTATTAGGGAAAAGAGAAATTAGACTACTCAGCTGTATATTCCACATTTAGAGGGAACTTTGTAAATGTGAGAGGTGTCACTGCACAGAAGAAGGAGAAAAAGCTGAATTTAGGCTGAAAGTGAAAGAGGAGAGTGAGAAAGTTGGCTTAAAGCTCAACTTTCGGAAAACTAAGATCATGGCATCTGATCCCATCACTTCATGGCAAATAGATGAGGAAACAGTGGCTGACTTTATTTTTCTGGGATACAAAATCACTACAGATGGTGATTGCAACCATGACATTAAAGGCTGTCAAGGAGTAATCCATGCTTACTCCTTGGAAGGAAAGTTATGACAAACCTAGATAGCATATTAAAAAGCAGAGACATTACTTTGCCAACAAAGGTCTGCATGGTCAAGACTATGGTTTTTCCAGTGGTCATGTATGGATGTGAGAGTTGGACTATAAAGAAAGCTGAGCGCTGAAGAATTGATACTTTTGAACTGAGATGTTGGAGAATACTCTTGAGAGCCCCTTGGACTTCAAGGAGATCCAACCAGTCCATCCTAAAGGAGATCAGTCTTGGGTGTTCATTGGAGGGACTGATGTTGAAGCTGAAACTCCAATATTTTGCCCACCTAATGCGAAGAGCTGACTCATTTGAAAAGACCCTGATGCTGGGAAAGATTAAGGGCAGGAGGAGAAGGGGACGACAGAGGATGAGATGGTTGGATGGCATCACCGGCTCGATGGAAGTGGGTTTGGGTGGATTCCGGGACTTGGTGATGGACAGGGAGGCTTGGCGTGCTGCGGTTCATGGGGTCACAAAGAGTTGGACACAACTGAGAGACTGAACTGAACTGAAAATGGTCTGCTGCTTAGTCGCTTCAGTTGTGTCCGACTCTGTGGGACCCCATAGACGGCAGCCCACCAGGCTCCCCCATCCCTGGGATTCTCCAGGCAAGAACACTGGAGTGGGTTGCCATTTCCTTCTCCAAATGCAGGAAAGTGAAAAGTGAAAGTGAAGACGCTCAATCGTATCCGACTCTTAGAGACCCCATGGACTGCAGCCTACCAGGCTCCTTAGTCCATGGGATTTTCCAGGCAGGAGTCCTGGAGTGGGGTGCCATTGCCTTCTCCAGAAAATGGTGTAATGGTGTAGAAAAATATTCTTTTTTCCACAGGGAAAAGTGAAAGTGGATGTCTGTATAATAACAAGCTGGTATCAATTCCATATAAATAAGGGGCTTTAGTATAAAAGAAAAAAACTTTAAAGCAATGTTAGCTATTAGTAGTGTCTATGAAACTGGAGTAGGAAAATGTTTTCAAGCAAAGATACACATATACTTATTCCTGTAACATATGTAATAGTAAACTTTAAAGTAAAAATATTGATAAAATTTGACTACTTCAAAATTAACTTCCATTTATTAAAAGAAGCCATAAAGTAAATGAAATGACATAAATTGAAAGTGCATATTTGCAATCCATCAAACTAACAAAAGGTTAATATAATATTGGGATGGAAATCAGCTAGAGACTGCAAGAAAGAAGAGAGAATCAACCTCAAAAGAACTAGATGGAACTTTGTATGAGGATGGAAATGTTCATATGGTTCATATGTTCATTTTTTGTATTGGGTATGTGAAAAATATACATTTTCTAATAGAATTTGTATACATTTAAAAAGGTGTCTATTTAAATAAAGCAGACATTAAAGAAAATGGAAGAGAATTCTGTGACCTTCCAGTGGTTAAGACTTAATGCTTCCACTGCAGGAAGGTACAGGTTCAATTCCTGGTCAGGGAACTAAGATTTCACATGGCCCAGCCAAACTAAACTAAACTAAACTAACTAAATAAATTCATGTTGATATATGATAAAACCAATACAATATTGTAAAGTTAAAAAAAATTAAGCAATCTAAAACAAAAAAAAATGTATGAAGTAAATAAATGCATAAAACAACTAAAATACAATATTCAGGAGGTATGTGTATGTAATCAAATCATAAATACAAAAGAATTATAAGCCTATATTTATCATGATAGTAACTGATGTGAGGAATGAAAGGAAGATGGGCTCAGAGGAAACAGTGATTTTAAAGTTATGTTTGAGCTCCATTTCTTAAGGCTGTTTGTTATGAAATTGTATTATTATTACTACTACTACTACTATTAAAATCGTATTATATGTATGAACTACATACCACCCATAATGATATGAACTGTAATATATATATATATATGCAATAATTAAGATGGAATTAAAGATAAAAATTGAGCACTTTTTAAAAACTACACAATTATTTATTTATTATCCAATTAGTGAAGAGATGAAGCAAAGTTGTTCAAAAATTTTACCTAAAATAGATATAGCAGTACACATCTATGAGAATGACTTAAAGGATGAATACCAAGTATTAGCAAGGATAATAAAGGAAGTCTTTTTTTTAATTCCATTATGGTATAAAACACAGAGAATGAAATCTACCCTATTCATAAATTCCAAGTGTACAGTATTGTTGCACAATATTGTATAGCAGTTCTCTAGAACTTTTCCATCTTGCATGACTGAAACTCTGTGCCCATTGCAAGGCAACTCCCAGTTTCTCTTCTCCACAGGCATTGGCAACCGTCATTCTACTTTCTACTTACATGAAATTTGACTACTTTTCATATCTTATATAAGTGGAATCATGTAACATTTGCACTCTGTAATCAGCTTATTTAAATTAGCATGTAGCCTCAAGATTTATGCATTTTGTAGTATGTTACAGGATCTTCCTTTTAAAGGGTGAATAATATTCTGTTGTGTGTACATGCCACATTTTCTTTATTCAGTTCAGTTCAGTCACTCAGTCATGTCTGACTCTTTGCGACCCCATGAATCGCAGCAGGCCAGAACTCCTTATCCGTCAGCAACTGTGGGAGCCCACCAAAACCCATGTCCATTGAGTCGGTGATGCCATCCAACCATCTCATCCTCTGTCGTCCCCTTCTCCTCCTGCTCTTAATCTTTCCCAGCATCAGGGTCTTTTCAAATGAGTCAACTCTTCACATCAGGTGGCCAAAGTATTGGAGTTTCAGCTTCAACATCAGTCCTTCCAGTGAACACCCAGGACTGATCTCCTGTAAATGGGTGTACACAAAAGTTTTTTTCAACCTCTTGACTATTGTGAATAATGCTGAAATGAACATGGGAGTGCCAATATCTCTGAAATTCTGTTTTCAATTCTTCTGGATAAATAGTCCAAAGTGGGATTTCTAGATCACATGGTAGTTCTATTTTTAATTTTTTTGAATAATCCCAATACAGTTTTACATAGCAGCTATACCATTTTACATTTCTACAAACAATACACAACAAGGGTTGTTTTCAGACACTCCTTTTAACATTATATTTTAAATAATGAACATTCTAAGAGATATGTGATGATACATAATTTCATTTTTTTAAAATTGTTTTTCTTTAATGGTTAGTGGTATTAAACATACCTATTGGACATTTGTATGTCTTTTTGAATAAATGCCTATTCAGTATTTGCCCATTTAAAAAAAAATTAGTTTATTTGCTTTTTTTAATTGAGTGGTATGAGTTCCTAGTTTATTTCGTAAAGTAATCCCTTACCAGATATATGATTTGCAAATATTTTCTCCCATAAATAGGTTGTCTTTTAAAATGTATTTTTATTTATTTGACTGTGCTGTGTCTTCATTGTTGCACAGGCTTTTCTCTAGTGTGATGTCTTCAGCTTTGTTCTCGATTATTTTGGTTATTCTGGGCCTTTGGTGGTTCCATTTGAATTTTAGGATTTTTTTTTTCTATTTCTGCAAAAAGAAAAAAAAATCTCATTGGGATTTTGATGAGGATAGCATTGAATCTATAGATGACTTTGGTACTATGGACATTTTAACAATATTAAGTCTTCTCATCCATGAACACAAATGTCTTTCCATTTATTTTTGTCTTCTAGTTTAGTTCAGCACTGTTTGGTAATTTTCATTGTATGTGTCTTGCTTTCTTGGTTAAGTTTATCCCTAAGTTTATTCCTGTAAACAAGGAAGAGGGCCTTCACTAAGAAACCTACTGTGTTGGAACCCTGAATCCAGACTTTCAGTCTCCAAAACTGTAAGAAATAAATGTTCATTTATACCACTCAGCCTGTATTTTTGTTGTTGATGTTATAGCACCTTGAACTGGCTAAACAAAAGGTACTTGTTTTATTTGTTCATGTTTTTATTTAAATATTATCTAAAAATATGATATAACTGAACAATTACAGAAGGTGAGATGTAATAAGGTTTTACTGCTAATTTGTGCAACTAAAGTAACAGGATATCAAACTGTCTAAAAATGAAAGATTGAATAAAGGAAATTCAAAACAGACTATAATATCTGTAAATTCATTGTAGTCAAATTTCTTAACTTTAGAAGATCTTTTCTATTCTAATACCCCTAATTGTAATGTAACCATTTATATAAAATGGAACAAATTTCTCTATTTCAGTTAAATGTTACTTTTATGTATAAAATTCAATTATATTTAATAGCACTTCTATTCATAAAAGTTGACATGAACACTATGGCCATTATTTTTTAAAAAGTCTATATTTCTATCTGTATATGAGAATGAAGAGAATCTTAGCTTATTTATTTTTATTTACTGAACTTTTTCTCATTCTTAAAAATAATATACATATATACACACATATAAACATACATATATATGTACATATTTATTTAAATTAGCTATGAAAATAATAATTTGTGCAAGGGCATTGGGAAGACTTATTTTAAAATAGTCCGTATCTTTAATTCTGTAGTTTTAGGTGGTTATCTGCATAACTTTGAATTGGGAGGGAAAAAAATAATTCTATAATAACATCAGATTATAGAAGAGAATATACATAATCACCAGTACTTAACACATAAATATGTTTAGTGATGCAATATGACATTCTTTTATACAGAACATCTTTTCACCTAGGTTCTTAATACTGTTTATGAAATCAAATATATTACTTTGTAAGCTCTCACACAAGGTGTCAGAATCTTTACATATTTACTTTCTTCTTGAGTTTTCTCTATTCACTTTATTTGTGATGAATTTCAAGATTTACTTTAAGACTCTGCTCAAATAAAATCTTCTTTCAAGCTTTTCCAAACTTCATTGTTGAATTAATCATTTTCTCCTTTCTATTTCCAAAAAGCTTTATACTTAAGTTCTTTGACTGCAATGAAATATGTGCAGTGTCTAGCCAATAGCAGGTCTTAATAATGACAATCATCTTTTGTGTTCTCTACTATGGTACTTTCCCAATATTAAATTGTTAAAAGATCTCCACTGCACTACTGTGACTTCTTAATGTCAGTCTTTTTATTTCCAGTGTTCAACTTAACGCCTACAACATAGCTGATTATTCAATAAATGTTTGCTCAAAAAAAAAGTTTGCAAAAAATAATGTGTTTAGAGTGACAAAAGAAGAAATGTTCAGAAAAATGAATCACCTATGTTAAATGACTCCCCATTTGGGGAAGAAATCTGATGCAGAAAAAAATTACATTAAAGATGAGCCTTTTATAAGTATGTGAATAACAAGTATTGGGAAGAAAACTTTTACAAAAATAAAGACTATGAAATTCACAGTTTTTAACAGCATGAAATAATACAATCTGAGTGCTGTTTTAGTCAACCCAGCTCAATTCTGTAAAACTTAATTGATCTCCATATATATATATATACACACACACACACAAACACACACACATATCACACTGTGTTGGTGTTGTGATATTTTCAAAGTTGAACAAAATGTGTCTTAAAATTTCTACTACTACTTAGGGAAAAACATAAATGTAGAAAACAATAAAGAAAAACAAAGTACATTATTTCTATCTTTCTTTTCTATTTATTGGAACACAAGTTTATCTGTGAATCAAAAGAAAATCAGGCATAGACATTTCCCTTAAGTGACATTTTGTATATCTTTTGACAGTTCTTTAAGGGAAGTGGGATTAGAAGGATTACATTATTTATTCCCACTTCCCAGGTAATAAATAAATAAATAAATTGAATAGCTTCTACCTTAGATAGTTCTATCAAGAATGAGAAGGATTCTCACATGGGGATTCATCAGAATGTGCAGGCTCTACAGCCATCTGATTACAGTAGCTGAAGCAATCCCTCTAATGCTACTACTTTCAGATTCTTTTTTATGCCTAGAAGTCAGCCCAGTGCATTATATGAATTAATCTATTCAAAGGCTACTCACTTAACCCCTTCCCACTTAGATATCTTCAGTGCCTTACTATGTAGATATTTTATTTATGAACAGAAAGTAGATACATGTTTAGCTCTATCTTGAATGATATATCAAAGTTATTAAAGATGAAGTAACCATATGTCTTAACTTGCCTAGTAAGATTCTGATATATGCTTGTCAACCTGATGTAATTATTAATAGCACCACTTTTTATTTTCCAAAGTGTCTCAGTTTAGACAATAAATTATATGGTCACTATCCTTATAGACCTACTGGTATTTCAGCACTTCTGAAACACTTCTTAAGCAGTGAGAAAGGCTTCATTCATATATCATGACTTGACTAATTCAGAGTCATTCTTTCTGGTCTAATTCCAAAGATTCCTACTTATATATTTTTGCACCTTGTTACAAAATTAGTAAATCTGAATTAAAATCTGATCATGCTACTCTTCTGCTGATAAAGTGTAAAAGGCTCCACAAAATCTACAGGATTAAAGTTAAATCTCTTCTCTACATGGAAGATATAAATAATCTGATAACATCAAAATGTTTCCTGCTCCTTTCTTAATACTTACCCATACTTACTGAACTCTAGACCTATTAAGTTTCTTGTGATTTGTCAAGCATGCCTCTTTCTGATGCTGCTGTGATTTTGCTCTTGCTGATCCCTATATCTGAAATTGATTTCAGTTCTTATTTGTCTACATTCTTTCTCATTTTCATCTTTCTCATTCTAATCAACCTAGCTATAAGATCGTCTTTTTTGTCATGAGTCAAGCACCCCCTCCTGCTTAGACATAGTGGCATTAGGTACATATTTCTAAGTCTAGTACTTATAATGGGCTCTTCCCTGATAGCTCAGTTGGTAAAAAATCCACCTGCAATGCAGGACACCCCGGTTTGATTCCTGAGTCAGGAAGATCTGCTGGAGAAGGAATAGGCTATCCACTCCACTATTCTTGGGCTTCCCTGTGGCTCAGCTTGTAAAGAATCTGCCTGCAATACCAGAGACATGGGTTTGAGCCCTGGATTGGGAAGATCCCCTGGAGAAAGGAAAAGCTACCCACTCCAGTATTCTGGCCTGGAGAATTCCCCAAACTGTATGCTCCATGGGGTCGCAATTAGTCAGACACAACTGAGCGACTTTCACTCACTCACTCAGTACTTATAATATCCTTGAATTTAAAACTTAGCACTTCTGTTTTTCATTCACAATGGGAAAATTGAAGGACTACATATTATTGTTAATATTTTACTTTGCCAGAAATCACTGATATCTTTGACATACCAAATACTTAATAAACAGCTCCAAAGAGTGAATAATTCTCTTTCTCTAGTCCACTGATGGAGTTTACCATCTGCTCTTCAGGTGGGCTGCATTTCCAAGCAGCAGGGCTCCCAAGATGATGAAAGCCAGGGGTCTCTATTGGCTTCAGACCTTCCATCAGAAGAAGTTGGGTTTCCTATCAGCACTAGTTCCAGGCAGTAGATGGTCCCTATGCTACATTTCCGGACCTGCATCGCCAGGCAGGAATTTAGTTCTGACTCTTTGTTCACTCCACATTACTGAGGGAATCATTAGTATATTTTCCCCTGCTAACTAACATGCTTAGATTCAGTGGGTTGCCTAGTCTGATTTGAGGTGGTGAGACAAATATGTCTACAATGACCAAAAGATAATTATTGAAAGTTAAGAAATAAGTGAATGATATTACACAGTTGTATTGAATTGTTTCCTTTTATATGAACTGAAATATTAATAGAAATAGTTTATATACAGAAATAATAGAAATTTTCTTGTAAAATTTCATGAAAAGATAATTTATTGATTTTGGAGTTGGAAAAACATATAAAAAACCAACTAATTGCTTAGGTTTTTGATACTTCTGGGTCTTGTTGGGGGATAAAAAAACTTGAAATTCTTCAGTTTTTCTCTTCTCTGTTGATTTTTCTAAGTGAACTTGCAATACCAGCTCTAACTGTATTTTACACACTCCAATTTTAAATTAAAAAAAATTCTTCAAAAGTCACAAAGCAGTCAGATATCATATATTGGAAGGTATGTTTGGAGATGTGTTGGAGTATATATAGTATATATGTAATTCCTAGCTTCTTAGTCATCCAAGATAAAAACCAAAATCAAACATCCTTCTCTCTTGGTTAAAAATATTTTTATCTGTGATAGAAAACTTACAACTAGAACATATTTGGTAAACCTGTAAACATTCAGACAGGGAAGCTAAGTGCTATCAGAGTGAAATTGGCAGTAGGCTGCCCAGCTACGTATAGCGTTAGCACACTGTCTCATCTCTGTAACACTGCATACCCAAAGGAGATGAGAAAACATTTTCACAACTGTCAGAGTCCATGGCCATATAAATAGGGAAATAATTAAAAACCACTTTGCAAAGTGCCAATAAGAAGGCACTTAGCAATTTTTAGTTTCTTCCTAATCAACCCCCTTTTCAGACAATTATTTTCTTGATGGATGTCAAAGCAAATAGTTAAGGGCTGGATAATGGTCATGTTGTAATGATTAACTTTCAGGTTATATATTTTGATACTTAAATAAAAAAGTTATTAAGAAACACTAAGTATATTTAAAATTTTTGTAACCACATGATTGTAGTTTATTTAATAATACTTATGATTTTCTTCAAGGAATTTATACCTATCCAAAAATATCATCAATCTTATTTTCTCAGTAGACAAGGAACTTGAGTAAAAATAAACAATCTGAAAAAACATGAAGTAGGGAACACAGAGGAGACAGAAAATTTATTGATATCCTCAAACTGCCTCAAGGCTGGCTTTAGCTATCACTTGTAAGTTTGAGTGCCACACTTTGCTTTTCAGAAACTAACAGCAGATTCTGAAAGTGCTAAAAAATAAGAGATTACATTTAATCTACAAGAATTGGTGCTAATATGGCAGGCCTGATTCTTCCATTGTTCTTCAAATCATAGGCTTGGTATCTACCGTAGAATCTGGGAATTATTGTTTAACTATTGATAGGGCCTACATGGGGCTCATTGTTAAAATGGCTCATTATGTTAACCTTACAAACAAAGGATAAAATCACAGTGACCCTTGAGACTTTCCAAATTGCCCAAACGACATTCTGTTTTCCTGCTGGTGCCTACGTTCTCAAGGCTACAAGACCAGCAGATTTCAGACCTCCTGCTACATGACTGCAGGACTCAGCTACAGGCTAAAAATTCACCATCTCTTCATTTAATTTTTCATTGGCAGAATATAAGAAAGACACTGTCAGAAAGGGAGGTCGCTGGTTCTTTTCAAGGGCTAGTCACCCTCTCGTTTTCCCTCTAATAAATTTCCTTTTCTCGCCTGACTGCCCGGCTCACTCTTTCTCCACACTTGCCTTAAAATTATATTCTCTAGCCTTGACATAACACTTACTTTAGTGTAACTAACTTGTTTTTCTTCCATTGACCAACTCCAGCGAAATGTCCTTGAGCTAATGTAAAACAGAGTGTATGATTATATGCTCACATCTATAATAATGATTCTGGTGTTTATCAAGTTAACTTGATTTTTTTTAAACTTTATGTAAATTTTCAAACTTTCTCTTTCTTGAACAAATTAAGTAGCATGATACATTATTGCAAGTTATTACGAGTATGTGGAATTAGTATGTTCTATTCCTCTGTGATTTAAATTCCTAATATTATGGAACAGTATCTGAATTTACACTGATGTATAATAAATCTTTCATGTTTGACAAGTTATTCTTGTTGTCAGAATTATTATTGAAGTGGTAGGAAAAATGTGAATCAAACTTTTTGAAGGCTTTTCTAGGCAGACATTTATTATATATACTTTGGAACTACATTGTATAAGTTTCATAAATGCAACTTTTATAAGTCATACTAAAGTTATGACACACTTTTTTCTATGAGAAACTTACCAGTTTCAAACAGGGATTGGATGATAAACAATTATCTTTGATTGTTATGCATGAGTCTTCTGGACATATTTCAACTTTTAAAAGAGAAATATAGTTTTATGTATTTGCATATTGTTCCAACTTATTTTTCAAAGTAATCAGGCTATATAATATGTAAGTTAACTATAGAGAGATATGTTTGAACATCTTATTCATCTCTGGGATTGTAATATATAGCATATACTTTGCAAATGTACATGCTCAAAATAATTTGTTAAATTTGTGATGGCTTGAAGGAACATGATTTTTAATTTGTATATAGTAGAGAAGCACAACAATTAAATAGTTTGGTAACATTTTTGTGAGAATTTTATGAGGGTGGAATTGTAGGGGGAAATCAGTGGGAGGAAGACATCAAGGAAGCTCTTGAAATAATGTAAATGCTAGATGAAGAGAATCTAGATTAGATAGGTTGTCCAGAAATATGAATGTGAGTATGAATTCCCAAAATATGGCAAGGGACTGTCAAGGAATTGGATAGGAAAACCAAAAAGAAGTCTATTAAATGTAAGTTAAATATAACAAAAGATTGGCAGTTAGTATTCCTTTTCTACTCTATGGTAAATCTGAAGAGTATGGAATTTTTCTTGCCTGGAAAATTCCATGGACAGAGGAGCCTGGCTGGCTACAATCCATGGGGTTGCAAAGATTCAGACATGACTGACTGAGCATGCATGAGCACATGCACAAGGAAATTTTCTCCATCACCCAAAGCATAAACTGTTTGAGTGCAAAGACTTTGTTTTCCCATATCTATAATCGTGCATGTCTTATAATAGTTTCTCACTTATTTTTCAATAAATATATGAATATTAAAAAAAAGCATAGAATGTCTCAGGGACAAGAATAGAACTCAGAACAATTATGTTTTAATGTTTAAGAAAATCCTTGAAAAAGCAGCACAGTACCACTTATATAGGTACAAGGCTTCTATGCCAACAGTGTTAAAAATAGCTTTGTTTATGTACTTCAAAATGTTCAGCAATCAATATCCAGTGATGGTGGAGCCATTCTTCCTCATTCCTGCTTGGTGCATGTCTTAAACCTGTGGAGTTATGAGAGAAAAATCAACATTCCATTTTAATTAGCAGCTGAATGTAGTTGTTTTAAGGAAACTCAGAATGTTGCACTGTTCCTGCATTTTGAAAATTGCCCATACCTGAATGAGAACAATAAGTAGACATGAAAGGTGCTTATACAATCCTCAGCTGATTAATCGACTTAGAGGTGGAGACAGCTGTGCAGGCAAACCGTTTTGCATCTGAATACAGCATTTTTATGAGACTACATATTTTTGGTAAATAAACCTGAAGAAATGCTACACCTGTGCTCTGAGAATGTTGTCAAGATTCTTAGATGGCAGTTCATTTTGATTAAAATGTATCATTCCAAACTTGAGACAGATTGTTGTCTTGGCATTGTCCCACGTGTTTGGGAAGCATAAAATGCTCAAATGAAGTGTTCACCAAGTCTTGAAAATGATAATGACAGAAAAGAAGCATCACAAAATTTTGGGAGAAAGATAGGAAGATATTTTGTTGAAAAAAAAAATTCAGTACACAGAGTGAAAATGCAATTTTTGTAGTATTGTGAGGTTGTTAAATTAACATTTATTCAGTAGAGCCTCAAAGTCTCTGCAGTTCAACAAAAGACCATAAGGAATTGAAACAGAAGTTTATTACAGGTCCTTGGAGGAGGTACACGCAGCACAGTCTGAAGGGTCACAAGTAGAGAGAGTGCAGCAGGACCTGTGGATTTTATTAAGGTCTGTGAGTAGAGTGCTTTGGGGTTCCTAGGCTAAGGCGGGATTGGTCAGTACAAACCAAAGAGCAGGTTTTGCTAAGCTACCATGAGACATGCAAGAGGAAGACCCTGGGAAATGGAGGAGACTGCTTATCACAAGGACTACTGTGTGAGTCCTATTAGGAACTTACATTACTTGTGACTATGGGCTGTTATCTGGAGGATGTGCTTGAGGTGGAGACTAGTGTCACTTCAAGGCCCCTGCCAGGCCTCTTATCCACACTAAATGGGTGTACTGAGGCAACAATATTATGAAATAATTTAGCTAAACTCTAATAAGTAGGCTTAAGCAAGTAGGTTGAAGAGGGGCAAAGTGATGTGGATCTAGAAAGTATGCCTGGGTTCAGGAGTTAACTAGGTTCAGACACCTCCAATGCATTTCTTTCCCTTGTGACCTTGACCAAGTTCATTTATCTTTTCTCTAAACTTTTCCTTTTTATCACTAGCACCATAAATATACTCACGGTGAAGATTTTATATTAAATAAAACAATGTGTTAAGTCTGTGACTTACTGTGGTCCAAGTATGTCTAACATAATCTCTTAAGCCCCTTAAAAGCATAGAGATTTTTTTAGCTAGTTATAGAAAGGGAACCCAGATTCAAAATGTGAGAGGGATTTATGTGAAGGAGGCTCTCCATCGGTGGCTTTGATCAGGAGGATTCTGTAAAGTAAGGACCTAGAAGCTGAGAACAGTCCCTGATTAAGAGAAAATAGAGACTTTAATGCTAAAATACCAAATAATTGAATTCTGCCAATAATAGAAATAAGCATGGAAGTAAATTCTTGCATAGAGCATAGCCTTGTTGACACCTTGATTTCAGTTTGATAGACAGAGGCAGAGAAACTAGTCAAGTCTGCCTGTACATCTGACCTGCCATGCTATGAGATAATAGAGTTCAGAGGTTAAAGCATCTGCCTGCAATGTGGGAGACCTGGGTTCGATCCCTGGGTCGGGAAGATCCCAGGAAGATCCCAGGAGAAGGAAATGGCAACCCACTCCAGTATTCTTGCTTGGGGAATCCCATGGATGGAGGAGCTTGGTGGGCTACATACAGTCCATGGGTCGCAAAGTCAGACATGACTGAGCGACTTCACTTTACTTTATGAGATAATTAATAGGTATTGTTTTAAACATCTACCTGTGGTAATTTGTCATGAATCAAGAGAAAACTAACATACCTTTTATAAGTTTCTATTACTGTTAAATTCCCATCTTGTCTATATTTATCTTTAGATAATCATTTTCTTCTAAACTTTGAAGATGTCGTTTCATTTTGTGTTTTGCTTTTGGGCAGAAATGGGTTTGTTTGCCTTCTGTTTTAAGAGGTTGAGTTTGGAATTTTTTTTTTTTGTGAAAAGTGTATGACTTTTATTGACATGATTTTTGACTGGTAGTCATATAGGCTCAAACACATTCTAGGGGCAAAAAATAAAATCTACATATTCTTACTCTCCCCCCCAACATCTTATCATTTTAATGTCCTCTTTTACATCTTCATGTTCATCCTTTTGCTGTCCATTGTGGTTATTGTCACTTTCACAGAAGTTTTTTTTTTTAATCTGTGTACAGAATTATTGAAAAGATTTACTTTCCAATTGTAATTTTCTCTTTCCTGTAGATTCTTCTATTTAGAGAAGATCTTTCAGTATTTCCTTTACGATAGGATAGGCTTAGTGCTGCTGCTTTGTTTTAGTTTTTGCTTGTCTGAGAAATTATTTCCCTCTCCTTCCATTCTAAATGATAATCTTGCTAGGTAGAGTGTCCTAGGTTGCAGATATTTCAATTTTATGATTTTGAATATATCTTTATACTGTCATCTGACCTGCAACATTTCTGTAAGGAAATAAGCAGGTAGACTTCTGGGGATTCCTTTGTGCCTAACTCTTTGTTTTTCTTTTGCTACCTTTAGAATCTTCTGTTTGTCTTTAAGTTTGCCATTTTTATTATAACATGTCTTGGTGTAGGTCTATTTGTGTTTATCTTGTTTGGAACCTACTGTGCTTTATTGTGAATCCCTGCAGGCAATGTCCTGCCCTCTGTGAGTGTGAGCACAGGGAAAAAACGCTACAGTATGGGTCCTGTCTCTCCCCTTGTGCATCCCCATGAAAATGGCAACTAGGCTCTAAGGCTGTCCAGTCTTCCTCTGCATACATCCTCAGTTGCAGCCACACTTCAGCTTGGAAATTTCTCTGTCACAACATAATAAATAGCTGTATTGCCTCTAAGTGCTGACTTTTTAAAGGAAGGGAAGTTTTCAAATTGAACTTAGTTTCATGGACATTTCCAAGGTTTTGCTTATTGTTCATTATCCAGGCAAAATAAATGAAGGATCAGATCAGTAGCGATTGGTTTGCATCTAAAAATCTGTGCTATTATATTTACTTTTGGTATGTGAGGGCATCATGTGGTTTGTTATTTTTTTTTGCATCTCTATGATAATTTTATAAAAACTATTTTCTTAAATATTGTTTCACTAATTTTTGTATTGTTTCCACATGGAGAGTTTTTTAAGATACCCAGTTTTCTGAGCAGATATATAAGTAGAAAGTGTCTTGAATATGATTTAATTTGTAAGGTATGTGATGCAGAAGCAATGAAGACAGTAAACATAATGAATAGCAATCACATTTGCATTTTTAAGTTATTCTTTCAGTAGTGTGGGGAGTAAATTGAAAGATGTAGCACACTAAGGTGAGAATGAAAGTCTCAGCTAGAAAAACAGTATTATAGACAGAAAAGAAAGGAAGATACAAGAGAATCTTGAGTGCTAAACTCAACAAGAATTTGTAAATTGTTGGACTTAAAGAGAAAAGGAGGTAGTTAGATTTTAAATAATTTCTTACTTGTATTAAAAGTTTGATAGATTGTCTTCTAATCAACACAAAAAAGATTCAGAAAGAGGTAGACTGAGGGATAGTAGTGGCACAGAAGTAACTATTTTAGTAGGAATGTTTTGAGATCAGTTGCATGGAGACATAACAGTTTAACTAGACATTGGCATTGCTGATTTAAAACTCAAAAGAGATTATAGCCAGAGATATATGTATTAAAAAAAGAAAACTATTAACAAAAGAAAAACTTAGCTTTATTACTGGGTAATATTAAACAGGCAGAGTTTATAGCAAACAGAGAAGAGGAAAACTGTGGGTCAGATCAGTTAATTGTTATATTGCAGAACAGGGATTAGACTTGGGGAAAATCACAACTTTCAATAATATGCTCATTTCATTTCTGCCTACTAGTTTCTCTTTTCTAAATGCCATTGGTAATGGAGAAAAGCCAAATTCCCTACATTGTTATGTCACTTATTGTTGTTCAGTCACTCAGTCGTGTATGACTCTTTGTGACTTAAGGGACTGCAGCACGCCAGGCTTCTCTGTTTTTCACCATCTCCCAGAGCTTGCTCAAACTCATGTTCATTGAGTCGGTGATGCCATCCAATCATCTCATCCTTTGTCATCCCCTTCTCCTCCTGCCTTCAATCTTTCTCAGGATCAGGGTCTTTTCTAATGAGTCAGCTCTTTGCATCAGGTGGCCAAAGTATTGGAGCTTCAGCTTCAGCATCAGTCCTTTCGATGAATATTCAGGGTTGATTTCCTTTAGGATTGACTGGTTGGATCTCCTTGTATTCCAAGGGACTCTCAAGAGTCTTCTCCAACACCACATATAAAAGCATCACTTCTTTGGTGCTCAGCCTTCTTTATGATCCAAATCTCACATCCATACATAACTACTGGAAAAAAAAAAAAACAAACATAGATTGGACTATAATGACCTTTGTTGGCAAAGTGACATCTCTGTTTTTTAACATGCTGTCTCAGTTTTTCTTCCAAAGAGAAAGTGTATTTTAATTTCATGGTTGCAGTTACCATCCTCTGATTGTGGAGCCAATGAAAATAAAGCCTGTCACTCTTTCCATTGTTTCCCTGTCTATTTGCCATGAAGTGAAGGGGCCGGATGCCATGATCTGTGTTTTTGAATGTTAAGTTTTAATCCAGCTTTTTCAGTCTCTTCTTTCACCTTCATCAAGAGGCTCTTTAGTTTATCTTCCCTTTCTTCTCTAAAGCAGTGTCATCTATGTATCTGAGGTTATTGATATTTCTCCCAGCAATCTTGATTCCAACCTGTGCTTCATCCAGACTGGCATTTTTCCTGTGTACTCTGCATATAAGTTAAATAAGCAGGGTGACAATATACAGCCTTGATGTACTCCTTTTCCAGTTTAGAACCAGTCCAATGGCCCATGTCCAATATTAACTCTTCCTTCTTGACCTACACACAGGTTTCCCAGGAAGCAGGAGAGATGGTCTGATATTCCCATCTCTTTAAGAATTTTCTACAGTTTGTGGTGGTCCATGCTGTCAAAGGTTTTAGCATAGTCAATGAAGCAGAAGTAGATGATTTTTCTGGAATCATCTTGCTTTTCCTATGATCCAATGGATATTGGCAATTTGATCTCTCACTCTTCTGCATTTTTTAAATCCACCTTGAACATCTGAAGTTCTTGGTTCATGTATTTTTGAAGCCTTGCTTGGAGAATTTTGAGCATTACTTTACTAGCATATGAAAAGACTGCAGTTGTGCATTAGCTTGAACATTCTTTGGAATGGCCCTGCTTTGTGATTGGAATGAAAACTGACCTTTTCCAGTCCTGTGGCCACTGCTGAGTTTTCCAAATTTTTCTGCATACTGAGTGTACCACTTTAACAGTGTCATCTTTTAGGAATTGAAATAGCTCAGCTGCAATTCCATCACCTCCATTAGCTTTATTTGTAGTGATGCTTCCTAAGGCCCACTTGACTTCATACTCCAGGATGTCTGATTCGAGGTGAGGGATCACACCATTTTGGTTATCTGGGTCATTAAGATCTTTTTTGTATAGTTCTTCTGTGTTTTCTTGGCAGCTCATCTTAATATCTTCTGAACCTGTTAGGTCCATACTGTTTCTGTTCTTTATTGTACCCATCTTTACATAAATGTTCCCTTGGTATCTCTAATTTTCTTGAAAAGATCTCTAGTCTTTCCCATTCTATTTTTTTCTCTATTTCTTTGCATTGGTCACTTAGGAAGCCTTTCTTATCCCTCCTTGCTATTCTCTGGAACTCTACATTCAGATGGCTATATCTCTCCTTTTCTCCTTTGCCTTTAGCTTCTCTTTTTTTTCTCAGCAATTTGTAAGGCAACCTAAGACAACCAGTTTTCCTTTTTGCATTTCTTTTTCTTAGGGTTGGTCTTGATCCCTGCCTTCTGTACAATATTCTGAACAACCATCCGTAGTTCTTCCAGCACTCTGCCTATCAGATCTAATCCCTTGAATCTATTTGTCACTTCCAATATATATTCGTAAGGGGTTTGATTTAGGTTATACCAGACCACCTGACCTGCCTCTTGTGAAACCTATATGCAGGTCAGGAAGCAACAGTTAGAACTGGACATGGAAAAACAGAATGGTTACAAACAGGAAAAGGAGTATGTCAAGGCTGTATATTGTCACCCTGCTTATTTAACTTATATGCAGAGTACATCATAAGAAACGCTGGGCTGGAGGAAGCACAAGCTGGAATCAAGATTGCTGGGAGAAATATCAATAACCTCAGATATGCAGATGACACCACCCTTATGGCAGAAAGTGAAGAGGAACTAAAAAGCCTGTTGATCAAAGTGAAAGAGGAGAGTGAAAAAGTTGGCTTAAAGCTCAACATTCAGAAAATGCAGATCATGGCATCCAGTCCCATTACTTCATGGGAAATAGATGGGGAAACAGTGGAAACAGTGTCAGACTTTATCTTTTTGGGCTCCAAAATCACTGCAGATGGTGATTGCAGCCATGAAATTAAAAGATGCTTACTCCTTGGAAGGAAAGTTATGACCAACCTAGATAGCATATTGAAAAGCACAGACATTACTTTGCCAACAAAGGTCCATCTAGTCAAGGCTATGGTTTTTCCAGTGGTCATGTATGGATGTGAGAGTTGGATTGTGAAGAAAGCTGAGCACTGAAGAATTGATGCTTTTGAACTGTGGTGCTGGAGAAGACTCTTGAGAGTCCCTTGGACTGCAAGGAGATCCAACCAGTCCATTCTAAAGCAGATCAGTCCTGGGTGTTCTTTGGAAGGACTGATGCTAAAGCAGAAACTCCAATACTTTGGCCACCTCATGAGAAGAGTTGACTCATTGGAAAAGACTCTGATGCTGGGAGGGATTGGGGGCAGGACAAGAAGGGGATGACAGAGGATGAGATGGCTGAATGGCATCACGTGAGTCTGAGTGAACTCTGGGAGTTGGTGATGGACAGGGAGGCCTGGCATGCTGCAATTCATGGGATCACAAAGAGTCGGACACAACTGAGTGACTGAATTGAACTGAACTGATACCTGAATGGCCTTAGTGGTTTTCCCTACTTTCTTTAATTTAAGTCTGATATTAGCAATAAGGAGTTTATGATCTGTGCCACACTCAGCTCCCAGTCTTGTTTTTGCTGACTATATAGAGCTTCTCCATCTTTGGCTGCAAAGAATATAATCAGTTCATTTCAGTATTGACTGTCTGGTGATGTCCAAGTGTAGGGTTGTGTCTTGTATCATTCAAAGAGGGTGTTTGCTATGACCGGTGTATTCTCTTGGCAAAACTGTTAGCCTTTGCCCTGCTTCATTTTTACACCAAGGCCAAACTTGTCTGTTTCTCCAGGTATCTCTTCACTTCCTACTTTTGCATTCCAGACCCCTATGATGAAAAGGACATCTTTTTTTGGTGTTAGTTCTAGAAGGTCTTGTAGGTCTTTATAAAACTGTTCAACATCAGCTTCTTCAGCATTACTGGTTGGGGCATAGACTTGGATTACTGTGATGTTGAATAGTTTGCCTTCAAAATGAACAGAGATCGTTCTGTGGTTTTTGAGATTGCGCTCAAGTACTGTGTGTTTTTTTTTTAATTGAATAAAAACACATTCCACAATTTAATTTAAAAATATTACTGTACTTCCTGGAAAAAATATAAGGTTGTATGTTTTAAAAGTTGCAACCTAATCTCCCTTAAGAACATTTTACACCTAAATAATCTTTGGAAATATATTCTACCTGATTACTCAGATGGTCAGTTCTTTTTCTCACACTGAAATCAAATTGTACATTTCTGTGGACAGTTATATTTGATTTGAGTTATATACATATATATATATATGTGTGGTGTGTGTGTGTATATATATATATATAAAACACCAAATATAGGATGTTTTTCATAGAAACAGTTTGATTCCATGCTTGTTATAAGTTCTGTGACACAGAATTGCAGGAGATTTTGCACAAGAAGCAGAATAATTCACCCAAGTGCTAAAAATACATTGAAGGCATATTCCCCATCAATAATTCATTAGAAATAGTATTCAGAAAATATTTAAGCTATGAAATGAGGTAAATATTATAACGTTATGTTAAAACTGTAGGTGACCTAATTCAGATAGCAATATCAAGGATTTCTCTTATAACATATGTTTTGTTTTGTTTTATGGTACACCTTATATGCAATATTGCTTGGAGGATACTTTAGGATAAAAGTGTAAAAGCTTTATTCTGCTGTGGTCTCCAAATCTTCTTTGTATGCACCCTTTGTGAAACCTTAACTATTCACATATTTTCACAAAATAGCTTCCTCTACTTAACATGTTCCAAATGAAGATATTTTATACTGTTGAATGAAACCTTTCATGAGTAACAATGCTCAACTCACCATAAACAGTTAGGTGAAGAAATACCTGTATGTATCATTTTAAACTAAGAACAGTTGAATTTACAAATGTCTTTTACAAGACAAATCTTTTATCAGTACATACCTTTTTGGTCTTCAATATGATTTGGTGGTATATTTATGATTTGCTCTGCAGTTGGTTACAATTAATTTCTGTTTATTAACTACAATAAGTTTAATCAAGAAGGAGATCCTTGAAAGAAAGACGAGAGTGCAAGTTTCATATTTGATTCCAAGTACACTGTTAGAGATATGTGCAAATAAAACAGACCAGGAAAGTCATCAATAAAGGGTGATTATCAAATCAGTTACCACTAGGGAAAAAAACTCAATTCAGCTCTGAAATTCTGGGAAACAGTAAAGAACATGTCCTAAAGTTAGCAGAAGTAGAGAACATGTGGAGATCTGTCTATACCAGACAACTCTCCTTCTGTCATATGTTGAGACATGCTTCCAAAAGAAATTTCAAATTCCTGCACTTCCAGGTTCCCCTGCTCTGGTTTAGTGTGCTCCTTCAACACTCGGTTGGAGAGTCTCAGGTTTTCTAATAATTCCCATGATTATGTAAGGATGAATGATGAGATGATCTGGGAAAGATACTACTCTCAGTATTTCCTGTATGTGCATGATTGCAAGTACATCTGTGCATCTTTTTTATTAAACAGTCACATTTTGAAATTTTATAAATCAAGAATAAAAATCAATACTATCAGTAATTGCTGTAACAAGTGAAAAGATACATCAAAACTATACTTTAATAAATAGACATAAAGTTTAAGAAGAAGAGGATGACAGAGGAAAGATGGTTGGAAGACCTCATGGACTGGATATGAGTTTGAACAAACTCTGGGAGATAGTGAAGGACAGGGAAGCCTGGTGTGTTGCAGTCCATGGGGTTGCAAAGAGTCAGACATAACTGAGTGACTGAACAACAATATTTCACTACTCACTACTGGAGTAGGGATAGGCTACCCACTCCAGTATTCTTGGGTTTTCCTTGTGGCCCAGCTGGTAAAGTATCTGCTTGCAATGTGGGAGACCTGGTTTCAATCCCTGGGTTGGGAAGATCCCCTGGAGAAATGAAAGGCTACCCACTCCAGTATTCTGGCCTGGAGATTTATATAGTCCATGGGGTCCCAAAGAGTTGGACATGACTGATTGACTTTCACTTTTTTCACTTTCACTATAGCCAGTGACCAGTTTTCTTCTTCCAAAGTCAGTTATTGTTCACTGTATACCTAGTCATTCATACACAAACAGCAAATCATATAGTGATAAACCCATGTGATTTTTTTTTTAATAAAAGTGGGTAGTCAAAAGAAGGATTGGCCAACAAAGATGAAAGTACAGCAAGAAACAAAGTGTGATAAAGCTGAAATTGAAGTTAGAATTGAACATAAACGACATTCATCAATGAAACAGATGACCATGAGAATATTGGCCCTACCATAGTTTGAGAGGCTCTAGATACAAGGATAGAGGAACTTAAAAAAGGAAATAAATGAGAAAGTGCTTGTGTGAAAAAAGAGAAGATATCACAGAGGAAGGGATGCCAATAGAAAACTTCACATTAAAATAATTCTTGGAGATATTTCTTGACATTCAAAGAGGAAAGAATAAAATGTTGGAAGCTAGTCGAAAGGAACAATATAATAATTCACCAATACATAGAAAAGATGTTCACGTTTATCACAAGTTATACAATGAAAAGGAGGCAAGCACTCCTCAAACTATTCTTAATAAGTTTTTACAAAGAGATAAAATTTTAATTAAAATGTTTCTAATATTTGAAATTACAATGTATAAGATAAACATTAGGGCTTTCCTGGCAAATACTGGTGGTTCAGCAGTAAAGAATCTGCCTGACAATGCCAGAGATGTGGGTTCAAACTCTGGGCTGGGAGAAGGAAATTTCAAACCACTCCAGTATTCTTGCCTGGAAAATCCCATGGACAGAGGAGCCTGGCGAGCTACAGTCCATAAGGTCATATAAGAATCAGACATGACTTAATGACTAAATAAGATAAATATTATTTTTACTATTTTTATTTTCCTATGCATGTATAAATGGCAATAAAATAGTTTTTAATGCATTGACAATTTCAAAGTTCATGAAATGATTATGAAATTTTCCATTTACTATTAAGGTTTCTTCACTTAACTGTACCATTGTTTTTGTGGTACTACACTAATATTCAGGAATCTGCAAGTGTCTGCATGCATGCTAAGTCACTTCAGTCGTGTCTGACTCTTTGCAACCCTGTGGATTGCGGCCTACCAGGCTCTTCTGTCCATGAAATTTCCAGGCAAGAATATTGGAGTGATTACCATTTCCTGCCACAGGGGATTTTCTCAACTCAGGGATAGAAACTGTGCCTCTTACATTTCCAGCATTGGCAGGTGGGTTCTAATACTAATGTCACCTGGGAAGCCCTATGCAAGTGTCTAAGTATCCATATATTGCTATATGTTTGTGTTCTATACATATATCAATACACATATATAAATTAATGTAAAGATAGGTCTAGTTATTTTCCATCTAAATAACTTTCAAACTCAAGTCTCTTTTGTAATCAGTTTTTAATGGCTTAGCATTTTGGGGGCTTCCCAAGTGGCACTAGCAGTAAAGAACCTGCCTGCCAATGCAGGAGACACAAGCTCAATCCATCCATTGGGAAGATCCCCTGAAGGAGAGCAGAGCAACCCACTCCAGTAGTCTTGCCTAGAGAATCCTATGGACAGAAGAGACTGGCAGGCTATAGTTCATAGAGTTGCAAAGAGTCAGACACAACTGAAGCAATCTAACACACATGCATATATTTTGTTGCATATATATTTTCGTGTCCATATGAACATATAAGCATGTATTCAAATACATTATGCCTTATATTTTTTTACTGGTAACAATTCTATTTGGGAAGGAATTGGCAACCCACTCCAGTATTCTTGCCTGGAGAATCCCAGGGACAGAGGAGCCTAGTGGGCTGCCATCTATGGGGTCGCACAGAGTTGGACACAACTGAAGTGACTTAGCAGCAGCAGCAGTAACAATTCTATTACTCAAAATTTTCAGTAAAATCTTTGCTCTCATTGTTCAATTGCTAAGACATGTCAAACTTTTTGTGACCCCATGGAACTGTTGTCTGCCAGCTTCCTCTGTCCATGGGATTTCCCAGGGAAGAATATTGGAGTGAATTGCCATTTCCTTCTACATGGAATCTTCTCAACCCAGGGTTCAAATTCCTGTCTCATTCATTGGCAGGCAGATTCTTTATCGCTGAGCCACCAGGGAAACCATTTTATATATAGTAGTATGTATATGTTAATTTCAAACTCCTAATTTCCACCCTCCCTTTCCCCTTTGGTAACTGTATGTTTGTTTCTTAATTCTATGAGTCTGTTTCTGTTAGTAAACAAGTGCATTTGTATCATTATTTATATTCCACATATTAAAGATATCATATTGTATTTGTCTTTCTCTGTCTGACTTATTTCACTTAGTATGATAATATTTAGGTCTATCAGTGTTGCTACAAATGGCACCTTTCATTATTTTTTATGGCTAAATAATATTCCATTGAATATAGGTTCCATATGTTCTTCATCCATTCCTCTGTTGATGAACATTTAGGTGGCTTCCATGTGTTGGCTATTGTATACAGTGTTACAATAAACATTGGGGTGTGTGTATCTTTTTGAATTATGACTTTCTCTGGGTATATGCTTAGGAAAGTGATTTCCATACAAATTTAAACATTTTTTTCCTCTAGTTCCAGAAAAAAATGCCACTGATAATTTAAGGGATTGGAGCTATAAATTGCTTTGGGTGGTATAGTAATTTTGACAATATAGATACTTCCAATCTAAAAATATGGTCTTTCCATCTGTTTATATAATGTTCAGTTTCTTTCATCAGTGTTGTAGGGCTTTCAGAGTACAGATATATTGCCTCTTTAGATAGCTTTTATTGTTGTTGTTCAGTTCTCAGTCATGCCCAACTCTTTGTGACCTCATGGACTGCAGCACGGCAGGCTTCCTTGTCCTTCACTGTTTCTTGGAGGACGCTCAAACTTATTTCCAGTGAGTCGGTGATGCCATCCAACTATCTCATCCTGTTGTCCCCTTCTCCTCCTGCCTTCAATCTTCCCAGCAGCAGGGTCTTTTCTAGTGAGTCTGTTCTTCTCATCATTGAGTCAAAGTACTGGGGCTTCAGCTTCAGCATCAGTCCTTCCAATGAATATTCAGGAGTGATTTCCTTTAGGATTGACTGATCTGATCTCCTTGCAATCCAAGGGACTCTCAAGAGTCTTCTCCAACACCACAGTTCAAAAGTATCAATTCTTTAGCACTTAGCCTTCTTTATAGTCCAACTCTCATATTCATATATGACTACTGGAAAAACCATAGTTATGACTGTATGGACCTTTGTTGGCAAAGTGGTGTATCTGCATTTTAATACACTGTCTAGGTTTGTTATAATTTTTCTTCCAAGGAGTGAGTGTCTTTCAATATTATGGCTGCAGTTACCATCTGCAGTGATTTTGGAGCCCAACAAATTAAAGACTGTCACTGTTTGTATTTTCTTTTTTTTCTGTCTACTTACCATGAAGTGATAACGACTGGATGCCATGATATTAGTTTTTTGAAAGATGAGTTTTAAGCCACATATTCAAGGTCCTCTTTCACCTTCATCAAGAGGCTCTTTAGTTCCTCTTTGCTTTCTACCATTACAGTAGTGTTATTTGCATATCTGATATGCAGATAGGTTTATTCCTAGGAATTTTATTATTTTTTGATGAGATGATAAATGGGATGGTTTCATTAAATTCTCTTTTTGATCTTTTGTTGTATAGTGTGTAGGAATGCAAGAGGTTTTTGTGTATTAATTTTGTATCCTGACACTTTACTGAATTCATTGATGAGTTCTAGTAGTTTTCTGAGAGCATCTTTAGGATTTTCTATGTATAGTATCATGTTATCTGCAAATAATGACAGTTTTACTTTTTCTTTTTTAATTTGGCTTCCTTTTATTTCCTTTCCTTCTCTTATTCCCATGGCTTGGGATTCCCAAAATTATCTTGAATAAAAGTGGTAACAGTGGATATGCATAGATTTTTTCTTATCTTAGAGGAAATGCTTTCAGCTTTTTACCATTGAGTATGATACTAGCTATGGGCTTGTCATAAATGGTCTTTATTATGTTATGTTCCCATTACTCCCAAATTCTGGAGAGTTTGTATTATAAATAGTTTGTATTTTTGTCAAAAACTTTTCTGTGTCTATCGAAATGATCATATGGTTTTTATTTTTCAATTTTTTAATGTGGTGTGTCACACTGATTGACTTATGAATATTGAAAAATCCTTGCATTACTGGGGTAAATCCCACTTGTTTAGGATGTATGATCCTTTTAATGTATTGTTAGATTTGGTTTTCTTATACTTTGTTGAAGATTCTTTGTCTATATTTATGGTGTATTGGCCTGTAATTTTCTTTTTCTGTGACACAATTGTTTTGGTATCACGGTCATGGTGGCCTTATATAATTAGTTTGGAATTGTGCCTTCCTCTGCAATTTATTTCAATAGTTTTAGAAGGATAGGCAGTAATTATTTTCTAAATGTTTGATGGAATTTTCCTGTGATGCTAACTGGTCCTGGACTTTTGGTTTATAGGAAGATTTTTACAGTTTCAATTTCAGTTTTGTGATTGGTCTGTTAATACTTTTTGTTTCTTCCTGGTTCAGTCTTGGAAGATTGTACTTATATCAATAACCTCAGATATGCAGATGACACCACCTTTATGGCAGAAAGTGAAGAGGAACTAAAAAGCCTCTTGATGAAAGTGAAAGTGGAGAGTGAAAAAGTTGGCTTAAAGCTCAACATTCAGAAAACGAAGATCATGGCATCCAGTCCCATCACTTCATGGGAAATAGATGGGGAAACAGTGGAAACAGTGTCAGGCTTTATTTTGGGGGGCTCCAAAATCACTGCAGATGGTGATTGAAGCCACGAAATTAAAAGATGCTTACTCCTTGGAAGGAAAGTTATGACCAACCTAGATAGCATATTCAAAAGCAGAGACATTACTTTGCCAACAAAGGTCCATCTAGTCAAGGCTATGGTTTTTCCAGTGGTCATTTATGGATGTGAGAGTTGGACTGTGAAGAAGGCTGAGCACCAAAGAATTGATGCTTTTGAACTGTGGTGTTGGAGAAGACTCTTGAGAGTCCCTTGGACTGCAAGGAGATCCAACCAATCCACTCTGAAGGAGATCAGCCCTGGGATTTCTTTGGAAGGAATGATGCTAAAGCTGAAACTCCAATATTTTGGCCACCTCATGTGAAGAGTTGACTCATTGGAAAAGACTCTGATGCTGGGAGGGATTGGGAGCAGGAGGAGAAGGGGACGACAGAGGATGAGATGGCTGGATGGCATCACTGACTTGATGGATGTGAGTCTGAGTAAACTCCTGGAGTTGGTGATGGACACGGAGGCCTGGCGTGTTGCGATTCATGGGATCGCAAAGAGTCGAACATGACTGAGCAACTGAACTGAACTGAACTGAAGAATTACTCTATTTCTTCTTCTGCTGCTGCTGCTGCTAAGTTGCTTCAGTTGTGTCCGACTCTGTGAGACCCCACAGACGGCAGCCCACCAGGCTCCCCAGTCCCTGGAATTCTCCAGGCAAGAACACTGGAGTGGGTTGCCATTTCCTTCTCCGGTTCGTGAAAGCGAAAAGTGAAAATGAAGTCGCTCAGTCATGTCCAACTCTTAGCAACCGCATGGACTGCAGCCTACCAGGCTTCTCTGTCCATGTGATTTTCCAGGCAAGAGTAGTGTAGTGGGGTGCCATTGCCTTCTCTATTTCTTCTAGATTGTCTATATTATTGATATATAGTTGCCAGTACTAGTCTCATATGATCCTTTGTATTTCTGTGTTGTTTGTTGTAACTTCTCCATTTTCATTTTTATTTCTATTGATTTGAGCTCTCCCCTTTTCAGTCTTACCAGAGATTGTTGTATTTTATAACAATTTTCAAAGAATCACCTTTTTATCAGCTTGAACTTTTTTTTTCTATTCTATGAGTTTCTCCTCTTATGCTTTTATTTCATACTTTCTAACATATTTGACTTTTTTTATTCTTTAAAAAGTTTTTTAAAATTCCCTAAGGTGAATATGTTCGAACTACTGCACAGTTGCACTTATTTCACACGCTAGCAAAGTGATGCTCAAAATTCTTCAGGCTAGGCTTCACCAGTACGTGACTTGAGAACTTCCAGGTGTTTTCCAGTAGCCATGTATGGATTTGAGAATTGAACCATAACGAGGGCTGAGCATTGAAGAATTGAAGCTTTTGTACTGTGGTGTTGAAGACTCTTGAGACTCCCTTGGAATACAAGGAGATCCAACCAGTAAATCCTAAAGGAAATCAGTCCTGAATATTCATTGGAAGAACTGAAACTGAAGCTGAAGTTCCAATTCTTTGGTTACCAGATGTGAGGAACCAATTCACTGGAAAAGACCCTGATGCTGGAAAAGATGGAAAGCAGGAGAAGGGGACGACAAAGAATGAGATGGTTGGATGGTATCACTGACTCAATGGATATAAGTTTGAGCAAGGTCTGGGAGATTGTGAAGGACAGGGAAGCCTGGTGTGCTGCAGTTCATGGGGTCACAAAGAGTCAGACATGACTGAGCAATGGCAACAGTGGTGAATACTTACCCTGAAAATTTTCAGTATTTTTTTTGTAATTTATTCATGTTAAGCTATACAGTTTGCTTTCTTTAGCTGTGTTTTTTTTTAATTTGTAATATATTTATTTAGTTAAAATATTTTCTAAAATCCAGTGTGTTTTGTCACTCTATAGGTTACTTATGATTATAGTTTTAATTTTCAAACATATCATGAACTTCTTGGTATCTTTTGGATATGATTCCCAGTATATTTGCATTGAAGATGGAATATACACTAACGTGTAAACCATTTATTTTAGCATGCTTATCTTCCCATTTGTGTGATCTCCTTTCAAGAAAGTTTCTTCATCAACACATCCGATCTTGAGCAACTAGTAACCAGTCTCTGTAGATTTGTCCTTTTCCAAAGTTTCACAAGAGTGAATTACAAAATACATATGCTTTGTGTCTGATTTTTCTAGGTATTGAGTAGGAGTTTATCTGCCACAGGTTACTTAAATTCAGAAAAAGTTGTTCTCCTTAATAATTTTGAATGTCTCCTTGATAGCTTTAAAGTCTAAATTACATACACTATAAAATTCTTTCATTTTAAGAGTACACACTGGTGTGTATTAACAATACTAACACTTATGTAACCAATTCACAATTTAAGTAATAAAAATTTTTCATCACTTACAATGCTCCTTTAAAGTAAATCTCCCCATCCCTAGACACAAACATTGTGGGTCTGCTTTATGTCACTTTGAAGCAGTATTTATTGTTTTTAATTTCATTTACATTTCATTTCAAGTTAACTTGTGATAATGCTTTTTTAATATTTAAAAATATTTAAATTTTATTAAATATTAAATTGTATTGATTTAAAATATTATTTTATTAATATTTTTATTAATTAAAATGTTTTTAATGCTTAAAAAAATTTTTTTAATTCATTTGTTTAAATACCATTGTCCAGAGACTATTTGGTCTTTGTTGAAGTAACTTGATATTTTGTCAAAAATCTATTCTGAAGTAAATATTCTATTCCATGTGATCTATAAACCTATATTTACATTATATGAAACTCTCTTAATGTTTCTTTCTCCCCAATCTTGAAACAAAGACCACTTAAAAAATAATTTATTGTTTTTACAATTGTAGATATTTTGCAAATGCCTTTTACCAGGTTGAATGAGTTTCCTTTTTTGAGGTGATGGGATGGAAAATATTTAGCATTCAATTTTCTGGAAGTAGAGTGAAGGCCATGATATGTAGCATTTGCCAGTTTCCATGTTACCAATATGACATTAATTGAAATGCAGAATTGCTGAAAGTTTGAGTTAGCTCTTGGGCTAGCTCCTTCATAGCACTGATTCCTAGGTTACTGGAAACTTTTATTACTTACTCTCACTGAATGCATCTATATTTAGAAATGGTACATCTTTTTAAAATAAGTTGACCTCTTCTTACTATGCAATATCACTCTTTATCTTTTCAGATAATCACTTGCTTTTATGAATCATTATCTCAGCCAATTTTCTACAGTTCAATTTTATTTCTACTTGTGTCTTGATTTCTTATATGCTAAACATTTGTAAAGCTTAAAGATATTGGGAGTATTTATCAGATCACCTAAAACACACAGAAGAAGTGTGACCATTTATTATTAATTTTCAGTATATGCCTTTTAATAACTAAAGTGTTATGACTATACATTTTCCTCTGACTATAGCTTTTACTGTTACACATTTCTCATCATAAACCCATTAGTTTGTAAAGTTTAGTTTTTATTTCCTCTTTGGGAGAAAGTCCACACAGCAGCAAGATTAAAACCTGGGAATGTTGCTTGAATATATTTATCCTTATTAAATTTGCTTTATGTTTTCCTTATGTCTACATCGAACATTTTTATACATTTTCTGTAGTAAAGATCATTAGTTTACTCTGTAGTACAGGAAAAAGTGAGTGGTTTATACAGAGCTAGATGTATGATTGGCTTATTGAATACATTGTTTCCTTTATCCAAACATATTTATTTACTAGATTTGATTGATTCTGATTAAGGGAAATTGACATATTTCATCCTAATTTTTTTAAATCAAGACTAATGTATATTTTTGACATATTTTGCTTAATATTTGCCTAGTATATTGTTTGATTTATTCAATTTTAAGATTTTTAGAGTGGCTTCATGTCCATCTGAATTTCAAAAGTCCCTCTTATACATTCATCATGTATATAATTTCCAAAGAAGTATGATTTACTTTGCCTATGTTTGTCAGACTACAGCCATGTTCTAATCTTAACTACATCCTAGAGTGTCTCTTCCCTTGATAGTGTATTTTAATCCTTTGCAGGTGGTGAGGATTGCCAGCCAAGTTGTGGACTTGTCATGTACATGATGCTCTAAAATATAATTGTGTTAAGGAGGAAGAAAGTATGTAATACATTAATATAATCTTTTTGTAAAAATACTATCAGGCACTTCTGGATACAAAATGTGCCTAATTCACAATTTTATTTTCCTCTTCTCAATATTTCCTAATGTTTTGCTTTTCTCTAACTTTTCCTTCCTAATAATTTTGTTAATATTTTTCTTGATTTTTTATAGTTAGATCATCCTACATCAAGTTGTTCTAGAAAATATTTTGAGTACAAGGATCTGTAAGCAAAATATTAAATTAAGGATCATTCTTTAAAGAGTAAAATTTTGTGGAAACCTCAATTTATTACTTATTACACAATGGATCTCCTTCTCAAGAACATAACTCCCCTATTTGCCAGGAATTTTAGAATAAAACAAGATTTAATTTGACTATATACACCTATCTAACATATTTTTAGATGAGAAATATTTAATGATCTTTTATTGGTAAAGTATTAATTTTTTCAGATGTCAGGATAATTTGAATCAAAGATGGGGAGGAACTACTTGTCTTACCATACCTGATTCCCTATAGGGTCAGCAACACAACTAAAGTTGCCATTGCAGAAAATATTTTTTAAATGACTTTCTAAATTTTCTTGGTAATTGTTTGATTAAGCAAGTACAGTGATTATATTTTTCTCTGTTGATCAGGGAAAAGGCTGTTTTTGAGGGGGAGAAGAGGTATAAAATATCCAATCTGCCACATTTATACTTTTATTCACTATGTTTTTTTAAGTTTACTTTTTTACAACTTTCACTCAGAGGATTTTGCACTGTGTTTGGTATTGGCAAAAGCTTGATAATTCCCCAGCAGTTTTGGAAGTACAAAATAATGCTTCTAACCTTTAAAACCAAACACTTTGGTAAATACCGCAGATGCCAAATTACTCTAGCAGGTGCTAAATTGCTACTAGTGTATCACCTTGGGATATGATGAAGATAAATGGAGACTATGCATTTCCCCAGTATTCCACAATTACTGGAACACCTGTGCTAAATGATGTGGTGCTAATACACCATAAACATCCTCACAAGGCACAGAGGACCTTCTAGTTTCACATTTCAACTTGCTAAACAGGCCTCAACTTAATGTGGGTGTTTAAAATGTATCACCTATACTTGACATTGCAACTGTATAGTGAGTATCAGTATCATGTCACTAACAGCTGACTTGCTTTTTTCTCTCTCTCTTTTAATACCCTTACCTTATTAACCTTAATATCTTATTCTGTACATTCTTATCTCATTTTTGCTATAAGAATATGTATGTTTTTCTTTGCTCCAAGTGAATCATCTTCACACCTTTGCTTAAATATCAGAGATCAATACCATTGTCAGCAATACTGGATGTCATTAGCACTAAAGTTCTAGCTCCTCTGCTTTTTTAACAAATCATCTTTCACACATATAAACCCTCATATGCAATATAGAGGTTTTAAAGATGATATGCTAAATGGAGATGTCTACAAATATATAGCATCAGATATGGACCTAAGTCTATTTTTACCAAATTAAACATCAAAAAAGAAATAGCTATGTGTGTATATATCAATGAGTTTATGATAGCATCCATAGTTATTGTGAATTAAGATTCTTCTAGTCCTGAGGGCAAGAGGAGAAGGAGGCGACAAGGGATGAGATGGTTGGATGGCATCACTGACTCAATGGACATGAGTTTGAGCAAACTCCAGGAGATGGTGAAGGACAGGGAAGCCTGGTGTACTACAGTTCATAGGATTGCAAAGAGTTGGACATGACTTTGCGACTGAACAACAGTTCCTGTTATAGACTATGTTTAACAGCTTTATTGACATGCAGTTCACATAACATATAATTCAACATTTGAATGTATATTATACAGTGTTCATAATATATTTACAGGGTTGTATGGCTATTATCACAATCTAACTTCAGAGTAGTTTTGTCCCCTGAAAATGGAAATCCTCTGCCTTCTTGCAGTTGTTTCCCATTCCCCCCACACGCTAACACCTCCTGTCTAGGCAGTCACTTATCTATTATGTGTGTCTATAAATCTGCCTTTCCTTTCATTGTCTCAAAACTAATACAATATTGTAAAGTTTAAAAATAAAATAAAATTAAAAACAAAACAAAACAAAACAAATAAAAAATAAATAAAATTAAATTAAATTAAAAAAAAAGAACAAAAAAAATAAATAAAGATTTTATCTTTTACTCTTCAGCGGTTTTAACTTTATGAGATTAAATGTGGATTTCCTTGTTTTGACACCCTTCCAAACTTGGATTCATAAAATTTTGTAATTTATAGCTTTACATTTTGTCATGTTACAAAAGTGAAAGTGAAAGTCACTCGTCGTGTCTGACTCTTTGCAACCCCTTGGACTATACACTTCATGCAATTCTCCAGGCCAGAATACTGGAGTGGGTAGCCTTTCCCTTCTCCAGGAGATCTTCCCAACCCAGGGATCAAGCCCAGATCTCCCACATTGCAGGCGGATTCTTTACCGGCTGAGCTACAAAGGAAGCCAAAGAATATTGAGGTGGGTAGCCTATCCCTTCTCATGTTACAAAAACTATCTTCAATTATTATGTCTGCCCCACTTGCTCACTCTCTCTTTTAAACTACATCTGCTTTGCCACTATGTGTGTATACCTTCATAGAGCTCATTGAAAAAAAAAATGTATATATATATATATTTATTTATTTACTTGGCAGCATAAGATCTAATTGTGGCATGTGGAATCTTTTAGGTGGGGGCATGCGGAATCTTTATTTGTGCCATGTAGGATATAGCTTCCCAACCAGGGACTGAACCTAGGCCCCTTGCATTGGAAGCCCAGAGTGTTAGCCACTGGACAACAAGGGAAGTCCCACTCATTTTGTACATTGAGTTCCCATAGTACATTTGTATAGATCCTGTAACTATATTTACATTTTAAGTTTCAGTCTTGAGATGTGTCCTATATCTAATATTCTGTCTGGATTAGGAGCAGTAGTTGGAAAAGCAAGGGAAATTCTGTGAAACTGTACATTTTGTGTAGCTCACAGTCCAAACCATTTTTTATGGATTTATTTGAATAACTTTCACAGTTTTCAACCTACTCTGAAATGACCACAGAGGGATCTCTAATGAATCTAGAGCATATTAAGCTCTTATCTCCAAAGTATATATTTTCATCATTTATTTATTTATTTTTGAATCTTGATTAGGAAATAAGAAGTTCTTGTGACTTTCCATAAAAAAAATAAACATGTAGAAAGGCATGAAATACTTTATCATAATGACTTCCATTGCCTTTGAAATCTGAATTAATTCTTGTAATGGATTCAGAAGTCATTTAAGCTTATCCAGGAAGTGATGATTTTTCAAAAATGATGATACAGATTACTGCCAAGGTTAAAAAAAACTTTTTTAAAACTTAAAAAGTATCATCCTGAATCCATAGATATGGACCCAACAGACCCTAATATGGGCAACAATTAAAAAGTAACTTTTAAAATATTATTTTGAAAAATTTGCTAGTGAACTATAGTACCTGAAACTTTCACTGTAAATTTGCCATTTAAAATGAAGACTGCTGAGATGGAAAGTTTATTATAATTAGGTTTTTCTTTCTTTATATACCAAAAGGAGTATGTCAAGGCTGTATATTGTCACCCTGTTTATTTAACTTATATGCAGAATACATCATGAGAAATGCTGGACTGGAAGAAGCACAAGCTGGAATCAAGACTGCCAGGAGAAATATCAATAACCTCAGATATGCGGATGACACCACCCTTATGGCAGAAAGTGAAGAGGAACTAAAAAGCCTCTTGATAAAAGTGAAAGTGGAGAGTGAAAAAGTTGGCTTAAAGCTCAACATTCAGAAAACGAAGATCATGGCATCCGGTCCCACCACTTCATGGGAAATAGATGGGGAAACAGTGGAAACAGTGTCAGACTTTATTTTTGGGGGCTCCAAAATCACTGCAGATGGTGACTGCAACCATGAAATTAAAAGATGCTTACTCCTTGGAAGGAAAGTTATGGCCAACCTAGGTAGCATATTCAAAAGCAGAGACATGACTTTGCCAACAAAGGTCCGTCTAGTCAAGGCTATGGTTTTTCCTGTGGTCATGTATGGATGTGAGAGTTGGACTGTGAAGAAGGCTGAGCGCTGAAGAATTGATGCTTTTGAACTGTGGTGTTGGAGAAGACTCTTGAGAGTCCCTTGGACTGCAAGGGGATCCAACCAGTCCATTCTGAAGGAGATCAGCCCTGGGATTTCTTTGGAAGGAATGATGCTAAAGCTCAAACTCCAGTACTTTGGCCACCTCATGTGAAGAGTTGACTCATTGGAAAAGACTCTGATGCTGGGAGGGATCGGGGGCAGGAGGAGAAGGGGACGACAGAGGATGAGATGGCTGGATGGCATCACTGACTCGATGGACGTGAGTCTGAGTGAACTCCAGGAGTTGGTGATGGACAGGGAGGCCTGGTGTGCTGTGATTCATGGGGTTGCAAAGAGTCGGACACGACTGAGCGACTGATCTGATCTGATCTGAAGGACATAGAATAGTATGAAATCTTCATAAAAAAAAGTTGAATAGAATTTTGTTTGAATAAGGTATTTACTTGTATTTGCTTGAAGACAAACACTCTTCTCTCTAGAAAATGAGTAATAAGGTAAGTGTCATAATCTCAAGTTTAAAACAGTAGATAAAGAGGACAGCTTACCCATCCACTTTTCCTTGCCCATCCATTCACTCAACAGATGTTTACAGCAAAGCCTAATGACTAACATTTTAACAACCAATCTATTATATGAAATTATTGGTTTGGGGGTCATATAAAGGTTTATAAGCAAACAAGTAAGAGACTATGAGCTGAGCTGTCAGAACAAAACCAACAAAACTATCCTGCATTTAATCATCATAGTGCTGCTTTTTTTTTTTTTTTTGGTTTTTTATCTGCAGAAAAGTCCCATTAAAATTCTGAATGAATTTCAATGGTGCAATCGTGCTAAAAAAAAGACATGACTCAAAATAACCACCTCAGAATGTTAAACATCTTCAACTAAAACAGTAATGAAGTGAAAATAAGTGGAGGATTCAATTCTAGCATGGGATGTAAGCCCAAGATTTTAATAAATGAATAATGAAAGTGTTTGCCTAAAAATAATCAATTCTTCCAATAACAGGTTTGCTGTCAGTATATAATCATTTTGAGTAATTAAATTTCAATGAATTCAGTTGCTAAGCCAGGCATATGCTTTGCGTTATCAATATGGCCAGGAATCTCTCCTAGGTACCTTCCTTGAGCCATTTTCCTGGGTTAGATTAAACGAGTTTCTACGCTGATTGCTACAGTTTCCTTCTGTAGAGGCTTGGCTCATTAGATCAGTTATTAACCAGTGCCTGCTATGAGAAGAGAAGGAGGTAGGAGCCAGGGCCATGTGTGCCACACTGCCAAATCACAGATCCCTGCCCAAATATGGATACCTAGTTTTGTATCATGGTTATGGATAAAATAAATAATGTCCTCTTATAATCTTCCTCTTTTCTCTACCAGGGTCTCCTCAAGTCTTCACTTTCAGTGTAATTTAGTATTCTGTCTCTCCATCCCTCCCTTCTCTTCCCCTCTCCTTTTCTCTGTCTCTCTCTCATGCACACATCATTTTTTCTCTCTTGTTACCATTATAATATAGCATAACTCTCAAATTATGACAAACCTAGAGAGCATATTAAAAAGCAGAGAAATCATTTTACCAACAAAAGTCTGTATAGTCAAAACTCTGATTTTACCAAAATTCAGGTACGGATGAGAGAATTGGAGCATACAAAATGCTGAGTGCCAAAGAATTGATGCTTTTGAACTGTGGTACTGGAGAAGACTCTTGAGACCCTTGGGCAGCTAGGAAAATCAAACCAGTCAGTCAATCCTAAAGGAAATAAACCCTGAACATTCATTCATTGGAAAGAATGAATGATGCTGAAGCTGAAGTTCCAATACTTTGGTGACTTGATGTGAAGAGCTGACTCATTGGAAAAGACCTTGATACTAGGAAAGTTTGAAGGCAGGAAGATAAGGGGGCAACAGAGGATGTGACAGTTGGATGACATCACTGACTCAATGGACATGAGTTTGAGCAAACTCCAGGAAATAGTGAAGGACAGGGAAGCCTGGTATGCAGCAGTCCATGGGGTTGCAAAGAGTTGCAAAGGTTGTTTTAGCAGAAACTGACTTCAGTTCAGTTCAGTTCAGCTGCTCAGTTGTGTTTGACTCTTTGCGACCTGATGGACTGTAGCAGGCCAGGCATACTAAATAAAGCAGAAGTAATAAAGATGGGATAGATCCAATAAAGCAATAAAGATGCATTTCTGGACCTCTCTGGCTTTTTTGATGATCCAATGGATGTTGGCAATTTGATCTCTGGTTCCTCTGCCTTTTCTAAATCCAGCTTGAACATCTGGAAGTTCATGATTCATGTACTGTAGAAGACTGGCTTGGGGAATTGTGAGCATTACTTTACTAGCGTGTGAGATGAGTGCAATTGTGAGGTAGATTGAGCATTCTTGGTCATTGCCTTTCTTTGTGATTGGAATGAAAACTGACCTTTTCCAGTCCTGTGGCCACTGCTGAATTTTCCAAATTTCTGGTATATTGAGTGCAGCACTTTTACAGCATCATCTTTTAGGATTTGAAATAGCTCAACTGGAATTCCATCACCTTGACTAGCTTTGTTCATAGTGATACTTCCTAAGGCCAACTTGGTTTCGCATTCCAGGATGTCTGGCTCCAGGTGAGTGATTACACCATCGTAATTATCTGAGTCATGAATATCTTTTTTTGCACAGTTCTTCTGTGTATTCTTTCCATCTTTTAATATCTTCTACTTCTATTAGGTCCATACCATTTCTGTCCTTTATTGTGACCATCTTTGAATGAAATGTTCCCTTGATATCTCTAATTTTCTTGAAGAGATCTCTATTCCTTCCCATTCTATTGTTTTCCTCTATTACTTTGTGCTGATCATTGAGGAAGGCTCTTATCTTGCCTTGCTATTCGGTGCAACTCTGCATTCAAATAGGTATATCTTTCCTTTTCTCCTTTGCCTTTCCCTTCTCTTCTTTTCACAGCTATTTGTAAGGCCTACTCAGACAACCATTTTGCCTTTTTGCATTTCTTTTGAGGAACGGTCTTGATCCCTGCCTCCTGTACAATGTTGTGAACCTCTGTCCATAGTTCTTCAGGCACTCATGTCTATCAGATCTAATCCCTTGAATCTACTTCTCACTTTCACTGCATAATTGTAAGGGATTTGACTGAGGTCGTATCTGAATGATCTAGTGTTTTTTCCCACTTTCTTCAGCTTAAGTCTGAATTTGGCAATAAGGAGTTCATGGTCTGAGCTCCTGGTCTTGATTTTGCTGACTGTATAGAGCTTCACCATCTTTGGCTGCAAAGAATATAATCAATCTGATTTTGGTATTGACCATCTGGTGATGTCCATGTGTAGAGTCTTCTTGTGTTGTTGGAAGAGGGTGTCTGCTATGACCAGTGTGTTCTCTTGGCAAAACTCTTATTAGCCTTTGCCCTGCTTGATTCTGTATTCCAAAGCCAAATTTGCCCATTACTCCAGGTAATTCTTGATTTCCTACTTTTGGATTCCAGTCCCCTATAATACAATGGACATCTTTTTTAGCTGGTTAGTTCTAAGTGGTCTTGTAGGTCTTCATAGAACAGTTAAACTTCAGCTTCTTCAGCATTACTGGTTGGGGCATAGACTTGGATTACTGTGATATTGAATGGTTTGCCTTGGAAATGAACAGAGATCATTGTGTAATTTTTGAGATTGCTTCCATACTGCATTTCAGACTCTTGTTGACTGTGATGGCTACTCCATTTCTTCTAAGGGATTCTTGCCCACAGTAGTAAATATAATGGTCATCTGAATTAAATTTACCCATTCCAGTCCATTTTATCTTACTGATTCCTAAAATGTCAGTGTTCACTCTTGCCATTTTATTAGTTTCAGGTGAACAGTACTATATATACACACACACACACACACACACACACATATATATACACACATATATATATATATGTATACATATGTATATTCAAATATATATACATGGAACAACAGACTAGTTCCAAATTGGGAAGGAGTGTGTCAAGGCTGTTTATTGTCACCCTGTTTATTTAACTTATATTCAGAGTACATAATGCGAAATGTCAGGCTGGAGGAAGCACAAACTGGAATCAAGATTGCTGGAAGAAATATACTCAGATGATACCATCCCTATGGCAGAAAGTAAAGAGGTGCTAAAGTGCCTCTTGAGGAAAGTGAAAGAGGAGAGTGAAAAAGCTGGTTTAAAACTCAACATTCAGGGAAAGAGACACATGTACCCCAATGTTCATCGCAGCACTGTTTATAATAGCCAGGACATGGAAGCAACCTAGATGTCCATCAGCAGGTGAATGGATAATCAAGCTGTGGTACATATACACAATGGAGTATTACTCAGCCATTAAAAAGAATACATTTGAATCAGTTCTAATGAGGGGGATGAAACTGGAGCCTATTATACAGAGTGAAGTAAGCCAGAAGGAAAAACACCAATACAGTATACTAACGCATATATATGGAATTTAGAAAGATGATAACAATAACCCTGTGTACGAGACAGCAAAAGAGACACTGATGTATAGAACAGTCTTATGGACTCTGTGGGAGAGGGAGAGGGTGGGAAGATTTGGGAGAATGGCACTGAAACATGTAAAATATCATGTATGAAACGAGTTGCCAGTCCAGGTTTGATGCGCGATACTGATGCTTCAGGCTGGTGCACTGGGACGACCCAGAGGGAGGGTATGGGGAGGGGGGAGGGAGGAGGGAGGAGGGTTCAGGATGGGGAACACATGTATACCTGTGGTGGATTCATTTCGATATTTGGCAAAACTAATACAATTATGTAAAGTTTAAAAATAAAATAAAATTAAAAAAAATAATAAAACCTAAAAAAAAAAAAAACAAAAAGAAAAAGAAAGAAAGAAAAAACAAAAACAAAAACAAAACTCAACATTCAAAAAACTCAGACCATGACATCTGGTCTCATCACTTCATGGCAGATAGATGGGGAAACAATGGAAACAGTGAAAGACTTTAATTTCTTGGGCTCCAAAATCACTATAGATGGTGACAGAAGCCATGAAATTAAAAGACATTTGCTTCTTGGAAGAAAAGCTATGACCAACCTTGTCAGCTTATTAAAAAGCAGAGACGTTACTTTGCCAACAAAGGTCCATCTAGTCAAGGCTATGGTTTTTCCAGTGGTCATGTATGGATGTGAGAGTTGGACTGTGAAGAAAACTGAGCATCAAAGAATTGATGCCTTTGAACTGTGGT
Organism: Bubalus bubalis; assembly: GCF_019923935.1. Taxonomy (NCBI): domain Eukaryota; kingdom Metazoa; phylum Chordata; class Mammalia; order Artiodactyla; family Bovidae; genus Bubalus; species Bubalus bubalis. The sequence goes on along the minus strand of NC_059159.1, from coordinate 154,379,869 downwards.
GTTGGAGAAGACTCTTGAGAGTCCCTTGGACTGCAAGGAGATCCAACCAGTCTATCCAAAGGAGATCAGTCCTTTGTGTTCATTGGAAGGACTGATGCTGAAATTGAAACTCCAAGACTTTGGTCACCTGATGGAAAGAACTGGCTCATTTGAAAAGACCCTGATGCTGGGAAAGATTGAGGGCAGGAAGAGAAGGGGCTACAGAGGATGAAATGGTTGGATGGCATCACCAGCTCGATGGACATGAGTTTGAGCAAGCTCCAGAAATTGGTGATGGACAGAGAATCCTGTTGTGCTGCAGACCATGGAGTTGCAAAGCAGTGGACATGACTGAGCAACTGAACTGAACTGATACCCACCCACCCACACACACAAACACCCATATATATAAAGTGAAATGATCACCACACTAAGTCTAGCTAATGGGCTTCCCTTGTAGCTCAGTTGGTAAAGAATCTGCCTGCAGTGCAGGAGACATGAGTTCAATCCCTGAGTTGGGAAGATCCCCTGGAGAAGGAAATGGCAACCCACTCCAGTATCCTGCCTGGAAAATCTCAAGGTCACAGGAGCCTGGTGGGCTGCAGTCCATGGGGTTGCAAAGAGTCAGGCAGGACTAAGCGATTATCACTTACTTACTACATATGGTTACATTTTCTTTTCTTGGGATGAGAACTTTCAATATCTACTTCTTTAGCAACTTACAAATACACAGTATAGTATTATTAAATATAGTCACTGAATTTTACATCCAGGATTTTTTATGCTCACTCTTTCTAGATTTTTTTCTCCTTACTCTCTAATTGTGGGCCTGCCTTAATCTGTGTTCTCTAGTAACTCAATCCAACATACTTCAGTGTAATTGTTGAGGGCCATGTGTGATGCTGACTGAAGTCAGCCCTCATTTTATGATCCATAAAAACATGAAACACATTTTAGAGTGTATTTCTTCTTTCAAGAGAACATTTCTATTACTGTCAACTGGTTTTGGCCACTTTATGTTTCACAGTTGTGTATTACATCCCAAGTCTTACTTATTTTGTAACTGGAAATCTGTACTTTTTGATCACTTTCAATCATTTTTTTCCTACTTCCTACCCACTACCTCTGGCACCTATCAATCTGTTCTCTATATCTATAAGTCCATTCTTTTTCTTTTTTGATTCTATATATATATAATGAGATTTTACAGTATTTGCATTTCTCTATGTGACTTATTTCACTTAGAATGATGCACTCAAGGTCAATTTGTGTTGTCACAAATGGTAGAATTTCCTACTTTTTATGGCTGAATAATATTCTGCTGTGTGTGTGTGTTTGTGTTTGTGTACACATGCACACACAAATTTTCTTTATCCATTCATCTATCAGTGAACACTTAGGTTGTTTCTATGTCTTGGATATTGTGACTATTGCTGCAATGAACATGGTGTACAGATTTTTTTTAAGGTAGTATTTGTGTTTCTTTTGGATAAATGCCCAGATGTAGCTTTGTTGGTTCATATGGTAGTTCTATTGTTGATTTCTTTGAGGACACTCTATAGTGGTTTCCAACAATTTAATTTTCCATATATACAAGATTTTTGACACTCACTCTATCTGACTTTTTACTTTATAGTATTTTTCTCCTTACTTTCTAATTGTGTTCTCTAGTAACTCAGTCCAATATCCAGTTCCAGTTCCAGTTCAGTCATTCAGTCCTGTCTGACTCTTTGTGACCCCATGAATCGCAGCACGCCAGACCTCCCTGCCCATCACCAACTCCCGGAGTCTACCCAAACTCATGTACATCGAGTCAGTGATGCCATCCAGCCATCTCGTCCTCTGTGGTCCCCTTCTCCTCCTGCCCCCAATCCCTCCCAGCATCAGAGTCTTTTCCAATGAGTCAACTCTTCACATGAGGTGGCCAAAATATTGGAGTTTCAGCTTTAGCATCAGTCCTTCCATGAACACCCAGGACTGATCTCCTTTAGAATGTACTGGTTGGATCTACTTTCAGTCCAAGGGACTCTCAAGAGTCTTCTCTAACAACACAGTTCAAAAGCATGAATTCTTTGGCGCTCAGGTTTCTTCACAGTCCAACTCTCACATCCATACATGACCACTGGAAAAACGACAGCCTTGACTAGATGGACCTTTGGCAAAGTAATGTCTTTGATTTTGAATATGCTTTTTAATATGCTGTCTAGGTTGGTCATAGCTTTTCTTCCAAGGAGCAAGTGTCTTTTAATTTAATGGCTACAGTCACCATCTGCAGTGATTTTGGAGCCTGAGAAAATTAAGTTTCACACTGTTTCCATTATTTCCACATTTATTAGCCATGAAGAGATGAGACCAGATGCCATGATCTTAGCTTTCTGAAGGTTGAGTTTAGTTCTTCTTCACTTTTTGCCATAAGGTTAGTGTCATCTTCATATCTGAGGTTATTGATATTTCTTCCGGCAATCTTGAGTTTAGCTTGTGGTTCATCCATCCTGGCATTTCACATGGTGTACTCTGCATAAAAGTTAAATAAGAGTGACCGGTTGGATCTCCTTGGAGTCCAAGGGACTCTCAGGTGTCTTTTCTAACACCACAGTTCAAAAGTATCAATTCTTCAACACTCAGCTTTCTTTATCCTCCAACTCTCACATCCTTACACGACTACTGGAAAAAACATAGCTTTGACTAGACGGACCTTTGTTGGCAAAGTAATGTCTCTGCTTTTTAATATGCTGTCTAGCTTGGTCATAACTTTCCTTCCAAGGAGTAAGTGTCTTTTAATTTAATGGCCACAGTCACCATCTGCAGTGATGTAGTATCTGCAGCGATGTAGTATAATTAGCAGCATTGTATCAATGTCAGTTTTATGTTTCTGATATTGTCTTACAGTTGTATATAGCATGTAACTGTTGTGAAGAAACTTAGTGAAGGGGTCATAAGAAGTACATAAGAACCCTTATGTACTATTTTTACAACTTCCTTTAGTCTATAATTATTTCAAAATAAAACATTAAAAGTAAAGACTTGATACTTATACTTTAAGTTGTTTATTTTCTACACATGGTATTAGAGAATATGTGATTTATACACTTTGGCATAAGTAAATGACAATATTGACTGGATAAAGTAAGAAATAAGTGATGTAGAAAATTAAAGTCTATTGACAATCATGGGTCATTTTTCTAAAGGAAAAAAATATATTGGATTAGGAACCAAGAAGGGTATTTTCTTTAATCTCTATTAACTGAAATTCTCCCTTCTACTCCACCATCTGCACATAGAAAAGCATTTTATTTCTATGATTTCAAATTATTTTCATACTGCACGACTAAAAGGACTTCTCCACATATTTTTTTCCTGTTTTATGATCTAGTATGTCTACTTTATGAGTATCATCCCTGCCTTTATATTTGATCATTTTGAACATAATTATTCAAACCTTGAATATATAGGCTTCTCCATATTCTGTAGGGGAATATCTTCCTAGTCTCAAGGCCCTAAGATTTCTATTGTATTTAGGTGAGGATAAATAAATATGAATTTCTCCCCTAAAATATACACTTGATATTTTATTGTAATATTTGAAAACATGTTTAAAATAATAATGTTGAGGGTCAAAAATGGAAGAGAAAACCAGAGCAAAACCTATCAGAAAACTTTAGGTCTTTCAGGTGTCAGATGTATATTTTATAATATACAGATTTGCTGGAGGATACATTATATTGAGATTTACTAGAGAGATATTGTGATACTTTATAAATAAACTGAAAGAAGGTAAAAATATTTAAATACATATTAAAAATATTTATTATTTAATGTTGAATTAAGTCCCTATCATGTAGATCATTTAAATTATTATATTGAATAGAAGGAGTACTATTGGCTGCAATTGTCTGGATCCTCTTAGGAAAACAAAACAAACTAATGCTGTGTGTCTTATGCTTATACATCTGTAAAATGTAGTTATCATTTACTGTATCTTTTTTTCCGGAGTGATACTCTTATCCATAGGGCTCATGAAATTGTTTTTACAATCATATGCATGGAAAATGAATACAGTATTTATCAATATTTAAATTATTTTAAAAGGTATGCAATTTAAGAATGGAGAAACCTATATATTCCATTTCTCTACTGAAATACTAACCTAGATAAGCAGCTTTTTTTCACCATTTTCCTAAATTATCCATTTTCCAATATCTGTGACATTAATATATTTACTGATTTAAAAAACATTCATTTGTGCTCTTAGAATATTTAAAACAATATATTTTCATTTTACATCAGTGTATCAAGTTATGTGTTAAGCCAAATGTAACATTTCTGGACTAAGTTAATATGCAATTTAATTTTAATGCATAGGAGGAAATTTGATATGCTTATTAGTTTTTTTTTAGAAATGTGTTAATATATTTTTATTCAGTCACTCCAAATCATTCTGATTACTACACAAAAACAAACAGAATTAAATTATGTACAAAGTTTTTGTAATTAATATTCTAATTGTACTTAAAAAATAAATCTAGCTTTTTTTCCCTAACATTTTTTTTTTTTTAGAAAGCCATTGACTAAATCTGATGTTGTCGTCGTTGTTCAGTCTCTGAGTCATGTCCAACTCTGCATTCCGAGGCTCTACAGCATGCCAGACTCCCCTGCCCTTCACTGTTTTCTGGAGTTTCCTCAAAGGTGTGTCCTTTGAGTCAGTGATGCCATCTCATCCTCTGCTGCACCGTTCTATATTTGCCTTCAATCTTTCCCAGCATCAAGGTCTTTTCCAGTAAGCCGGTTGTTCGCATCAAGCCGCCAAAGTATTGGAGCGTCGGCTTCAGCATCAGTCCTTCTGCTGCTGAATATTCAGGATGAATGAATATGCAGGGTTGATGTTCTGTAGCTTTGACTGGTTCGATCTCCTTGCAGTCTAAGGGACTCTCAAGAGTCTTCTCTGCCACCACAGTTTGAAAGCATCAATTCTTTGGCAGTCAGCCTTCTTTATGGTCCAACTCTCATATCTGTATATTACTACTGGAAAAACCATAGATTTGACTATCTTGACCTTTGACAGCAAAGTGATGTCTCTGCTTTTTAGTATATGTCGTATCTAATGAGATAACCACATTGTTTGCTTTAAACACTGTTTAAAGCAGTTCAAAAGTTTAAAACTGTTTAAAAGTCTGTTTAAAAGTCAGTTCATATCTGACTTTTCCCTTACATTGTACACACCTACACACAAGCTTAAGCTGTGTTATAATACCTTAATCTTTCAGGGTTTAATTGTATTATCCCCTGATATTTATTGGTAGCAGCATTCTTTTTTATTTAGAAGGACTAAAAGTTGATTTCAATTCTTCCATTTGCATAGAAGAATGTAGTAGATATACTTTTTTCTTTTTCTCTTAAGTATATCCAGAAATGCCCTGGACATTATATGCAAAGCAAGTGTAAGTAGACCCTGAAAGGTAGAGAGAAGACAGACTGGCTAAGGACTTGAGGACATGAGGAATAGCATGATGACAAGTTCTTTGAGCTTCATTTTGGTCTCTTGTACTGCAGTGTATGCTAAGTCACTTCAGTCATGTCCAACTGTTTGTGACCCTGTTGACTAGAGCCCACCTTGAAGCTTAAGAAGCTGGAAACTGGAAATGCCATTGAGTGACAGTATCCCTCTTTCCAAAAAAAAAAAAAAAAAAAAGTCCCAGCAGAAACCTACAGTTATCTCAAAAATTCTATAAAATGTTTAAGGTAAAAAAATTAATTAGGCTCATTTAAATATTTGACTGGAAAAAGTTAATGTCTCATTTTACTTGTCTGTTTCCATAGGTCTTATTAAACAAAGTATTTAGTGTCAACAAAACAATGAATTTGTTCAACTAACATATTTTATTGAAAATTATATTGGGATAATTTTAGATTTACATAATAATAATACATAGAGATGCCATGTACCCTTTAGCAGTTTCCCTCAATGGCAACATTTTATAAAACTATAATGTAACCAAGATGCTAACATTGATAACATCCACTGATCTTTTTCAGATTTTCTGAGTTTTATTTGTACTCATGTGGGTATGTATTGTTTAGTTTTATATAATTATATAATGTTAATCACATGTCTGCATCAAAATAAAGATACTGAGCAGTTCAGTTGTCACAAGGATCCCTCATGTTACCCTTTTATAATTGCAATCATCTTTCTTCCCCTACCCAGATTCTAACACCTGGCAATCACTAATCTCTTATCTATTTCTAAAATGTTATCATTTTTTAATATCATATAAATGGAATACTACAGTAGTAATCTTTCATATTGGCATTTTCCCCCTCAACATAATTCCCTGAAGATTTATTAAAGTAGTTATATGTGCAATAGCACATTCCTTTTTACTCCTCGGTAATATTCTATGTTATGTATATATGTATTGAAGGTCATCTGGTTCTTTCCAGTGCCGAGTTATTAAAGCTAAAGTTTCTATGAACATTTGCGTACCTAAGTTTTACTTCCTTGTGGAAAATGCCTAAGAGTATGACCGCTGAATCATGATGGGTTCGTATTTATTTTTATGAAAAACTGCCCAACTATCTTCCTGAGTGGCTATACAATATTACATCTCCATCAGCAATGTATGAGTGATTCAGTTTATCTGCATTCCTGCAAGTATGTGATGTTCTCACATTAAAAAAAAAAAAAATATATATATATATATAGACATTCTGATAAGTATGTTGTAATAATCTTGTAGTTTTAATTTGTATTTCCTTAATGGTATTTATTTTTCACTTAAGTCTATAATCCATTTTGAGTTAAATTTTATGTAAATTTATGAGAGTTAGGTCAAGGTTCTTTTTTTCTCTAATATATATCCAATTGCCCCAATATCAGTTGTGCCAACTATACTCCCTTCATTCAATTGCTTTTGTATATTTGTCAAAGCTCACTTGAACATATTGGTAGATAGTATAAGCCTACCCTGGTGGCTCAGACGGTAAAGCGTCTGCCTACAATGCGGGAGACCCGTGTTCGATCCCTGGTCGGGAAGATCCTCTGGAGAAGGAAATGGCAACTCACTCCAGTATTCTTGCCTGGAAAATCCCATGGATGGAGGAGATTGGTTGGCTACTGTCCATGGAGTTGCAAAGAGTCGGACACGACTGAGCGACTTCACTATTCACTAATTTCATAAATACTTTTAATGGTGTCAGAATTATATAAGATGCACAGGATATTGAGGTGAGCCAGTCATAATTTTTTTTCTTCAAAGTACTCAAAGTGTTATAGGGGAAAGGAAGTTAAGAAGACATGACAGAATATAAAAGATTCTGCATTTGAAATTTGTATCACTATATTTTGGGGCAAAATGGAGGAAGGAGACAGTTCTGTGTAAAGAGGGAACTATCAGGAAGGGCACTGTTGAACCTGCTAAAAAAATAACCAGTAAGTGAACATGGTATATTTCTCCATCTGTTAGTGTCCTCTTTGATTTCTTTCACCAGTGTTTTATAGTTTTCTATATATAGGTCTTTAGATTCTTTAGGTAGATATATTCCTAAGTATTTTATTCTTTCCGTTGCAATGGTGAATGGAATTGTTTCCTTAATTTCTCTTTCTGTTTTCTCATTATTAGTGTATAGGAATGCAAGGGATTTCTGTGTGTTGATTTTATATCCTGCAACTTTACTATAGTCATTGATTAGTTCTAGTAATTTTCTGGTGGAGTCTTTAGGGTTTTCTATGTAGAGGATCATGTCATCTGCAAACAGTGAGAGCTTTACTTCTTCTTTTCCAATTTGGATTCCTTTTATTTCTTTTTCTGCTCTGATTGCTGTGGCCAAAACTTCCAAAACTATGTTGAATAGTAATGGTGAAAGTGGGCACCCTTGTCTTGTTCCTGACTTTAGAGGAAATGCTTTCAATTTTTCACCATTGAGGATAATGTTTGCTGTGGGTTTGTCATATATAGCTTTGATTATGTTGAGGTATGTTCCTCCTATTTCTGCTTTCTGGAGAGTTTTTATCATAAATGGATGTTGAATTTTGTCAAAGGCTTTCTCTGCATCTATTGAGATAATCATATGGTTTTTATTTTTCCATTTGTTAATGTGGTGTATTACATTGATTGATTTGCGGATATTGAAGAATCCTTGCATCCCTGGGATAAAGCCCACTTGGTCATGGTGTATGATCTTTTTAATGTGTTGTTGGATTCTGATTGCTAGAATTTTGTTAAGGATTTTTGCATCTATGTTCATCAGTGATATTGGCCTGTAGTTTTCTTTTTTTGTGGGATCTTTGTCAGGTTTTGGTATTAGGGTGAAAGAGACACTGATGTATAGAACAGTCTTATGGACTCTGTGGGAGAGGAGAGGGTGGGAAGATTTGGGAGAATGGCATTGAAACATGTAAAATATCATGTATGAAATGAGTTGCCAGTCCAGGTTCGATGCACGATACTGGATGCTTGGGGCTGGTGCACTGGGAGGACCCAGAGGGATGGAATGGGGAGGGAGGAGGGAGGAGGGTTCAGGATGGGGAACACATGTAAACCTGTGGCGGATTCATTTTGATATTTGGCAAATCTAATACAGTTATGTAAAGTTTAAAAATAAAATAAAATTAAAAAAAAAATAACCAGTAAGTGGATAGAGAAAGCACTTCAGGTATAAGAAGAAAACAATATTTATAAAGGGTTTGAATACGAGAACTTAGAGCTTTGACATTATCTGGGGCATTAGGAGAACTGCATAAAGTTTGGAATGGCCTAAGCATAGAGTGCAAGAAGACCTGATGAGATGTGAGGCTGGAAACTTAAGAAGACAGACTATAGAAGACCTGCTTAACATTCTAACAAATGTGGCAAAAGGGAAATATTAAAAATTTTTAAGCTAGTGAGTGACATAATCAGTATAAATAAAAGTATTATATAGACCGTATTCTTTTCTTAAAATGCAATTATGCTTATATTTGTATTAGTCTCTCTTCACCTTCTCTTTCGATTTTTACAAATAGATTTATTTAGCTCCTACACTTTCTGATTCAGTTCATACAAATAGTATTCTACACATAGCCGTGATAATGAAGGCCTTACAAATTACAGATAAGAGAAGAAATGGCTGTTGGTTCAGGTGAAAAAGAACAAAGGATTCAAAAAATTACAAACATTTAAGGAATGTTTTAGGTAAAAATAGAATGTAAAAGTGTTTACAAAAAAAAAAAAAAAAGAAAGTGTTTACAAAAAAGGAAATCCTGTTCTGGAACTAGCAAGAAGGACTGATGCTGAAGCTGAAGATCCAGTATTTTTGTCATCTGATGTGAACAGCTGACTCATTGGAAAAGTCCCTGATGGTGGGAAAGATTGAGGGCAGAAGGAGAAGAGGGTGTCAGAGGATGAGATGGCTGGATGGCATCACTGATGCAATGGACATGAACTTACTCAAACTTACAGCAATGATGAGGGACAGGGAGGCCTGGTGTGGTGCAGTGCATGGGGTTGCAAAGACTGGGACATAACTAAACAACAACAATTAGCAACCATGAAAACAGTCTATGTAAAGTTATAGTATGGTTACATTTTATGGTATCTTCAGTTTAGTCAGTTCAATTCAGTTGCTCAGTCGTGTCCGACTCTTTGTGACACCATGAATTGCAGCAGGCCAGGCCTCCCTGTCTATCACCAACTCCTGGAGTTTACTCAAACTCATGTCCATCGAGTCAATGATGCCATCCAGCCATTTCATCTTCTGTGGTCCCCTTATCCTCCTGCCCCCAATCCCTCCCAGCATCAGGGTATTTTCCAATGAGTCAACTCTTTGCATGAGGTGGCCAAAGTACTGGAGTTTCAGCTTTAGTATCAGTCCTTACAGTGAACATCCAGGACTGATCGCCTGTAGAATGGACTAGTTGGATCTCCTTGCAGTCCAAGGGACTCTCAAGAGTATTCTCCAACACCACAGTTCAAAAGCATAATTCTTCAGTGCTCAGCTTTCTTCACAGTCCAACTCTCACATCCATACATGACCACTGGAAAAATCATAGCCTTGACTAGACGGACCTTTGTTGGCAAAGTAATGTCTCTGCTTTTCATATGCTATCTAGGTTGGTCATAACTTTCCCTCCAAGGAGAAAGCGTCTTTTAATTTCATGGCTGCAATCACCATCTGCAGTGATTTTGGAGCCCAGAAAAATAAAGTCTGACACTGTTTCTCCATCTATTCCCCGTGAAGTGATGGGACCAGATGCCATGATCTTCGTTTTCTGAATGTTGAGCTTTAAGCCAACTTTTTCACTCTCCTCTTTCACTTTCATCAAGAGGCTTTTGAGTTCCTCTTCACTTTCTGCCATAAAGGTGGTGTCATCTGAATATCTGAGGTTATTGATATTTCTCCCAGCAATCTTGATTCCAGCTTGTGCTTCTTCCAGTCCAGCATTTCTCATGATGTACTCTCCATAGAAGTTAAAAAAGCAGGGTGACAATATACAGCCTTGATGTACTCCTTTTCCTATTTGGAACTCGTTGTTGTTTCATGTCCAGTTCTAACTGTTGCTTCCTCACCTGCATATAGGTTTCTCAAGAGGTAGGTCAGGTGGTCTGGTATTCCCATCTCTTTCAGAATTTTCCACAATTTTTTGTGATCTACACAAAGGCTTTGGCATATATATTGTATATAAAGCACCTCATTTATAATTTTGTCTTCTTTTCTTGTCTATTAATTCATGTTTATGAATATAACTAATCAAATGGATGCACATAAATTCAGAAAAGTTATTTTGATGATTTTTAGTACTCTACTTGTATTTTTATTGTCTGTGAAGTTTCATTCATTTGTTTGCCTTTGATCTCTTAATACAAAATACTAACAAAGGTGTTTATTCTGAAAGAAATTTGAAAAATAAAAGCCATATGATTATCTCAATAGATGCAGAGAAAGCCTTTGACAAAATTCAACATCCATTTATGATAAAAACTCTCCAGAAAGCAGAAATAGAAGGAACATGCCTCAACATAATAAAAGCTGTATATGACAAACCCACAGCAAACATTATCCTCAATGGTGAAAAATTGAAAGCATTTCCCCTAAAGTCAGGAGCAAGACAAGGTGCCCACACTCACCACTACTATTCAACATAGTTTTGGAAGTTTTGGCCACAGCAATCAGAGCAGAAAAAGAAATAATAGGAATCCAAATTGGAAAAGAAGAAGTAAAACTCTCACTGTTTGCAGATGACATGATCCTCTACATAGAAAACCCTAAAGACTCCACCAGAAAATTACTAGAGCTAATCAATGAATATAGTAAAGTTCAGTTCGGTTCAGTCGCTCAGTCATGTCCAACTCTTCACTACCCCATGAATTGCAGCATGCCAGCCCTCCCTGTCCATCATCAACTCCTGGAGTTTACACAGACTCACGTCCATTGAGTCAGTGATTCCATCCAGCCATCTTATCCTCTGTCGTCCCCTTCTCCTCCTGCCCCCAATCCCTCCCAGCATCAGAGTCTTTTCCAATGAGTCAACTCTTCACATGAGGTGGCCAAAGTATTGGAGTTTCAGCTTCATGCCCTCCAAAGAAATTCCAAGGCTGATCTCCTTCAGGATGGACTGGTTGGATCTCCTTGCAGTCCAAGGGACTCTCAAGAGTCTTCTCCAACACCACAGTTCAAAAGCATCAATTCTTCAGCACTCAGCCTTCTTCACAGTCCAACTCTCACATCCATACATGACCACAGGAAAAAAGACAGCCTTGACTTGATGGACCTTTGTTGGCAAAGTAATGTCTCTGCTTTTGAATATGCTACCTAGGTTGGTCATAACTTTCCTTCTAAGGAGTAATTGTCTTTTAATTTCATGGTTGCAGTCACCATCTGCAGTGATTTTGGAGCCCAGAAAAATAAAGTCTGACACTGTTTCCACTGTTTCCCCATCTATTTCCCATGAAGTGATGGGACCGGATGCCATGATCTTCGTTTTCTGAATGCTGAGCTTTAAGCCAACTTTTTTCACTCTCCACTTTCACTTTCATCAAGAGGCTTTTGAGTTCCTCTTCACTTTCTGCCATAAGGGTGGTGTCATCTGCATATCTGAGGTTACTGATATTTCTCCCGGAAATCTTGATTCCAGCTTGTGTTTCTTCCAGTCCAGCGTTTCTCATGATGTACTCTGTATATAAGTTAAATAAGCAGGGTAATAATATACAGCCTTGATGTAGTCCTTTTCCTTTTGGAATCAGTCTGTTGTTCCATGTCAGGTTCTAACTGTTGCAGGATATATAATGAACACACAGAAATCCTTTGCATTCCTATACACTAATAATGAGAAAATAGAGAAATTAAGGAAACAATTCCATTCACCGTTGCAACGAAAAGAATAAAATTCTTAGGAATATATTTACCTAAAGAAACTAAAGACATATATATAGAAAACTGTAAAACACTGTTGAAAGAAATCAAAGAGGAAACTAATAGATGGAGAAATATACCATGTTCCTGGATCGGAAAAATCAATATAGTGGAAATGAGTATACTACCCAAAGCAATCTATAGATTCAATGCAATCCCTATCAAGCTACCAATGGTAATTTTCACAGAGCTAGAACAAATAATTTCACAATTTGTATGGAAATACAAAAAACCTCGAATAGCCAAAGCAATCTTGAGAAAGAAGAACGCAACTGGAGGAATCAACCTGCCTGACTTCAGGCTCTAATCAAAGTCACAGTCATCAAGACAGTATGGTACTGGCACAAAGATGGAAACATAGATCAATGGAACAAAATAGAAAGCCCAGAGATAAATCCACACACACCTATGGACACCTTATCTTTGACAAAGGAGGCAAGAATATACAGTGGCGAAAAGACAATCTCTTTAACAAGTGGTGCTGGGAAAACAGGTCAACCACTTGTAAAAGAATGAAACTAGAACACTTTCTAACATCATACACAAAAATAAACTCAAAATGGATTAAAGATCTACACATAAAACAAGAAAATATAAAACTCTTAGAGGAGAATATAGGCAAAACACGCTCTGACATACATCACAGCAGGATCCTCTATGACTCACTTCCCAGAATATTGGAAATAAAAGCAAAAATAAACAAATGGTATCTAAGTAAAATTAAAAGCTTCTGCACAGCAAAAGAAACTATAAGCAAGGTGAAAAGACAGCCTTCAGAATGGGAGAAAATAATAGCAAATGAAGCAACTGACAAACAACTAATCTCAAAAATATACAAGCAACTCCTGCAGCTCAATTCCAGAAAAATAAATGACCCAATCAAAAAATGGGCCAAAGAACTAAATAGACATTTCTCCAAAGAAGACATACAGATGGCTAACAAACACATGAAAAGATGCTCAACATCATTCATTATCAGAGAAATGCAAATCAAGACCACTATGAGGTACCATTTCACACCAGTCAGAATGGCTGCAACCCAAAAGTCTACAAGTAATAAATGCTGGAGAGGGTGTGGAGAAAAGGGCACCCTCTTACACTGTTGGTGGGAATGCAAACTAGTACAGCCACTATGGAGAACAGTGTGGAGATTCCTTAAAAAACTGCAAATAGAACTGCCTTATGATCCAGCAATCCCACTGCTAGGCATACACACCGAGGAAACCAGAAGGGAAAGAGACACGTGTACCCCAGTGTTCATCGCAGCACTATTTATAATAGCCAGGACATGGAAGCAACCTAGATGCCCATCAGCAGATGAATGGATAAGCAAGCTGTGGTACATATACACAATGGAGTATTACTCAGCCATTAAAAAGAATACATTTGAATCAGTTCTAATGAGGTGGATGAAACTGGAGCCTATTATACAGAGTGAAGTAAGCCAGAAAGAAAAACACCAATACAGTATACTAACACATATATATGGAATTTAGAAAGATGGTAACAATAACTCTGTGTACGAGACAGCAAAAGAGACACTGATGTATAGAACAGTCTTATGGACTCTGTGGGAGAGGGAGAGGGTGGGAAGATTTAGGAGAATGGCATTGAAACATGTAAAATATCATGTATGAAACGAGTTGCCAGTCCAGGTTCGATGCATGATACTGGATGCTTGGGGCTAGTGCACTGGGACGACCCAGAGGGATGGTATGGGGAGGGAGGAGGGAGGAGGGGTCAGGGTGGGGAACACATGTATAACTGTGGTGGATTCATTTTGATATTTGGCAAAACTAATACAATTATGTAAAGTTTAAAAAGAAAATAAAATAAAAAAAGGAATTTAATATTATTGGCATCTCATAAACTCCATTATTGCCCCCTTACAATTATTACCTGTTTCTTCCTGTTACTGTTTCAAAAAGAACATGTAAACTTATGACAGCAGTTAGAAAATCCTCAGGCAATTGGTTTCAAACTTTTGAGTGCTACACGTAGGCCATCATCAGTCAGATGTGCTGAATGTACAACACCATTGTAGGTTCAAGTTCAGTGGAGATAAAAGTAACTTGGGAAACAGGGTTATAATTTTTCCTCATCAAAATATGGATCTTCCTCTTGAGGAAGTATATGTAGCAGCAAGGACAATTAAAATATTACAAGGTCTCCTTTAGATTTCTGTGTCTATTGGCTAAGGAGCCTACAGGTAGAGTAATGATATTGGACTTGCTCTCTAATGAGAATGCTAAGGTTGTCTCATGAATTCCTAAGCATTAAGTATACAGTGCAGCCTGTGAAGCCCTCAAGTATGTAACTTATGAGAAAAACTAAAATTAAAATTTGGCTCTGGAGACTGATGCATATTAAAACCAAATTTTATAAGTTGAAATTGATTTTGAAATGGTTCTTTTGCTGAAACCATACAGACAAAAGAAAAGTTCAATTAATGTGGTCCAATTACCTGATTGTCCCATGTGATATATATTTAATCAAGATAATAAAATATATCTTTATATTTTCTACTGGGGAAAAATAATAAGTTATACTACACCCTGTAAGCCATTCCTTTCTATTGCATGCTTGGTAAAGCATCATGCTTTACAATCAAGTGCAAGAAAAAATCTGATCATGAACATCTCAATGTATTAATAGCAAGTCTCATATTGTATCCTAGACAGTGCTCAGAGATGTGAAAAGTTGTTCACATGTCCAAATGTAGTCAGAAAAATCTAGCCTGAAAATGTCTACATGGAGACTTACAGATATCAATATCCTGTGTAAGAAAAATGTATATCCTGCATAGGAGAAAGGTATACAAACACAGGACAATTTTTAGTTGCTTAGCAGTCTGGAAGTTTCTCTTCAGTGTTCAGATAATAAAAACCTTCATATGGCGACCAAAGCCTTTTCAAAGTTTGAAGTAAAACTTTCATATCTTAACCACCATTGCACATTCATGCCTAAAGAGCACACTAACTGTCAAAAACTGTACTTCCATAATCACTTCTTTATGAAGTACCCTGGAGTAGATCCTGGGTGATTTTGAACATATACCAATAGTGGTTAAATTTATTTACTAGGCATTAGAGAGTACTGAAAAACTCAGATTTATGAAAGTGTAGAATCATTTGTGTGTTTAAGGAAATAGCATTATGCAATCAGTTCAGTTCAGCTGCTCAGTCATGTCTGACTTTTTATGACCCCATGGACTGCAGCACCCCAGGCCTCTCTGTCCATCACCAACTCCCAGAGCTCATGCAAACTTATGTCCATTTAGTCGGTGATGCCATCCAACCATCTCATCCTCTGTCATCACCTTCTCCTCCCCACTTCAATCGTTCCCAGCATCAGGGTCTTTTACAGTGAGTCAGTTCTTTGCATCACTTGGCCAAAGTATTGTAGCTTCAGTGTTAGCCTCAGGCATGCCAGTGAATATTCAGGACTGATTTCCTTTAGAATGGACTGATTGGGTCTCCTTGCAGTCCAAAGAACTCTCAAGAGTCTTCTCGAACACCACAGTCAAAAGCATCTATTCTTCTGCACTCAGCTTTCTTTATGGTCCAACTCTCCCATCCATACATAACTACTGGAAAAACCATAGCTTTAATTAGAAGGAACTTTGTTGCAAAGTAATATCTCTGCTTTTTAATATGCTGTCTAGGTTGGTCATAGCTTTTCTTCCAAGGATCAACTGTCTTTTAATTTCCTGGCTGCAGTCACCATCTATAGTGATTTTGGAGCCCTCAAAAATAAAATCTGTCACTGATTCCACTGTGTCCCTATCTATTTGCATATAGTGATGGGACCAGGTGCCATGATCTTAGTTTCCTGAATGCTGAGTTTTAAGCCAACTTTTTCACCCTCCTCTTTTACTTTCATTAAGAGGCTCTTTCATTCTTCTTCACTTTCTGCCATAAGGGTGGTGTCAGCTATATATCTAAGGCTATTGATATTTCTCCCTACAATCTTGATTCCAGCTTGTGCTTCATCCAGCCCAGCATTTCTCATGATGTACTCTGCATATAAGTTAAATAAGCAAGGTGACAATATACAGCCTTGGCGTACTCCTTTCCCATTTTGGAACCAGTCTGCTGTTCCATGTTCTGTTCTAATTGTTGCTTCTTGAACTGCAAACAGATTTCTCGAGAGGCAGGTAAGGTGGGTTGGTATTCCCATCTCTAAGAATTTTCCACAGTTTGTTGTGATCCACACAGTCAAAGGTTTTTGCAAAGTCAATCAAGCAGAAGTGGATGTTTTTCTGGAACTCACTTGCTTTTTCTATGATCCACTGGATGTTTGCAATTTGATCTCTGGTTCCTCTGCCTTTTCTAAATCCAGCTTGAACATCTGGAAGTTCACAGTTCATGTATGTTGAAGCCTGACTTGGAGAATTTTGAGCATTACTTTACTACTGTGTGAGATGAGTGCAATTGTGCACTATTTTGTGGGCAAGAATCCCTAAGAAGAAATGGAGTAGCCCTCATAGTCAACAAAAGAGTCTAAAATGCAGTACTTGGATGCAATCTCAAAAATGACAGAATGATTTCTGTTCATTTCCAAGGCAAACCATTCAATATCACAGTAATCCAAATCTATGTCCTGACCAGTTATGCTAAAGAAGCTGAAGTTGAATGGTTCTATGAAAACCTACAGGACCTTCTAGAACTAATACACCAAAAAGATGTCCTTTTCCTTACATGGGACTGGAATGCAAAATTGGGAAGTCAAGAAGTACCTGAAGTAAGAGACAAATTTGGCCTTGGAGTACAGAATGAAACAGGACAAAGGCTAGTAGAGTTTTGCCAAGAGAATGCACTGGTCATAGCAAACACCCTCTTCCAACAACACAAGAGAAGACTATACACATGGACATTACCAGATGGTCAATATCAAAATCAGATTGATTATATTCTTTGCTGCCAAACATGGAGAAGCTCTATACAGTCAGCAAAACAAGACTGGGAGCTTACTGTGGCTCAGACCATGAACTCCTTATTGCCAAATTCAGACTTAAATTGAAGAAAGTAGGGAAAACCACTAGACCATTCAGATATGACCTAAATCAAATCCCTTACAATTATACAGGAGAAGTGGCAAATAGATTCAAGGGATTAGATCTGATATACAGAGTGCCTGAAGAACTATGGACTGAAGTTCATGACATTCTACAGGAGGCAGGGATCAAGATCATCCCCAAGAAAAAGAAATGCAAAAAAGGCAAACTGGTTGTCTGAGGAGGCCTTACAAATAGCTGAGAAAAGAAGAGAAGGGAAAGGCAAAGGAGAAAAGGAAAGAGATATCCATTTAAATGCAGAGTTGCAAAGAATAGCAAGGAGTGTTCACCTTCCTCAGTGATCAGTGCAAAGAAATAGGGGGAAAAATAGAATGGGAAAGAATAGAGATCTCTTCAAGAAAACTACACATACCAAGGAAACATTTATGCAAAGATGAGCACAATAAAGGACAGAAATGGCACGGACCTAAAAGAACCAGAAGATATTAAGAAGAGGCGGCAAGAATACACAGAAGAACTTGCAAGTTAACCATATATTATTATCTATATGATTCTAATTATGAGAAAATTGGGGTATAATATAAGCTTTGGTGATACCTACATAATTTCTATAAGAGAAACACAATTGGTGGATCTGATGAAAGAAAATTCCTAGTCCTGATAGTAATAATACAGTACTATGTTTATGGGGAATATAATTCTGGTTTAGAGGGAGCCATAATAAAGTTTTAGTCAGATGTCATAATAAAATCATGTCACAATTTTGCAGTTGTCTGTACTACTGCGAGACTTCCTGAGTTAAGATCCGTATATTCAGAAGTACAGATTCATAGGATACAACAAGGGATGAAACCTTAAAACATGCTTTTGAAAAACTTTTTTGGAAAGAGTTGTACACATTTACAAAATCATTTAGTTGATTCATTAAAATTCCAGTATAGCAGTAGAAGTTTAGCATCATGAATTTTATTTACAGATGATGATTGCAGCCATGAAATTAAAAGACAGTTACTTCTTGGAAGGAAAGTTATGACCAACCTAGATAGCATATTGAAAAGCAGAGACATTACTTTGCCAACAAAGGTCCGTCTAGTCAAAGCTATGGTTTTACCAATGGTCATGTATGGATGTGAGAGTTGGACTATAAAGAAAGCTGAACACTGAAGAATTGATGCTTTTGAACTGTGGTGTTGGAGAAGACTCTTGAGAGTCCCTTGGACTTCCAGGACATCCAACCAGTCCATCCTAAAGGAGATCATCCTGGGTGTTCATTGGAGGGACTGATGCTGAAGCTGAAACTCCACCTGATGCAAAGACCTGACTCATTTGAAAAGACCCTGGTGCTAGGAAAGATTGAGGGCAGGAGGAGAAGGGGACGACAGGATGAGATGGTTGGATGGCATCACAGGCTCAATGGACATGTTGCTACTGCTACTGCTAAGTCACTTCAGTCCTGTCTGACTCTGTGCGACCCCATAGATGGCAGCCCACCAGGCTCCCCCATCCCTGGGATTCTCCAGGCAAGGTTGCCTGGACTGGGTTGCCATTTCCTTCTCCAATGCATGAAAGTGAAAAGTGAAAGTGAAGTCGTTCAGTCTTGTCCGACTCTTAGCGACCCCATGGACTGCAGCGTACCAGGCTCCTCCGCCTATGGGATTTTCCAGGCAAGAGTACTGGAGTGGGGTGCCATTGCCTTCTCCACAACGGACATGGGTTTGGGTGAATTCCGGGAGTTGGTGATGGACAGGGAGGCCTGATGTGCTGTGGTTCATGGGGTCACAAAGAGTCGGACATGACTGAGTGACTGAACTGAACTGATTTCCTACATGTTTATCTGAGAGAAGAGGTTAGGTTGATGGTGACTTGAACTTCAAAAATGTGCAGTTGGCCTTTTAGCTGATATAAATTATTTGGAAAAGACCAACTTGATCACCAAGAATAAGAAAGATTAAGTGAGGCAAATTTTGTAAGTTTTCTTTATTAAAATGAAGACTATGCAAACAGTCTATCTGTCTTTCATTTTAGCTAAGTAAACTGGATGATTGATTGCTTTCTTTTCTAGGATATTAATGCACAATATGTGTTTTGTTTATAATCCTCCATAGTTCTTAATATTTAAGTAGGGATTATTCTCTTTCAAATTCCATTGCAGTGACAAAAATTTCAGCTCTAAAACACACTAAAAATAGAATATCATTTATAGAAAAATAATGTAAATATTTAATCTTTATTTTTCTTTTCATCACCACTTTCCCATCGTTTGTATTTTACAAAACAGTTGTCCATTATATGACTCAGTCTTTTTTTCCTTCAATTATTCATTCATTAACAATCAAACATTGACTGATCAGTTACTCTTTGACATATTTTGCTCTGCTATCTACACAAAGGCTTTGACATTCTGTTAGAAATAATACTTAGGAACTACTTCATTTTCCCTTGATTGGCACCTTCATTATTAAACTCCTGCTCTTTTCTCATACTATATCTAAAAGTTACAAGTGACATGTCCTAAAGATGCCAGTCCTTCCCACCTTGGTATATGGACAGAAGTGGCATTATCAGAAGTTTAACATTTTCTGGATTTAGATGAAAAAGTACACCACAAAATATGGAACCTGACATTCTGCTGCTGCTGCTGCTGCTAAGTCGCTTCAGTCGTGTCCGACTCTGTGCGACCCCATAGACGGCAGCCCACCAGGCTCCCCCATCCCTGGGATTCTCCAGGCAAGGTTGCCTGGACTGGGTTGCCATTTCCTTCTCCAATGCATGAAAGTGGAAAGTGAAGTCGTTCAGTCTTGTCCGACTCTTAGCGACCCCACGGACTGCAGCCTACCAGGTTCCTCCGTCCATGGGATTCTCCAGGAAAGAGTACTGGAGTGGGGTGCCATTGCCTTCTCCTGACATTCTGAGGATCTTCAAATGGGTCAGCTGATGGAATTCTGAATAGAAAAGGAATCATTCCCCTATAGGTTGAACTTTCAACAGGTGGAATGAGGAGATATATTTCCCTCTTTTCTCTCTCAAATACCAAAGTGTATAACAAAGAATAGTTCACCCTCCTAGTCCAATCAGAAAAATCCTGCATGTATGATGTGCAAGACTGCTGATAACAGTATCTCCAAATCCTCCTAGGGATTAAATGATCAGTTCAGCTCAGTCGCTCAGTTGTGTCCAACTCTTTGCGGCGCCATGGACTGCAGCACTCCAGGCTTCCTTGTCCATCACCAACTCCTGGAGTTTATTCAAACTCATGTTATTGAGTTGATGATGCCATTCAACAATCTCATGCTCTGTTGTCCCCTTTTTCTCCAGCTTCAATCTTTCCCAGCATCAGGATCTTTTACAATGAGTCAGTTCATCACATCAGGGGACAAAAATATTGGAGTTTCAGCTTCAAATCAGTCCTTCCAATGAATATTCAGGAGTGATTTCCTTTAGGATGAACTGGTTGGATCTCCTTGCAGTCCAAGTGACTCTCAAGAGTCTTCTCCAACATCACAGTTCAAAAGCATCAGTTCTTCAGTGCACAGCTTTCTTTATAGTCCAACTCTCACATCCATACATGACTATTGGAAAAATGATAACTTTGACGAGATGGACCTTTGTTGGCAAAGTAATGCCTCTGCTTTTTAATATGCTGTCTGGGTTGGTCATAAGTTTCCTTCCAAGCAGTAAGCATCTTTCAATTTCATGGCTGCAGTCACCAACTGCAGTGATTTTGAAGACCCCCAAAATAAAGTCTGTCACTGTTTCTGCTGTTTCCCCATCTATTTGCCATGAAGTCATGGGACCAGTAGCCATGATCTTCATTTTCTGAATGTTGAGTTTTAAGCCAACTTTTTCACTCTCCTCTTTCACTTTCATCAAGAGCCTCTTTAGTTCTTCTTTGCTTTATGCCATAAGAGTGGTGTCATCTGCATATCTGTGGTTATTGATATTTCTTCCAGCAATATTGATACCAGCTTGTGCTTCATCCAGTCCAGCATTTCTCATGATGTACTCTGCATATAATTTAAATAAGCAGAGTGACAATATACAACCTTGATGTACTCCTTTCCTGATTTGGAACCACTCTGCTGTTCCATGTCCAGTTATAACTATTGCTTCTTGACCTGCATACAGATTTCTCAGAAGGCAGGTGGTCTGCTATTCCTATCTCTTTAAGAATTTTCCACAGTTTGTTTTGATCCACACAGTCAAAGGCTTTGGCACAGTCAATAAAGCAGAAGTAGATGTTTTTCTGCAATTCCCTTGCTTTTTGGATGATCCAAAGATGTTGGCAATTTGATCCCTGGTTCCTCTGCCTTTTCTAAATTCAGCTTGAACATCTGGAATTTCACAGTTCACATACTGTTGAAGCCTGGCTTGAAGAATTTTGAGCATTAGTTTACTAGTGTGTGAGATGAGTGCAATTGTGTGGTAGTTTGAGTATTCTTTGGCATTTCCTTTCTTTGGGATTGGGATGAAAACTGACCATTTCGAGTCCTGTGCCCCTGCTGAGTTTTCCAAATTTGCTGGCATACTGAGTGCAGCACTTTCACAGCATCATCTTTAGGATTTGAAATAGGTCAACTGGAATTCCATCACCTCCACTAGCTTTGTTTGTAGTGATGCTTCCTAAATGATAGCAAGACTAGTAATGTTGCATCAATTTGCAATGCTTCCTGTCTTTCTTCACATCCTATGCCTGTCTTGTTCACTACTAATCTTTGAATACCTAACACTCTGTCAGGCATACACTAAATAAATACCTGTCACTCACAATTTTCTCTTTACCTTACTGCTGTACTGTATCAATTATTTTGTAGTTGTATAACACCTTTTTTGGTATTAAAATCCCATTTTTACTACACCTATGAAGATCAGTGTTGCCTGAAAAAATAAAAACTCATATTGGGCCATAATTAAAATCACTTGCTAAAACAGTGATGGTCAAAATTATTTTGAAAGAAAACCCCAAAATTTAAACAATTGAGAAATACTTATTGATTTAATTCACAAAGGATATACCCATCCAATCTAAGGACTGAAAGCAAGCACCATTTTTTTATTTATTCTCCCACATAATGCTTCCCTGGTCCACAGGGCAAATCTCACAGTGGTAGCTGACCCACAGAGAGACCAACAAATTTCATCTGCTGAATTATCAGCATTCCTCATTCTTTTAATGAGCTGTAACAACTGCAGTAAATCAATTGGTTATGAGGAGAGAATGCCCTGTGGGCGAGCAACAGAGCTCATGAGAGTGAAATCTTTAAATGAAATGAAATCTGCCTTTAAAGTTTATTAACAATTTGAAGAAATAGCAGTTCAAAAAAAATCAGAGAATATTTTCATGACTCAAGTAAGTTTTTCATAAGTTTATAAATGCACAAGCTACATATGAGATTTAAGTAAAAGGTAGGTTTCTTTCTTTTTCTTTTTCTCTTTTTCTTTTTTTTTTGTAAAATAGCTTTCAGCTCAGTTTTTATCCTCTGTCAAAATACAAACCAACACTTTGTGGGGAGAGGAGAAGAGGAAGGCCACACAGTCTAGCTCTATGGCACATTTAGAAGAGAAAATGAGATTTAAAAGCCTCACTCCACTGCTTGCCCAGTTGAGAAAAAGTCACGACCCTAACACCCACTTATAAGTATCTTATTATATTAAAAAATATATATATTTCCATTATATTATTTATAAATAAATATAAATAATATATTTCCACCTGACTCTGCCCCTGCACAGAAAGGGTTAACCTTCAATATTCGATATCAGGGTGCCTGGGATGGAGGTGGTAAGAAGAGGCATATTGAGAAGAAGGAGATGCAGAAAGAGAGGGACAAACCCATGTGTCACTGGGGCCCTCTGAAATATCCAGAACAAAGAAAAGGGAGGGCACCTGTCAGAGACAGAAAGCAGTGTTATTCCAGTGGTTGTCTCACTCCTGTCCTCAGTGCTTAATGCTCTGTGGTGATCTGTCCTTTCAGACACTCCTGTGAGGTTTCAAGATCAGGATTTGTCCTCCCCTCTCAGTCCCAGCCCATTCCGCTCACCACCCAGCTTTTAAGGTCCTAACAGGGAGCAGTTCCCTCCTCAAGTAAGAAGCATGGGGAAAGCTGGAGGTCCTGCATTTGAGGAGAGAATATTCTGGGGGGTGAGCCACTTTTGGGGTCCCCCTTCAGTCCCTGGTCAGGTGGTCAATGTGTGCTGCCCCCTCTGCCCCCCACCCCCCTGGCCCCCTCTCACTGATGGAGATTTCAAAAACGTAGATGGTGCAGAGCAACAGTTTCTTGGTGTCTCTGTTTGTCACCACCTGGAGGATGGTGAAGTTCTCCAGGATGCTGCTCATCATGTAACACTCTGGCAGCTTCCTCAATTTTGCAGAAAATTCACCAGGTACTCCTTGGAAGGAAAGTTATGACCAACCTAGACAACATATTAAAAAGCAGAGACTTTACTTTGCCGACAAAGGTCCATATAATGAAAGCTATTGTTTTTTCAGTAGTCATGTATGGATGGGAGAGTTGGACTATAAAGAAAGCTGAACACCAAAGAACCGATGTTTTTGAACTGTGGTGTTGGAGAAGACTCTTGAGAGTCCCTTGGACTGCAAGGAAGTCCAACCAGTAGATCCTAAAGGAGATCAGTCCTGAGTTTTCATTAGAAGGACTGATGTCAAAACTGAAATTTCAATCCTTTGGCCACCTGATGTGAGGTACTGACTCATTGGAAAAGACCCTGATGCTGGGACAGATTGAAGATGGGAAGAGAAGGGGAGGACAGAGGATGAGTTGGTTGGATGCCATCACCAACTCAATGGACTTGAGTGTGTAAACTCTGGGAGTTAGTGATGGACAGGGAGCCCTGTTGTGCTGCAGTCCATGAGGTCGCAAAATGTCGGACATGACTGAGGGACTGAACTGAACTAAACTGAACTAATGTGTGATGTTCTGTGGAATGAAGAATGCTAATATCTTCCATTTTGGGGGGAGAGTGTGGGGGTGGGTTACAGTTCTGTAAAGTTCTCAAAGATATTATTACATGTATCCCTTCAGGTGGAACCAGAACACTGCCCTAAGCCTGCACTGTTGTTTCTTGGCTACTCCTCCCTTGTCTCTGCATCCCCTGCCTTCCCTGATTAGCAACTGTTTCAAAGGCTTCCATACCCAGGAGCCCCACAGCATCCTGGTCAGGTTTCAACATCATGAGCCTAATTGATAGATTTAAGAAGTTTTAGAAACCCTAGTCCATAGATTTAGTCTGGGCTTTTTTGTGTGTGTGCACAGAGATAAATTTAATTGAATAAGGTATAAAAAGAAGTATACACTAATAAGATTCATAGTCTTAGTTATAATGCCAATAAAAATTATCAGCAATATAACATTTCCATTGTAATGAAAGAGGGTTAATAATTTTCTCATAATTTCATCTCTCACTTAATGATGAATGTCCCAAATAAAAAATTGATTGTCGAAGATTTGTCATGTGGTTACACATTTGGGCAAAGAAGAAGAGGACTTATTTTCTTGTTTTTGTAATTTTTTTCTTTTAAAGTTGGGCTAAAATTCACATAGCATAACCTTAACCAAAGAATTCAATGACATTTATTATATTCATGATGTTGTTCAACCACCATTTCTATCTGGTTCTAAAATATTTTCATTGCCTCAAAATAAAACCATATACATATTAAGCTATTAATTGACTTTCTTCCCTTACCTGAGCCCCTAACAACTGACAACTCACTTTTTGTCTCTAAATCCGTACAGACCCCTTGTTAAAATATGTATCAGTGTTTCTTTTTTTCATAGAATAATATTCCAATATGGAATAATATTCCAATATGGAATAATATTCCACTTACATATATATATATATATATATATATATATAGTAGTTTTTTTTTTATTTTATTTTATTTTTAAACCTGGAACACTATTAGTTTTGCCAAACATCAAAACGAATCCACCACAGGTATACATACATTCCCCATCCTGAACCCTCCTCCCTCCTCCCTCCCCACACCCTCCCTCTGGGTCGTCCCAGTGCACCAGCCCCAAGCATCCAGTATCATGCATCGAACCTGGACTGGCAACTCGTTTCATACATGATATTACACATGTTTCAATGCCATTCTCCCAAATCTTCCCACCCTCTCCCTCTCCAACAGAGTCCATAAGACTGTTCTATACATATTGTAGTTTGTTTATTCATTCGTCTATTGGACATTTGGGTAGTTTCCATCTTTTACTATTGTGAATAGCACTGCTATGAATTCCAATGTGTAAGTATTTAGTTTGTATTTTAAGATCATAGGGCTGTATATTTAGGATGAGATTGCTGTGTCATGTGGTAATTCTGTGTTTGAATTTTTGAGTAATTACCAAACTTGTTTCTACAGTGACTGTAACCATTTTATATTTTCATCAGCAATACACTTTATATATATATTCGCATGCACATACTGTATCTTGGACAAGACGTGTTTTTCAAAGTGTGAAATAGTATCTAATAACTTTGATTTACCTGTCCCTAATGACTAATGCACTCTCAAAAACGACAGAATGATCTCTGTTCGTTTCCAAGGCAAACTATTTAATATCATGGTAATCCAAGCACTTGCCCCAACGAGTAACGCTGAAGAAGCTGAAACTGAACGGTTCTATGAAGACCTACAAGACCTTTTAGAATTAACACCCAAAAAAGATGTCCTTTTCATTATAAGGTACTGGAATGTAAAAGTAGTAAGTCAAGAAACACCTGGAGTAACCCGTAAATTTGGCCTTGGAATACTGATTGAAGCAGGGCAAAGGCTAATAGAGTTTTGACAAGAGAATGTACTGGTCATAGTAAACACCCTCTTCCAACAACACAAGAGAAGACTCTACACATGGACATCATCAGATGGTCAATACCAAAATCAGATTGATTATATTCTTTGCAGCCAAATATGGAGAAGCTCTATACAGTCAGCAAAAACAAGACCAGGAGCTGACTGTGGCTCAGATCATAAACTCCTTATTGCCAAATTCAGACTTAAATTGAAGAAAGTAGGGAAAATCACTAGACCATTCAGGTATGACCTAAATCAAATCCCTTATGATTATACAGTGGAAGTAAGAAATAGATTTAAGAGACTAGATCTGATAGATAGAGTGCCTGATGAACTATGGATGGTGGTTTGTAACTTTGTACAGGAGACAGGGATCAAGATGATCCCCATGGAAAAGAAATCCAAAAAAGCAAAATGGCTGTCTGAAGAGGCTTTTACAAATAGCTGTGAAAAGAAGAGAAGCAAAAAACAAAAGAGAAAAGGAAAGATATAAGCATCTGAATGCAGAGTTCCAAAGACTAGCAAGGAGAGATAAAGCCTTCCTCAGTGGTCAATGCAGAGAAATAGAGGAAAACACCAGAATGGGAAAGAGTAGAGATTTCTTCAAGAAAATTAGAGAGACCAAGGGAATATTTCATGCAAAGATGATCCTGATAAAGGACAGAAATGGTATGGACTTAAGAGAAGCAGAAGATATCAAGAAGAGGTGGCAAGAATACACAGAAGAACTATACAAAAACATTTTCACAACTCAGATAATCATGATGGTGTGATCACTCACCTAGAGCCAGACATCCTGGAATGTGACGTCAAGTGGGCCTTATAAAGCATCACTATGAACAAAGCTAGTGGAGGTGATGGAATTCCAGTTGAGCTGTTTCAAATCCTGAAAAATGATGCTGTGAAAGTGCTTCACTCAATATGCCATCAAATTTGGACAACTCAGCAGTGGCCACAGGACTGGAAAAGGTCAGTTTTCATTCCAATCCCAAAGAAAGGCAATGCCAAAGAATGCCCAAACTATCACACAATTGCACTCATCTCACACACTAGTAAAGTAATGCTCAAAATTCTCCAAGCCGGACTTCAGGAATATATGAACCGTGAACTTCCAGATATTCAAGCTAGATTTAGAAAAGGCAGAGGAACCAGAGATCAAATTGCCAACATCTGCTGGATCATCAAAAAAGCAAGAGAGTTCCAGAAAAACATCTATTTCTGCTTTATTGACTACGCCAAAGTCTTTGACTCTGTGGATCACAATTTCTGAAAGAGATGGGAATAGCAGACCACCTGACCTACCTCTTGAGAAACCTATATACAGGTCAGAAAGCAGCACTTAGAACTGGACATGGAACAACAGACTGATTCCAAATAGGAAAAGGAGTATGTCAAAGCTGTATATTGTCATCCTGCTTATTTAACTTCTATGCAGAGTACATCATGAGAAATGCTGAGCTGGAAGAAGCACAAGCTGGAATCAAGATTGCCAGGAGAAATTCAATAACCTCATATATGCAGATGACACCACCCTTATGGCAGAAAGTGAAGAGGAACTCAAAAGCCTCTTGATGAAAGTGAAAGTGGAGAGTGAAAAAGTTGGCTTAAAGCTCAACATTCAGAAAACGAAGATCATGGCATCTGGTCCCATCACTTCATGGGAAATAGATGGGGAAAAAGTGGAAACAGTGTCAGACTTTATTTTTCTGGGCTCCAAAATCACTGCAGATGGTGATTGCAGCCATGAAATTAAAAGACGCTTACTCCTTGGAAGGAACATTATGGACAAATTGATAGCATATTGAAAAGCACAGACATTACTTTGCCAACAAAGGTCCATCTAGTCAAGGCTGTGGTTTTTCCAGTGGTCATGTATGGATGTAAGAGTTGGACTATGAAGAAAGCTGAGTGCCAAAGAATTGATTCTTTTGAACTGTGGTGTTGGAGAAGACTCTTGAGAGTCCCTTGAACTACAAGGAGATCCAATCAGTCCATCCTAAAGGAGATCAGTCCTGGGTTTTCATTGGAAGGACTGATGCTGAAGCTGAAACTCCAGTACTTTAGCCACCTGATGCAAAGAGTTGACTCATTGGAATAGACCCTGATGCTGGGAGGAATTGGAGGCAGGAGGAGGAGATGACAGAGGATGAGATGGCTGGATGGCATCACCGACTTGATGCACATGAGTTTGGGTAAGCTCTGGGAGTTGGTGATGGACAGGGAGGCCTGGTGTTATGGGATTCATGGTTTCACAAAGAATCGGACATGACTGAGCAACTGAACTGAACTGAACTGAACTGAATGACTAATGATGTTAAGTATCTAATCCCATGCCTGTGGGCCTTCCTATATCTTCCTTAGAAAAATGTCTATTCAAGTCCTCTGCCCATATTTTATTTGGATTGTTTATATTTTTTTGTTAAGAATAGGGCATCTTCTGTGTAGCCAACAAAGGAAGACATATGAAGGAAAGTGAAATATTATTAGCTAAGTAAAGGCAAATGGATTTTAACAACCAAAAATA
The DNA here is from genome assembly GCF_019923935.1 of Bubalus bubalis. NCBI lineage: Eukaryota > Metazoa > Chordata > Mammalia > Artiodactyla > Bovidae > Bubalus > Bubalus bubalis. The sequence goes on along the minus strand of NC_059159.1, from coordinate 154,351,144 downwards.
CGTGTGTCCTAATACAATGGAGCAAGACTCTATGGTCTTTGTCCACATGTCCTCTGCCTGTATTTTGTTTGTGGGAAAACTTTCACTAAGGAATAAGTTTATAATAGGCTCCAATTTCATCCACCTCATTAGAACTGAAATTGGAGCCTATTATACAGAGCGAAGTAAGCCAGAAAGTAAAACACCAATACAGTATACTAATGCATATATATGGAATTTAGAAAGATGGCAACAATAACCCTGTGTATGAGACAGCAAAAGAGACACTGAAGTATAGAACAGTCTTATGGACTCTGAGGGAGAGGGAGAGGGTGGGAAGATTTGGGAGAATGGCATTGAAACATGTATAATATCATGTATGAAACGAGTTGCCAGTCCAGGTTCGATACACGATACTGGATGCCTGAGGCTAGTGTACTGGGACGACCCAGAGGGATGGTATGGGGAGAGAGGAGGGAGGAGGGTTCAGGATGGGGAACACATGTATACCTGTGGCGGATTCATTTTGATATTTGGCAAAACTAATACAATTTTGTAAAGTTTAAAAATAAAATAAAATAAAATTAAATAAAAGGAATAAGTTTAATTAGAGAAGTGAGAACATGCAGAAAGAAAAGAAAGCAGTCAAAGAAAGCCAATAAATAATAGTTTAATCATTAAGCATAGGCAAGGACCTTTAACTCCTTCTCAATGGCTATAGATAATATTCTGAACCATATTCTGTGAGCTATCTTATAGATACTGAAAGCCCAAGCATGTGGAAGAAGTTGACTACATAGTGAAAAGACTGTAGCCATGCTATGTGAAGTGAAGTGAAGTGAAGTCGCTCAGTCATGTCCAACTCTTTGCGACCCCATGGACTGTAGCCTACAAGGCTCCTTTGTCCATGGAATTTTCCAGGCAAGAGTACTGGAGTGGGTTGTCATTTCCTTCTCCAGCGTTTTGTCACAGCCATGACATAAGCTGCCACAATTCCAAGAACAGGGCTCAGGGGAATGAGAAAAAGCAAAGGTTAACTGTACTTAAAACAATCAAGATGCCACTGGTCAGACTTGTTGTTTAGTCACTAAGCTGTGTCTGACTCTGAAACTCCATGAATTGCAGCACACCAGGCTTTCCTGGACTTCATTATCTCCCGGATTTGCTCAAACTAATGTCCATTGAGTCAGTGATGCCATCAACCATCTCATCATCTGTCATCCCCTTCTCTTGCACTCAGTCTTTCCCAGCATCAGGGTCTTTTCCAAGGATTTAGCTCTTCACACTAGGTGGCCAAATATCAGAGCTTCACCATCAGCATCCATCCTTCCATAAATATTCAGGGTTGATTTCCTTCAATATTGACTGGTTTCATCTCCTTGCTGTCCAAGGGACTCTCAAGAAGCTTCTCCAACACCACAGTCCAAAAGCATCAATTCTTCAGTACTCAGTCTTCTTTATAGTCCAACTCTCACATCTATATATGACTACTGGCCAAACCATAGCTTTGATTATATGGACTTTTGATGGCAAACTGATGTCTCTGATTTTTAACACCCTAAGTTTTTCATAGCTATTCTTCCAAGGAACAAATGTCTTTTAATTTTTGGCTGCAGTCACCATCTGTGTTGATTTTAGAGAACAAGAAAATGAAATCTGACACTGTTTCCACATTTTCCCCATTTTTGCCATGAAGGGAAAGGACTGCATGCCACGATCTTATATTTTGAATATTGAGTTTTAAGCCGGGTTTTGCACCTTCATTTAAGAGACTCTTTCACCTTCATCAACAGGCTCTTTAGTTACTCTTCAATTTCTTCCATTAAAGTGGTATTATCTGCATATCTGAGGCTGTTGATATTTTCCCCTGCAATCTTGATTCCAGCTTGTGATTCATCTAGCCTGGCATTTCACATGATATATTTTGCATGTAAATTAAATAAATAGGGTGACAATATACAGCCTTGACATACTCCTTTCCAATTTTTAACCAATCCATTGTTCCATGTCCAGTTACAAATGTTGTTTCTTATCCTGCATACAGGTTTCTCAGGATGCAGATAAGGTGATCTGATATTCCCATTTTATTAAGAATATTTCACAGTTTGTTGTGATCCACACAGTGAAAGGCTTTAGCATAGTCAATGAAACAGAAGTATATTTATTTGGGGAATTTCCTTGCTTTTTCTCTGATCCAACATATGTTGACAATTTGATCACTGGTTAGCAAAAAGGCAAAGGAGAAAAGAAAAGATATAACCATCTGAACTCAGAGTTCCAAAGAATATCAAGAAGAGATAAGAAAGCCATCCTAAGTGATCAGTTCAAAGAAATAGAGTAAAGCAATAGAAAGGGAAAGCCTAGAGAGCTCTTCAAGAATATTAGAGATACCAAGGGAACATTTCATGGAAAGAGGGTCACAATAAAGGACAGAAAGAGTATGGGCCTAACAGAAACAGAAGCTATTAAGAAGAGGTAGCAAGAATACACAGAACTATACAAAAAAGATCTTCAAGATAATCATGATGGTATGATCACACACCTAGAGCCAGACATCATGGAGTATGAAATCACGTGGGTCTTAGGAAGCATGACTACCAATAGAGCTAGTGGAGGTGATGGAATTCCACCTGAGGTATTTCAAATCATTAAAGATGATGCTGTGAAAGTGCTGCATTCAATATGCCAGCAAATTTGGAAAACTCAGCAGTGGCCACAGGACTGGAAAAGGTCAGTTTTCACTCCAGTCCCAAAGATAGGCAATAACAAAACATGTTCAAACTAACACACAATTGTGTTCATTTCAGATGTTAGCAAAGTAATGCTCAAAATTCTCCAAGCTAATCAGCAGTATGTGATTTGAGCACTTTGAGATGTTCAAGCTGGATCTAGAAAAGGCAGAGGAACAAGAGATCAAATTGCCAACATCCATTGGATCATAGAAAAAGCAAGAGAATTCCATAAAAACATCTACTTCTGTGTTTGACTGTGTGGATCACAACTAACTTTAGAAAATTCTTAAAGAGATGTAAATACCAAACCACCTTACCTGCCTTCTGAGAAATCTGCATACAAGTCAAGAAGCAACAGCTAGAACCAGACATGGAACAATGGACGGGTTCCAAGTTGGGAAAGGAGTATGTCAAGGCTGTATATTGTCACCCTGCTTATTCAATTTATATGCAGAGTACATCATGCAAAATGCCAGGCTGAATGAAGCACAAGCTGGAATCAAGATTGCTGGGAGAAATATCAATAACCTCAGATATGCAGATGACACCACCCATATGGCAGAAAGTGAAGAGGAACTATAAAGCCTCTTGATAAAGTTGAAATAGGAGAGTGAAAAAGCTGGCTTAAAACTCAACATTCAAAAAACTAAGATCATGGCATCCAGTCCCATCACTTCAGGGCAAATAGATGAGGAAACAATGAAACAATGATAGACTTTCTTTTCTTCGGATCCAAAATCACTGAAGATGGTGACTGAAGCCATGAAATTATGATACTTGTCCTTGGAAGAAAATCTTTGACAAACCTAGACAACATATTAAAAAAAGCAGAGTCATTAATTGCCAACAAAGGTCTGTATAGTCAAAGTTGCAGTTTTCCTAGTAGTCATGTACGGATGTGATAATTGGACCATAAAGAAGGCTGAGTGCTGAAGAATTGATGCTTTTGAACTGTGGTATTGAAGAAGACTCTTGAAAGTCTCTTGGATTGCAAGGAGATCAAACCAGTCAATTCTAAAGGCAATTGATCCTGCTGGAGGGGCTGATCCTGACAAAACTCTAATACTTTGACCACCTAATCAGAAGAGCGGACCCCTGGAGAAGATCCTGAGGCTGGGAAAGGTTAAAGGCTAGAGGAGAACGGGACAACAGAGGACAGGATCATTGGATGACATCACTGACTCAATGGACATGAGTTTGAGCAAGCTCCAAGAGATATTGAACGACAGGGAAGCATGGTGTGCTACACTCTATGGGGTCACAAAGAGTTGGACACAACTGAGCAGCTGAACAACAACAACAGGCTACTGATTAACAATTTCAAGATGACTGTCAGAGCTTATTCACTGCTCCTATATGTAATTCCCTCCCTCAGCCTATAAAAGCTCTTGCCCAGTGATTGTCAGTTGGGAGGGAATTGGCTTTTAGTTAGGCATCACCCTTCTACTCCAAATTGCCGGTATACAAAATCAGGCAAACTTTTCTTTCCACCAATCTGGCCTCTTTATTGACTTTTGAGCTCCGAGCCATTGGATCCCACTTTCGGTTACGATGATATCTTTAAGTTTTTCTGCCTCACACTAGAGGGGACATAGTTTGGCATTTATTGCATTAAATTTATTTTTTTTTCTTGGAACCTGAAGCATGTTGTAGGTAAGGACCACATATCTTTCATAGTTATATTGATTATAACACAATATTTGTTGAGTTATTTTTTAATTTATCATGACTTATTTACTCAAATTGGTGATTACCAAGAATATTTTTCATAAAGATATTTTATCAAGTAGCTGAAAATATGAATGCACATATCCTTTTCTACAATGTCTACTATTAGGTTGAAATACTAGTTACATAGTAGGTCTGATGTGAACACTTTCATCAAATAAGTGATTATACTTTAAAGTTATTTTCTGGTAATTAGTAGGATGCACTTCTAACTCAATGAAACTAAGCCATGCCCTGTGGGGCCACCCAAGACTGGTGGGTCATGGGGGAGAGGTCTGACAGAATGTGGTCCACTGGGGAAGGGAATGGCAAACCATTTCAATATTCTTGCCTTGAGAACCCCATGAACAGTATGAAAAGGGAAAATGACAGGATATTGACAAAGGAACTCCCCAGGTCAGTAGGTGCCCAATATGCTACTGGAGATCAGTGGAGAAATAACTACAGAAAGAATGAAGAGATGGAGCCAAAGCAAAAACAATTCCAGTTGTGGATGTGACTGGTGAGAGAAGCAAGGTCCGATGCTGTAAAGAGCAATATTGCATAGGGACCTGGAATTTCAGGTCCATGAATCAAGGCAAAGTGGAAGTGCTCAAACAGGAGATGACAAGAGTGAACATCAACACTCCAGGAATCAGAAAACTAAAATGGACTGGAATGGGTGAAATTAATTCAGATGACCATTATATCTACTACTGCGGGCAGGAATCGCTTAGAAGAAATGAGGTAGCCATCATGGTCAACAAAAGAGTCCAAAATGCAGTACTTGGATGCAATCTCAAAAACGACAGAATGATCTCTGTTCGTTTCCAATGCAAACATTTCAATATCACAGTAATCCAAGTCTATGCCCCAACCAGTAACACTGAAGAATCTGAAGATGAACAGTTCTATGAAGATCTACAAGACCTTTTAGAATTAACACCCAAAAAAGGTGTCCTTTTCATTATAGGGGACTGGAATGCAAAAGTAGGAAGTCAAGAAACACCTGGAGTAACAGGCAAATTTGGCCTTGGAATACAGAATGAAGCAGGCCAAAGGTTAATAGAATTTTGCCAAGAGAAAGCACTGGTCATAGCAAACACCCTCTTCCAACAACATAAGAGAAGACTCTACACATGGACATCACCAGATAGTCAACACTGAAATCAGATTGATTATATTCTTTGCAGCCAAAGATAGAGAAGCTCTATACAGTCAGCTAAAACAAGACCGGGAGCTGACTGTGGCTCAGATCATGAGCTTCTTATTGCCAAATTCAGACTTAAATTGAAGAAAGTATGGAAAATCACTAGACCATTTAGTTATGACCTAAATCAAATCCCTTATGATTATACAGTATATGTGAGAAATAGATTTAAGGGACTAGATCTGATAGAGTGCCTGATGAACTATGGATGGAGGTTCGTGACTTTGTACAGGAGACAGGGATCAAGACCATCCCCACAGAAAAGAAATGCAAACAAGCAAAATGGCTGTCTGAGGAGGCCTTACAAATAGCTGTGGAAAGAAGAGAAGTGAAAAGCAAAGGAGAAAAGGAAAGATATAAGCATCTGAATGCAGAGTTCCAAATACTAGCAAGAAGAGATAAGAAAGCTTTCCTCAGTGATCAATGCAAAGAAATAGAGGCAAACAACAGAATGGGGAAGACTAGAGATCTCTTCAAGAAAATTAGAGAGACCAAGGGAACATTTCATGAAAAGATGGGCTCGATAGAGGACAGAAATGGTATGGACCTAACAGAAGCAGAAGATATTAAGAAGAGGTGGCAAGAATACACAGAAGAACTGTACAGAAAAGATCTTCATAACCAAGATAATCATCATGGTATGATCACTCACCTAGAGCCAGACATCCTGGAATGTGAAGTCAAGTAGGCCTTAGAAAGCATCACTACAAACAAAACTAGTGGAGGCGATGAATTCCAGTTGAGCTATTTCAAATCCTGAAAGATGATGCTGTGAAAGTGTTGCACTCAATATGCCAGCACATTTGGAAAACTCAGCAGTGGCCACCGGACTGGAAAAGGTCAGTTTTCATTCCAATCCCAAAGAAAGGCAATGCCAAAGAATGCTCAAACTACCGCACAATTGCCCTCATCTCACAACTAGTAAAGTAATGCTCAAAATTCTCCAAGCCAGGCTTCAGCATTACGTGAACCGTGAACTTCCAGATGTTCAAGCTGGTTTTAGAAAAGGCAGAGGAATGAAAGATCAAATTGCCAACATCCACTGGATCATAGAAAAAGCAAGAGAGTTCCAGAAAAACATCTATTTCTGCTTTATTGACTCTGTCAAAGCCTTTGACTGTGTGGATTCCAATAAACTGCAAAAAATTCTGAAAGACATGGGAATATCAGACAACCTGACATGCCTCTTGAGAAACCTATATGCAGGGCAGGAAGCAACAGTTAGAACTGGACATGGAACAACAGACTGGTTCCAAATAGGAAAAGGAGTACTTCAAGGCTGTATATTGTCACCCTGCTTATTTAACTTATATACAGAGTACATCATGAGAAACGATGGGCTGGAAGAAGCACAAGCTGGAATCAAGTTTGCCAGTAGAAATATCAATAACCTCAGCTATGCAGATGACACCACCCTTAGGGCAGAAAGTGAATAGGAACTCAAAAGCCTCTTGATGAAAGTGAAAGAGGAGAGTGAAAAAGTTGGCTTAAAGCTCAACATTCAGAAAACGAAGATCATGGCATCTGGTCCCATCACTTCATGGGAAATACATGGGGAAACAATGGCAACAGTGTCAGACTTTACTTTTTTGGACTCCAAAATCACTGCAGATGGTGACCGCAGCCATGAAACTAAAAGACGCTTACTCCTTGGAAGAAAATTTATGACCAATCCAGATAGCATATTGAAAAGCAGAGACATTACTTTGCCAACAAAGGTCTGTATAGTCAAGGCTATGGTTTTTCCTGTAGTTTTTCCTGTATGGATGTAAGAGTTAGATTGTGTAGAAAGCTGAGCAGTCAAGTATTGATGCTTTTGAACTGTGGTGTTGGAGAATACTCTTGAGAGTCCCTTGGACTGCAAGGAGATTCAACCAGTCCATTCTAAAGGAGACCAGCCCTGGGGTTTCTTTGGAAGGAATGATGCTAAAGCTGAAACCCCAGTACTTTGGCCACCTCATGTGAAGAGTTGACTCATTGGAAAAGACTCTGATGCTGGGAGGGATTGGGGGCAGGAGGAGAAGGGGATGACAGAGTATGAGATGGCTGGATGGCATCACCATCTCAATGGACATGAGTCTGAGTGAACTCTGGGAGTTAGTGATGGACAGGGAGGCCTGGCGTGCTGCGATTCATGGGGTGGCAAAGAGTCGGACATGACTCAGTGACTGAACTGACTGACTGACTGAGTGAAAGCAGTTTTATTTTTTATTGTTAAAATGTGTTAGTATACTGTATTGGTGTTTTTCTTTCTGGCTTACTTCACTCTGTATAATAGGCTCCAGTTTCATCCACCTCATTAGAACTGATTCAAATGTATTCTTTTTAATGGCTGAGTAATACTCCATTGTGTATATGTTCCACAGCTTTCTTATCCATTCATCTGCTGATGGACATCTAGGTTGCTTCCATGTCCTGGCTATTATAAACAGTGCTGCGATGAACATTGGGGTACACGTGTCTCTTTCAATTCTGGTTTCCTCGGTGTGTATGCCCAGCAGTGGGATTGCTGGATCATAAGGCCTACTATACAGAGTGAAGTAAGCCAGAAAGAAAAACACCAATACAGTATACTAACACATATATATGGAATTTAGAAAGATGGTAACAATAACCCTGTGTATGAGACAGCAAAAGAGACACTGATGTATAGAACAGTCTTTTGGGCTCTGTGGGAGAGGGAGAGGGTGGGATGATTTGGGAGAATGGCATTGAAATACATATAATATCATATATGAAATGAGTCGCCAGTCCAGGTTCGATGCACAATGCTGGATGCTTGGGGCTGGTGCACTGGGACAACCCAGAGGGATGGTATGGGGAGGGAGGAGGGAGGAGGGTTCAGGATAGGGAACACATGTATAACCTGTGGCAGATTCATTTTGATATATGGCAAAACCAATACAATATTGTAAAGTTAAATAAAATAAAATTTAAAAAAAATGTAACTAGTGATGTAGTTTTGACATGTATGTGGCTATTTAAAACTGACATATCTCTCAATGAATCCTAAGATTCCAGCATGCTTGAGAATTGAGATAGAAAACCATTTGTTTTATTCCCAATTCTATATCTGACTTTGTAAATGTTACAAATAAGCCCAACAACTGGATAATATCCTATGAACAAGTGGCTAATATCCCTTACCAGGTGGTAAATTAGTATAGTGTGCTTGTGTGAAAATTCTTATTTTCTACCTACACATTTATTTGTTCAAAGAATTGCTTCTTACTGATTAATAAGTGAAAAATCTCTTACTTCCTAAATAGAAAAACAGCAATAAAAGAACATAGTATCTTGAATGTGAGAGTTTTACATTTGAATTCCTAATCTTACGTATTTGTAGCTTTGTGACTTTGACAAATTATATAATTTCCTCAATTCTCTCTTTGTTTGATTAGTAACTTTAACTTCCATATTATTAATTATTTTTTCATTGTCTACTACATTGACCACACAGGCAACTCTTTTTAGAAGTAATTCATGCCATTATGATGCTAGCAATTTAGATTATTTAGTCAGGTAGAATTTTATCTTCTGTCTGAGTTTCAAGGGACAATTAATGACCCTTTGGTTTATGTTTATGACTTGGATATTTACTTGACTTTGTGGTTTCTTGTTCTAATGATGAGTATTTAATTGCCTTTGCTTTTTACACCTATAAGATTGATTTTGATATTAGATCATACTCAAATATAATTCATTCATTTCTCTTTGAAAATGTTTATCATTTTAGTTGCTGAGTATGGGACATTATAGAGTCAATGCATTTTTTTGTTTTTTAATGGGAGATTAAGGAAACAATTGTGTCCTGTGAACTGGAAACTCTATCTCATTTATATCCTAACATCCAGAACAGACTTATTAATAACATTTTAAATTTATTTTGATAATTGACATTTATTGAATATTTTCTATGTCACATAGTGATTTAAGGGGTTTTACCTATATGTCATTTAATCCTTAAAACCCTGTAAGCTTAATACTAATAGTATCTTCATTTTTCATATAGTACAGAGACTTACTACATCCAAGTCACCATATTAGTGAAATGTTCTACCTTTCTCATTATTACTCAGTAGTGAGTAAACTCCTAGTTCTTTAATACCTGAAAACATATATAAGAAAAACTCTCCAAACCTAAGTAAAAAATACCTAGAATAATTTCAATTTCATGCAAATGGTCTACAGGGAATATTTTGATGTAATACTCTTCCCAGTCATATCACACTGCACTAGAAAAACTCTAAAGACAGACAAGTTGATCAAGAGCATGTACAAAAATAAGAAAGACTTGGCATACTAATTATTTATATTTGATTTATCCATTGCAGGTATAGAGAATGTAGGTAACATCTAGAGTTGTGTAAAACAACATATATTCATAGTTTGGATGTGTATGGTCTTACCAAACTATAGCCAGTTTTGCATTTCCTGGTTTTTTGCTACCATGGAATCAAACTCTTGCTTGCATTTTTACATGATATGATTTCATCAGTATACTTAAATGCATATCATAATTCTGGGAACACTTTCCCTAGTGCCCACTCTAGTTTAGTCTAAAATGTTTTAATATATACATATATAATATATATGTATATATTAATATTAAATCAGGCCAACATTTAAAAAATCAAGACCTTCCCAATAAAGATCTGTCCTCCTATGTTTCTTAGGAAAGTGACCAGAAGATTTGGAAGCATTGGACCAGAATTTAGCAGGAGTTGATTTGCAGTTGCATAATTCAGACAGGATGCATACTTTCCAGTTCATCAGAATACCCATCAATTTATTATCTCCTTGACAGAAAATCTGAAAGTCATCTATAGATCATCATCATTTGCTGTTGCTTTTTTTTTAAAGAGTAAATAAATATTTCCTTGCTTTTGTATCTCTAACAACGATGCACAAGTGAAAAAAATAAATCTAAGAGAGCTTGTATTTCAAAATAACAAGAAATAATTGGTATTTCTTTGTGGAAATAAACATTCTTATAATTTACTGTAAAAACAAAGTATTTATTTAATATGTAATATGTATCTTTGGTCTTATACCCATGTTTACTCCTATAGATATTTGAGTTTGTGATCCCTGGTCTAGAGATATGCAACAGTAGAAACACTTTTGAATTTTGGTTTCTATATTTCTATCAGTTGTAGTGGTTTTTAATAGCACATGTGTGGTTCATCAGTTTAACCGTTTTCAGGATAAGAATGTCAGAGGAATGCATCTGTCACTGAAAATTAAGAAACAGCCATACAGTACCTAATGGCCTAAGAAGCTTAATCTGTTGCCCAAATCACTTGACTTATTGTCTAAGTTTTTTTTTTTTTTTCTTTTCCCTCCTACTGAAAATATCAAGATCAATATCATTCCTCAGACTTCAAATGAAATCAAATTGTCTGTTCTTTCAAACATAAATCCAATAATTAATATTGGGTTGTCATGCTCTTATGGATTGTTTCTTAAAAACCAAAGATGATAATTGAGTTTAAAATGCTGTGCTTAACATTTTAGGGTGCTACGTAGTGAATGCAGTGGAGAGTTTTTTCCTGTCAATGTGGATATCTCAATGGAAATTCATTTAAATGAGGGCTTATCAATTTGTAGTATATTGTCTCACCCTGGTTCAGACCAAACTTCATTGAACACATGCCTGCACCCTACACATAATAAATTGCATGTTGGTAATGCAATTCTTTTAAATAAATATTTTCTCTTTTTAATTTTAAATAAGCCTTTACCATCTGTTATGTCCTTTAGTTGCAAATGCCAAAGAACATAACTTACTATTGTGGCCCTTACAAACTTCAGACAGAGAAGTGACTTAGTGTTTGGCATATCCTGTTCTTAATTCTACAGTCAGTATTTGTTTTCCTTTTCTTATGCTTCAGATATAATGAGGAATATTACTCTGTTCTGACATGTTCAAATCTTTTCCAGCAAAAAGGGAACACGGAGAAGGAAAATGATTAATTGAAAGACTTAACCAAGGTCATATCTATAGAAATGTAATGTACCTGAGGATTATAATCACATAAGGAGGACGTTAACCCTAATTATATCAGGCAGATACAATACAGACTGCATTGTAGCCAAGACCCTGTTATACTTGACAAGGGATCTTTCCAAAGAAAGAATTAAAGCTTGCATTCATCCTGTCTACATCTTTTGAAAAGCTACACAGTCTGAGAACATAGAAAAAATTACCTGGACATTAGAAAGGCAAACACTAAAGAGGAAAGTAGTGTATTAATTCTGGTTAATGTATAAAAATTATATTCAATTTATTCTTAATCAAGCCCTTTCCTTGAACAAATAACATAGAGGCACCTAGCTGAATATGTTCATAATGAAAGTCAGAGCTGCTGTTTAAAAACAAAAACAGGGAAACCTTGTATGATGTTTATATTAAGAATTCATAAGGAACTAATGTCGTTAATAGGAAAATGTTGATATTCTTCAAAATCAGAGCACGTGAGCTTTCATTCTTGGCTACTTTAATTAAAAAAAAAGGCTTCTTAGGCTGTGACTAGGCATGCCTTTAAGAGGTTTTTTTCCCTGTATTGCTTTCCCAACTCTACATTTTAGAGCTGTCAGACAGTGGACTCAGCTGTCTAGAATACTGGACCTTGGCCAAGACCAGACTTAACTGAGTTCCCTGGTATATGATTCAGGACCAAATATTATGAGTCAGTACAATTAAAACCATAGACATGCCAAAGACCCCTCAAGCATTGTTGCCCAGAAATATGTCTAGTTTGTTGTAATCCTTCTTAGAGCTAAAGTCAGTTATCACTTTAAGCTCTTTAAAGGTAATCATCACAGGTCATGCCATCCATTCTGCCTTTTCCCTCTGCCGAAACTGTACCTCCCTTTCTCCTACTGTATCAACTGATATTGTGGAAAGATAAAAATTTCTCATTAAACCTAAATGAAATTAGAAACCTACAGATACCTCAACTGTTTAAAAGAAGTAAAATAAATTATACATTTTTTTCTGTTTGATATCATTATAGTAGATCAATCAGTAACTTTCCTTATCTTGTAGAATTACCCAAAGAAACAATGAATTAGAAATAGAATTCAGATAGTAGAAATATTGTATCACCTATCTACACAATGAAGTAAAAAGCTAGAAGTTGAAACTGAAATCAGAAAAAAGAAGTTCTATCATCTGGATATGCTGACAGACCAAAAGAAAAAGAAAAACCCACTTTCTTTTTAATTATTGAATCAAAGATAAAACCTAAAATGAAACTTTAATTAACCTAAAATATAACAATAATAAAATATTATTATATATAAGAAAGCATAAGGTATAGAGCTAAAACAACTCTCAAAGGTAAATTAATAATATACATGCATACATGAGAAAAATGAAATTTAATTAAACATATGGTTCAGAAATGAACAATAACATAAAATAGAAGCATAGGAAAGAAATAATAATAGTTAAGCAGGCAACAATGTATTAGAACAAAAGAGTAGAGCTCACAAATATAAAAAGCATCAGGTTCTTTGGGAAAAATAATAGCTAATCACTAGCTAAGCTGGAGAAAATGAGAAAAGACCCAATGTGCAAAATAAATACAAAAACAAACAAAGTGAAAAGACTGATAAGAAGCTGCCTTGCACAGTTCTATGCAAATATACATGGAAACTTGGATAAAATTTATTTTTAGATATTTTAATTTATGAAAACTAATTTTAGAAGAGGAAGGTAGTCTAAATAGAAGGATTCTTATGGAATAAAGAGTTAATAATTCTCTCCCAAGTACATGTGGTTCTTATGATTTAGAGAAGAATTTCAATGCAAAATTCTGTAAAAAAATTCCAGTGATACTTAAATAGTTTCAGAATATTGGAGGGTAAATGAAAACTTGTTAATTTTTATTTTAAGAAAATATAGTAAGACACTGATATAAATGACAAAGAAAATAAAGACCAGTCTACTTTATGACTATTAAGGCCAGAATGTTAATTTTAGTAAATAAAACAGCATAATAGTAAAACAATGCAAGATAATAAATAATATAATTTATCATATTTATGCATCTACCAAAAGTTCATATGTTTTTTTTCTATAAGAAGTAAGCAATTGATAAAATATTTCTGTTCATTTTCTAAAATTAATTTATTTTTTATTGAAGGATATTTGCTTTACAGATTGCTGTTTTCTGTCAAACCTCAACATGAATCAGCCATAGATATATATGGGATTAATGTTCAATGACAAATAAAATGAAAATAAAATAGAGATTAGTCCTGTTTAGTTTATAAAATATGTTCATTAACTCTATAGCATTTTAAGGAAGTTAAGAAATATTCACTAAAGTGGTTATTACTTAACATTGTACTGATTGTTGTAGTCAGTGCAATTAGAGTAGATAAAGGAATTGGAGACATATAAACTGTAAAATGTGAATAAAATATTAGTAGTCTCCTTGCTCTGCTTTATATACTCAGAAAAATTAAACAAAATGAACTAGAAATTTTCTAAGTATATGCTAACTTGTAGAAATAACATAGTACATAATTAATATGTAGAAACACTAGGTCCCATGTATTTCAGTAACAGTTGTTTAGAAGATATCATACAGGATACTACTCCTTTTAGATTAGCCAGAAAAGATAGAATTTTTGTTGTTCAGTCCCTCCGTCATGTCTGACTCTTTGAGACCCCATGAACTGCAGCACTCCAGGGTTCCTTGTCCTTCACTATTTGTTGGAGGTTGCTCAAACTCATGTCAATTGAATCAGTGATGCCATCCAACCATCTTCATCCTCTGTCATTCCCTTCTCCTGCCTTTAATCTTTCCCAGCATCAGGGTCTATTTCAATGAGTCAGCTCTTCACATCAGGTGGCCAAAGTATTGGAGCTTCAGCTTCAGTATCAGTCCTTCAAATGAATATTCTGGGATTTCTTTTAGGATTGACTGGTTTGATCTCTTAGGGCTTTCCTGGTAGCTCAGCTGGTAAAGAATCTGCCTGCAATGAGGGAGACATGGGTTTGATCCCTGGGTTGGGAAGATCCACTGGAGAAGAGAGATGCTTCCCACTCCAGTATTCAGGTCTAGAGAATTCCATGGACTGTAAAAGGTTTGATCTTTTAGGAGTCTCCTCCAACACCATGGATCAAAAGCATCAATTCTTCAGTGCTCAGCCTTCTTTATGGTCCAGCTCTCACATCCATACGTAACTACTGGAAAAACCATAGTTTTGACTATACAGATGAAGTTCAGCAAAGTAATGTCTCTGCTTTTTAATATGCTGCCTAGGTTTGTCACAGCTTTTCTTCAAAGGAGAAAGCATCTTTTAATTTCACGGCTGGAGGCACTGTTCTCAGTAATTTTGGAGCCCAAGGAAATAAAGTCTGTCACTTTTTCCATTGTTTCCCCATCTATATTCCATGAAATGATGGGACAAGATGCCATGATCTTAGTTTTTTGGATGTTGAGCTTTAAGCTGGCTTTTTCACTCTTCTCTTTCACCTTCATCAACAGGTTCATCAAAGATAGAATACTAGGGATAAATATCTGTGGAAAGAACTATATTTGAAAAGTATTGTGTAAAATTTGTTTTATTATTATTTTTTTAAATTTTTTAAATTAAATTTATTTATTTTAATTAGAGGCTAATTATAATATTGTATTGGTTTTGCCATACATCAACATAAATCTGCCACGGATGTACACGTGCTCCCCATCCTGAACCCCCCTCCCATCTCCCTCCCTGTACCATCCCTCTGGGTCATCCCAATGCACCAGACCCAAGCATCCTGTATCCTGCATTGAACCTGGACTGGCGATTCATTTCTTATATGATATTATACATGTTTCAATGCCATTCTCCCAAATCATCCCACCCTCTCCCTCTCCCACAGAGTCCATAAGACTGTTCTATACATCTGTGTCTCTTTTGCTGTCTCACATACAGGGTTATCATTACCATCTTTCTAAATTCCATATATATGCGATAGTATACTATATTGGTGTTTTTCTTTCTGGCTTACTTCACTCTGTATAATAGGCTCCAGTTTCATCCACCTCATTAGAACTGATTCAAATGTATTCTTTTTAATGGCTGAGTAATACTCCATTGTGTATATGTACCACAGCTTGCTTATCCATTCATCTGCTGATGGACATCTAGGTTGCTTCCATGTCCTGGCTATTATAAACAGTACTGCAATGAACATTGGGGTACATGTGTCTCTTTCCCTTCTGGTTTCCTCGGTGTGTATGCCCAGCAGTGGGATTGCTGGATCATAAGGCAGTTCTATTTCCAGTTTTTTAAGGAATCTCCATGCTATTCTCCATAGTGGCTGTACTAGTTTGCATTCCCACCAACAGTGTAAGAGGGTTCCCTTTTCTCCACACCCTTTCCAGCATTTATTGCTTGAAGACTTTTGGGTTGCAGCCATTCTGACTGATGTGAAATGATACCTCATTGTGGTTTTGAGTTTCATTTCTCTGATAATGAATGATGTTGAGCATCTTTTCATGTGTTTGTTAGCCATCTGTATGTCTTCTTTGGAGAAATGTCTATTTAATTCTTTGGCCCATTTTTTGATTGGGTCATTTATTTTTCTGGAATTGAGCTGCAGGAGTTGCTTGTATATTTTTGAGATTAGTTGTTTGTCAGTTGCTTCATTTGCTATTATTTTCTCCCATTCTGAAGGCTGTCTTTTCACCTTGCTTATAGTTTCCTTTGCTGTACAGAAGCTTTTAATTTTAAATAGGTCCCATTTGTTTATTTTTGCTTTTATTTCCAATATTCTGGGAGGTGGGTCATGGAGGATCCTGCTGTGATTTATGTCGGAGAGTGTTTTAAATAAAAACTTTTGAATTCTGCAGAGCAACTAGAAAAAAATAATAAATAGAAATGCATTCAGTGTTGCTGCTTAAAAAATCAGAAGAATGCCAGTATTAAAAGTCTTATATGGCTCGTCTATATGCCTTAGGTATAGTATCTCAAATTATTGAGAAAAAGGATGTTCATTTAATAAATGAATTTTGAACAAGTGAAGAACAAGTTAGAAAAATCATTTGACATTCATACTTCAGGGCCAAGTAACATAAATGTTTCAATGAATGAAAGATTTAAATATAAGAAAGCTATAGAACTACTGGAGAAGGCAATGGCATCCCACTCCAGTACTCTTGCCTCGAAAATTCCATGGGCAGAGGAATCTGGTGTGCTGCAGTCCATGGGATCGCGAAGAGTCGGACACGACTGAGCGACTTCACTTTCACTTTTCACTTTCATGCATTGGAGAAGGAAATGGCAACCCACTCCAGTGTTCTTGCCTGGAGAATCCCAGGGACGGGAGAGCCTGGTGGGCTGCCATCTATGGGGTCTCACAGAGTCGGACACAACTGAAGTGACTTAGCAGCAGCATAGAGCTACTAGAGAAAATGTAGCATAACTTTTTACTAACTTTGTGATACAAAGATATAACTGTGAAAGAGGAAAGATTCAGAGACTTGACAACATAAAACATTTTCATTTAAAAATAATGAGTCAAAAATAATTTAAAAAATGGAAAATATATATGAATTTTAATGTAGAAAATCTACATATAGAACTTTTCTTCATATAGATTTATAAAGAACAAAAGACTATAAAACTGGCAGAGACTGAACATAAAATTTCTAGAAAACTGTTTTAAAAAGCTTCTAAAACATCGGAACTGCTAAAAAGTTGATTACAACAGGAAGTTCAATTAAAACTTGACTGAGATGTTAAATTTCATTTACTGTATTGTAAAATATGTCTAAATTTTGATACTAAAACCCAGTATATATTCCTTGGGCAGTATAATTTGATACAGTCTCTATGGAGGTCAGATTGCCATCATTTAGCACTTTATCAATTCATCTATCCTTTGATGCAGCAATACCAGGCTGAGAATCTGGAAATTTTTCCTGGAGATAAAAAAATACAATGCATTGAAAATGACAAATATTATTTGCAGTCATTTTAGAAAACAGAAAATAAACAACACCCCCCCCCCAGCAAAAAAAAAAAAAGTAGGGAAATTTACATCCATAGCCTACAAGTCCGTCATCTGTAAACCATTTAAATAAGTGATATTTTAGTCTATAAACTGGAATATGATGAAACTGATGGCAGGAGGGGGAGAGAGAGAATGAGAGAAGTCTATTTGCCTTGATATGAAGCATTCCAAAATATGCTTCCTTGATGGTTCAGTGTGAAAAGTTTCCGTGATACAGGAGACCTGGGAGATGTCTGGGTCAGGAAGATCCCCTGTGTGTGAAAGTGAAAATGTTAGTTGCTCAGTCGTGTCTGACTCTTTGTGACCCCCATGGGCTGTAGCCCCCCAGGCTCTTCTGTCCATGAACTTCTCCAGGCAAAAATACTGGAGGAGATTGCCATTTCCTTCTCCAGGGGATCTTCCTGACCCAGGGACCAAACCCAAGTCTCCTGCACTGCAGACAGATTCTTTACCTCTCAACCACCAGAGAGCCCAAAATCTCTGAGTTTCATGTAAAATAGTAAAGTGGAAACAATAATATCTGCTGTACCAACAATATGGAATTGTTATAAAACATAATGAGAACAGATTTTGTGAAAGAACTTGGTAAGCTATAAAGGATTTAGTGGATCTAATTTTGCATGTTTTACTACAATATTAATTGGAATATATTACAAAATGAAACCATATCTCCCTCAACATATATAATTCATACTATGTTATACAACCATGCCCTAAAATTGTGATTATAAACAGTTTACTAATACAATTGCTGTTATTATAGACTTTAATAGGAAGATTATGCATATGCAGAATTTATTTTTCTTTCTAATTAAAAAATGATTTATAAGGCCTATGTTCTTTTATCTACTTTGCTATAAAATTTTCAAACCCACCTGTTTAGTTTATTAAAGGAATTAATTGCTTTTTCCATCTTCCATTTCTCATTTCTGCTACCAAGTAACAATTTTTTGGTTTTTGTTACTACATTTATAGTTTCTCCTTAGCAATTCCCAAAGAATTGCTTTGGAAGATTCCCAAAGAATATCTGAACCATGGCATGTAAGAGTATTTTAAGTTTCCACATTTATTAGGATAAATCTTTTGAGATTTTGCAAATATTATAGGTATTATGAAAGCTAATTAAAAATTATATGAATCCACTTAATGCAAAATTTCTCAGAAATTTTTTAGACTTTGAAACATGCAGGAAATCAAAATAACTCAAAATCTTGCCTTAAATGCTAACTATTTCTCACATTATCTTTTGAATGTTCAAAGCACTGTAGAACATCTGAAGCAGACCAGGGAATAAAGACCTTGGTCCAAAGCTTCCTAGGTCTTATATTGTTTTATGTTTTGTTTTTTGAAGTTCAGTTTCTCAGTTCCTCTGATTTACTATGCTGTCTCTTGAAGGTTCTGTTAAGAAACTCTCAGTCCTACCACTATTTCTCAGTGCTCCTTGGATTTATTCATCTTCATTTCACAGCTAGATGACTTGTACAACGTCAGCTGAGGACTGTATTACTTCCTATATTTCTGACCAATGGGATCCCCAGCACTTTTCAAAATCCATTGCTCAAAGAAGTCCCTTAAATAATAGTTTTCAGAAAAATCAAGTTGAATACAATTCTAATTAAGTAGAAAAGAAAAATAAATGAAGTCATAACCTTAGGAGAAAATTGTCAAAAGTGACCAGGGTAAAAACAGTGTCTGGAAAACTGTAAACATTAATTTAAAACCTGTTGAAAGAACACAAGAATAAGTGAATAAATATTAGGCTTATTTTTGAGCACCCACTTTAAGTTTTAAAGAGGAAACCTACAAATCAGATTATTAGTGAATTTGGCAACATGGATATCTGGAATATTAGAAGTTATTTCACATTTGTTTTGTTGCTACAAAAGAAGCAAATACTTAGTGTAAAGCTGACCAAAACTCAGACAAATAAATATCTTGAGATATCAATGTGCTGGTGATCAGAGGAAGAGAAAGTGATGGAGAAATAGTACTTCTCTAGAAATATCACTGAAGTTGAAACCTAACTGATTTGTACAGCAGTATGTGAGGAGCACTTGTTACAGATTGGAGTATATTATACTTATATGATCCAGGTATTGCAAAGTGATATGAAGAATTTTTTAAAAAGAAGACTGAAAATCTTACCCCAAAACTCTATGAAATATTTACTTAAGTAATATAGCCTTTGTATCAGAATTTAGAAAGCTATTTTTATTTTATAGTAAACTGAGAGTTTCATGCAAATGTAAGGAACATGGTTTCAGAGAAATCTCCCTAGAGACTCACTGAGAATGATTAAAAGGTTATACATAAAAAGTGCTCTTTACAGTGTTCTCTACAAACAAGCAAGAAAATAAACATTTGAGAAAGACAGCCTAATTGATCATATTTCTTTCAAAAATATTGAGCAAAAGCTAATTACAGTAGATCCAAGTGTCTTTTAATTTGTATTTCTAGATAAAGAAAAGCTATTGTCTTGTGCATTAATCGGTGTGGGAAGTTATAATAAAGAACTCACAGGTTTTTGGAGAGGTGAGGTGAGGAACA
The DNA here is from genome assembly GCF_019923935.1 of Bubalus bubalis. Taxonomy (NCBI): domain Eukaryota; kingdom Metazoa; phylum Chordata; class Mammalia; order Artiodactyla; family Bovidae; genus Bubalus; species Bubalus bubalis. The sequence continues at coordinate 154,330,947 of NC_059159.1, read as the reverse complement.
CAAGCTATTACATGCAAAGCCTTTAGAACTGGGTCTGGAATATAATAAGCCTCTGTACACATTAGCTAGTAGCAGATGTAGTAATCGTGGTAGCAGTAGTAAAGCTACTATCCCTATTTTAGCTATGCCTAGCATAACAAAAAATTCATTCAATTTATATCAAAGCTAAGACTTTCTCATGAAAAAAGGCAAGAAGAAATTAAAATATACAGTTCAGTTCAGTCTCTCAGTCATCTCCGACTCTTTGCGACCCCATGAGTTGCAGCACGCCAGGCCTCCCTATCCATCACCAACTCCTGGAGTTCACTCAAACTCATGTCCTTCAAGTCGGTGATGCTCTTTACTAGAGAATAAAGAAAGCCTAATTAATAAAAATAATTTTCAAAGACAGGAAGTGTTGTCAAGGATACTATCACTATATGTATGCCTTATGTACTATTTTTAATAATGTATTTTGTATCTGATCCTACAGCATACTGCAGTTCTCTATATTTGTGTCAGTTTCCATTTGTATTCAAAGTAGTACCCTGATATAATCTATGTACTATGGAAAACATTTGTCATTAATAAAAAAATAATGCAAACTTGATTCAGTTTTACAGTATATTAAAGATAGATATCTATCACAATCTTTAATAATCTGTTTCTAAAGTGTAATAAGGTCTTCCCTGATAGCTTAGCTGGTAAAGAATCCGCTTGCAATGCAGGAGACTGCAGTTTGATTCTTGAGTCTGGACATTCCCCTGGAGAAGGGATAGGTTTACCCACCCCAGCATTCTGGGGCTTCCTTGGTGGCTCTTATGGTGAAGACTCCACCTGCACTGTGGGAGACCTGGGTTCGATCCCTGGGTTGGGAAGATCCCCTGGAGGAGGGCATGTAAGCCCATTCCAATATCTTTGCTTGGAGAATCCCCATGGACAGAGGAGCCTGGCAGTCTACAGTCCATGAGGTTGCAAAGAGTCTGACACAACCAAATGACTAAGCATAGCACAAAGTGTGAAAAAACCTATAACTATAGGAAGTAAGCTTTTCATTTGAGTTTTTTGGGGTTGGAGACAGCACAGCTTATAAATTCTGCAAGTGAGAATGGAATTCAGATGATGATCAATGTATTTTGGAAATCTATTACAATATGAGTCTTTCTGTGATGCTGGGTCCATAACATTCTAGAACACTCTACCATCAAAGCTAAAAAGCCAGATACATTATATATGTGGGCAGGAATCTAAGCTTGGTCAATCTGAATGCCCTCCCCTCCCCCCCACAAGACTGTAATGAATCAGTGTAAAAAGAACACAGAAACAGTTTAAAATTCATTCTTCTGATGATACTGATGATAACAGTAACATCTCAGTGGTGTCCAGTGGTGGGGCCACCGAACCAACTCATTATTGAGTTCTTTCTCATGAATTCATATTTGAGTTCTTTCTCTTTCTCATGCCTAGAAACTCTTGACTCTTGATAGTATTCTGAGATGAATTTTCTAGTGCTTGTTTCTGTGAGCAACCACAGAGCTTTTCTAATAAATTTGATTTCCATATAATTAGCCAGAGTCATTTGAGAGCATTTGCATCTAAAAGTTTGTTTGTTACAGGTAATAACATCTACATGTAGGGAATTTAAGTGAGTTTGTTATCTTGAATATTTGAGGCTAGAGGAAGCACATATTTAATAATCAGAGTTTGGGTAAATGACATATAAGAATAACCAAATAATCATACATATTTATCTGGAAATAATTACCCAATAAAAATAAATGGTTGAGGATAGAATCACCAATATCATAGAAGATTATGACAGGCAGAAGGAATGTCAGGGTGAGATAGCTGCTAATATTCAACTTGGATAGCTCTAAAAAGGAAATGACCAGTTCAGATAACTAACATCCTGAGGCACCAAAAGGATCTTCAGGATTTTTATTTCTTTCCAAAATTGATCTCTTATACTCTGACGCTGCAAGGTGAAGTAACTGAAAATCTAATGTGAAGTTTTATCCTTTAGGTTACTGAATTTTAATATTTCTTATTTTGCAATCTTTCTCTGGTTCTGTTCTAAAATTTAAGGCATTTATTATTTATGTGGCATATACAAATAATTGGACATAAAATAGAGTTTAGAAATATTTAAATCTCTCCAAATCTCCAAAATGTTACTGAAAACCCTTTGTAACCAAAGTACTGTTTTCCCCTTGCTGATGAGACAGATTTTTTTCTTAATTAAATAAATTGCAATGTCCTAAATGAAGGGAATTACAAGGGAGATAAGACATATTCCTCTTATTTTGGCCTCACATTTGTTCCTCTTTATCTCTGCAATTATATCTAGAATCAATTTCAGACATGCTGTTGGGAGTGGAGGAACAATTGCAAAATACAGAATAAGTAAAATAGCTATTTATATTTTGTTAGGAAGATTTGTCTAATATAGGTATGTAAACTATTTTGAAAATATTTCTGGGGATAGAGTCTGATAGTGCTTGACTAATAAGACAGTAATTATATTTTGAATAAAGCTAAACTGATGAAAGTCTGGATTAGTTTCGTTAACCCTAGCAATAGGGCATTGTTCATATTTTCATACACTTCTTGTTTGAAAATTGGATTCAGCAGTAAATAAAGGTGAGGTACCAAAATTTGCTTGGCTTTGTACTGGGAAATGAATCCAATAATTTAGGGAAATAGAAGTGACACAGTGAACTTTAAATATTTAACTCACCCACTACACTTCTTATCCTAGGGGGGCCCGTAAACCATTCTGTACTAAAGCCTGAGAATATATATTTGTGTTTAGGGAGGGCCTGAGACCATTCCCAGATTCAGTGATTCACTAGGAGGAGTCATAGGATGCAGCATTTAGTTGCACTCAGGGCTGTGACTTATCATAACAAAAGGGTACAAAGCAGAGTCAGCAAAGGGAAAATGTGGATTGCAGGGATGTCCAGAGGAATCCAAGCTCAAGTTTCCAGGAGTCTTATCCCAGTGCAGTCACATAGGACCTGTTTAATTCCTCTAGCAAGGAGTTGTGACAATATTGTGAAATGTTGTCTACCAGGTATGCTCATTAGAGATTCCATGCTCCGTGTTTTCAGTGGGATCTGGTCACATAGGTCCTTCATAGAAGGTCCACATAGAAGTGATTCCTCCTTCTTAGAAAGTACCAACTTCACTATTTCAGACTTCCAAAAGTAAATCAGGTATTCAACATAAACCATATTGCTTATACAAACTGTCAAGGCATAGTGAGTCACATCTATCAGCTCTCAGACTTGTGAGAAAAGTGAAAGTGAAAGTCCCAGGGCTATACAATCCATGGAATTCTCCAGGCCAGAATAATGGAATGAGTAGCCTTTCCCTTCTCCAGGGAATCTTCCCAATCTAGGGATCAAATTCCAGTCTCCAATGTTGCAGGTGGAAGGCCAAGAATACTGGGGAGGGTAGCCTATCCCTTCTCCAGAGGATCTTTCTGACTCAAGAATCAAACCAAAGTCTCCTGCATTGCCGGTGGATTCTTTACCAACTGAGCTATCAAGAAAGGACTTGTGAGAACTCTTATAAAGTTTAGTCCCTAGAAACCAGCCAGGTTCCAATCCCACAAGTAGGCCTTTCTAAGGAAAACAGTTTCAAGCCTACTAAATTCATTCTTTTCTGTCCAGTTTGTGAGAGGAGTACAGTATCTTTGAAAAATGCTCAATGTCTCTGAAATGAAGCTCTGCCTTCTGATGTGAAATTTTATAGTTGAAAAAGGACCTTTATTTTAAGTGGGGATGAGAGGTAGCAGGGTGTCAGCTGAGAAGACTCAGTACTTAGCTTCCACTTGTTCAGAGTCCAAATGAACATGGTTTATCTCAAGAAGCAAAAGAATAAACATGGTAAACAAAATAGTCTGAGCCTAAAGGATCTTTCTTCTTGGCTGCTGTTCATGGTGTCCTTATGAATAGCAGATGAACAGATAAGGTGATACTTGGGCTTCATAATCAAAAGAAATGCAAAATTTTCAGTTCTAGTGAATCTAGTTAATTCATATAACCATTAAAAGAGTGAGTTACAAACCCTCACCCAGTTATCAGTTTAAGAAACTGAGTATTTTTGAATGGAGACTGGACTCACTTAAGGAAGGATAATCTAGTCAAATAATAGATAATTACTATGATTATCCCTCTAACCCTTCCCTAAATTGATCTGCATCTGTTGTTTCAAGTAACAGTGTGAATCATAAAGGAAGGTATGGAGATTATGGACTTATTAGACACTTCTATGGTAGGTTTGCAAACCTAACATTGCCTGTTACTTACTTGGTTTAGTCACGAAGTTGTGTCAGACTCTTGTGATACCATGGACTGTAGCCCACCAGACTCCTCTGTCCATGGGATTTTCCAGGCAAGAATACTGGAGTGGGTTGCCATTTCCTTCTCCAGAGTTGCGAACTTATTTATGTTAATTTTAAATTCTATATTAAAACCCTTACTTCTTTAAGCCTGTAGTGGTTTTGTGTGGTATTTAATTGACTCCTGACTGATGAACTTGTTCTGAGAATTTCATGGTTCCTTTGGTATAATTTGTCACTGAAGCCCATTGGGAAATGTGCAAGCGGCTTGTAATGGTAAAGTAATACCACTGTTAAGCTAATCAGTCTTATGTTGGCCCAGTGGAACCCATCCATTGTAATGTTTCCCATTTATGAGTGAAGAGTAGGAATGCATCTTCTTAATTAACAGATGTTCTAATACTTGCTTTCTTATCTGAGGGAACTCATGATTACAAAAAAATCAACTGAAAGTTCCTAGAATACTTCGCTATGCCAACACTGAATCAAAAGCAACACTATATCCCTATGGGAGTCACATATCATAAAACTAGAAAGTTTCAGACATGATCACCCCAGTACATTCCCATGTATCTCTTCAGTCTGTCTGAGACAACAAAGAGATTATTTTTTTCCTGAAGAATTATAGAGCTTTATCATGAACTTAATTAGATGATTTTTTTCCCCTTGCAACTATTGTTCCAAATATGCTTTGCTTACTAAAGCAAATCAATACAGCCCCTGGCATCTGGTATGCTCTTATTGATCCAGAGATAGCTTTTTTTGCTCTAAACCAGTAAACAGCAAACATAAAAAGCATTCTGCTTTCACCTGGCAGGGACAGCAGCTCAGCAGGGTACTCCTAATTTAAGTCACCATCTACTTTTGAAATATCTTGGAAAACAGGAAGTAGAAGTTATCTCTGTAAAAGATATTGGTAAGAAAAATTCTTTTCTAAGAACATGTGACAAAGTCCATGAAAATACAGAGGTTTTTTTTTTTTTTTCCTCTTGCTAAACGTTCTACAAATATAGTGATTTGCAGCATATTGGGATATCCCCTTCAAAGGGACAAATAAATGCATGCATAGTAGAACCAACTTTACTAATAAGCTAAAACACCTAGTGAGTTTTAGTAAGAACCTATATCCAATTCAAATTACATTTGAGTGTGCTACTCCAATTCATTTAAGTGTTATTGAATAGCTTTTACCTTTACATTCTATACCTAATCTTTAGATTTTAATTGGAACAGTTTTATATTCAGCTTTACGACTCAGCAGATCCAATGATACTATGAATTTCTGTATTGGGAGGATTTTTTTTTTCTTTTTTTTTTAAGCATGGCAAGATCTAATAGACAACCCACATTAAAGGCCCTGGTTTCTTCTTCCATTCCTTCTTTTTTCCTTCTTTCTTTCGTTAAAGGCATTCCCACTTTAATTAGTAGTGATTCTCTTTTAAGGAAGGCCCTTCATCTGCTTCTAAGCCCTTATGAAGTTTTAACAGCTAACCATGGGACAACAAATAAACACACTACCTACCAAGCTGTCCATTATCAAGTGGATGCTGTCTATTCACTTAACGTTAAACACAGTTTGCTCTACAGCACTCTATTTTCAAGTGAATGTACGTTTTATGACAACAGACCCAAGGATGCTCTGAAATCACAAACTTGCTGTGAGTAAAAACTCTTACTTCCTCAGTACTTTGGTTTCACTTCTACTCTGTTCTTTATTTACACTTAAGAATTCATGTAGGATGCCTTGTAATTAATTGAATGAATTGGGCCTAATTGAATGAAAATATGGGCCTAATTTATAAATGATTTTACTGATTATAACATCCAAAGGTCATTGCTGTGCCATTAGAGAATCATTCAGTAATGTCATGAACACTTAACAGGGAAGTCCTCTTAACGGCGCAAAAAACTTAAAGCAGGAAATATTATTTCTTCTATGTCTGGAAGATGGGATGGCTTGAGGTAAAAATCCTCAAGGATTCATGGGAACTGGGTAGGTAATGCTTAGGTTTATGACCAGAGATTGGGAAGGAGCAAAACTGGGGAATTAGTGATAAAGATGCCTCATGAATAAGTAGATGACATGACCTCACAATATTTGTAAAATATCAGTTTCATATACATATTCACTATATGTCCTACACTGGAGGAAGTTTTAATGTCAGATGAAAAAGCACATTTAATTGTATGAATCAGTAACCTGTAGGTGAGTTAAAATAAGGCATTGTTGCATATGACATAGAACAGATAAAAGAGTCACAACTTTAAAAACATAGGTATTTTTTACTCATAGGAAACACTTTGCACTATATAATCCATGACTGTTATGGTGGCTTCATATTTTTAAGTGTGAACTAGTTTCTTTCTAATTATTGTCTGATTATTTTATTACCATTTCTTTCGAGTTCAGCTCATGGTACACAATTGTTGCTGGAGTTCAACCCATCCTTTTTGTGCGCCAAGAAACAAGAATGAGGAAAGGCTGGAATACAAGAGGGTCCACATATCAGCTAACTGGATCACTTTACACAAAATGTTTTGGAACTCTTACACAATATTTTTTATTTTTGTGTCATTGACCAGAACTTACCCATGTGATCTCACATAAATGAGAGACAAAGAAATATAGGCTTTTACCTAGACACATTGCTGCTCTAGATAAAACTCTGGATTCTGTTACTAATAATGAAATAGCAAAGGTATATTCAGTGGCAACTAGTCCTGCTTCAACCTGTTTTACTTGCCATTGACACTTGATTAATATCTTTATTGAAAAAAAAAAAGCTATTTTGGCAGAGATAAACACTACGTGTAGAAGCAACAACATGGATATCTATATTGCAAAGGCTTGCCTGACCTCCACCACAGCTGAATGTCTTACTGCAGTTTGCAAGAACAGGAAGACTAGGGTGAAATCAGTAATAAATATGTACTCTTATTTAGGTATTAATATATGGTTTATTTCTTCCTTAGTGAAAGTTACAGATCTGGGAACTGTGAGGTTGGGATGATATCTGTGACCATCACACTCAATTATGTATACATAGGAAGTTCCCTGGTCACTGTATCTTTCCTTTTTTATTGAATTATAGTTAATTTGCAATGTATTAGTTTCAACTGTAAAACTGATTCATATACATGTGTATATACATATATATATATATACATAAATATGAATGTTATTTTTCAAATTGTTTTTCACCATGGGTTATGATAAGAATAATGAATATAATTCCTTGTGCTATACAGTAGGTCATTGTTGTTGATCTATTTTATTTATAGTAATATTCATATACTAATCCCAAAACTGCTAGTTTATCTCCACCACCCACCCTCTGCTCTCCCATTTAGTAACAATAAGTTTGTTTTCTGTATATGTGTGAGTCTATTTCTATTTTGTAGATTAGTAAATATATATTGTCACTCTGCTTATTTAACTTATATGCAGAGTATATCATGAGAAATGCCAGGCTGGATGAAGCACAAGCTGGGATCAAGATGGCCGGAAAAATATCAATAACCTCAGATATACAGATGACACCATCCTTATGCCAGAAAGCAAAGAACTAAAGAGCCTCTTGATGAAAGTGAAAGAGGGGAGTGAAAAAGTTGGCTTAAAATGCAACATTCGGAAAACTAAGATCATGGCATCTGGTCCCATCACTTCACAGCACATAGATGGGGAGACAATGGAAACAGTGTGTGACTTTATTTTTTGGACTCCAAAATCACTGCAGATGTTGACTGAAACCATGAAATTAAAAGATACTTACTCATTGGAAGAAAAGCTATGACCAACCTAGACAGCATTTTAAAAAGCAGAGACATTACTTTGTCAACAAAGGTCCATCTAGTCAAAGCTATGGTTTTTCCTGTAGTCATGTATGGATGTGAGAGTTGGACTATAAAGAAAACTGAGCACTGAAGAATTAATGCTTTTGAACTGTGATGTTGAAGAAGACTCCTGAGAGCCCCTTGGACTGCAAGGAGATCCAACCAGTCCATCCTAATGGAAATCAGTCCTGAATATTCATTGGAAGGACTGATCCTGAAGCTGAAACTCCAATACTTTGGCCACCTGGTGTGGAGAGCTGAAAAGACCCTGAAAAGAACTCATTTGAAAAGACCCGAATGCTGGGAAAGATTGAAAGCTGGAGGAGAACAGGAGGACAGAGGATGAGATGGTTGGATGGCATCACCGACTCAATGGACATGAGTTTGAGTAAGCTCCAGGAGTTAGTGATGACCCTCCCTCCAGGACAGGGAGGCCTGGTATGCTGCAGTCCGTGTCCAAAGAGTTGGACACAACTGAGCAACTGAACTGAACTGAACTTAATCAGAGAAGAAAAAGAAATAAAAAGAATCCAAATTGCAAAAGAAGTAAAACTGTCACTATTTGCATATAACATGATACTATACATAAAACATCCTAAAGATGCTACCAGAAAACTATTAAAACTCATCAATAAATTTGGTAAAATTGCAGGACACAAGATTAATACACAAAAATCTCTTGCATTACTATACACTAACCATATAAGATAAGAAACAGAGATTGCTACCACATTTAAAAAAACAAACAAACAAAAAAAAAACTACCACTGAAGCTACCCAAGGAGCCAAAAGATCTATACTCAGATAACTATAAGATACTGATTAAAGGAAAGACAACACAAACAAATGGAGATATAGATATACCATATTCAAGGATTGGAAGAATCAGTATTGTGAAAATGACTATATTACTTAAAACAATCTACAGATTCACTGTAATCCCTATTAAATTACCAATGACTTTGTTCACAGAATTTGAACAAAAAATTTTATAATTTGTGTGGAAACACAAAATACTTCAAAAAGCCAAACAAGCTTGAGAAAGAAATATGGAACCAGAGGAATTGTCCTCCCTGACTTCAGACTGTATTATAATGCTACAGTAATCAAAAAGTATGGTTGTTGTTGTTGTTCACTTGCTAAGTTGTGACTGAAACCTTGTGACTCCATGGACTGCAGCATGCCAGTCTTCTCTGTGCTTCACTATCTCCCAGAGTTTTCTCAGACTCATGTCTTTTGAGTTGGTGATGCCATCCAACCATCTCATCCTATGTCACCCCGTTCTCCACCTGCCTTCAATCTTTCCTAAAATAGAAATATAGATCAGGGGAACAGTATAGCAAGTCCAGAGATAAAACTTGCAACTATGGTCACCTATCCTATGACAACTACAATCACAGAAATCTAATGAAACAGATCACATGGCCTCCAGCCTTGCCTAACTCAATGAAACTATGAGCCATGCTGTGTAGGGCCACCCAAGACGAACAGGTCATGGTGGAGAGTTCTGACAAAACGTGGTAAAATGGAGAAGTGAACAGCAAACCACTTCAGCATTCTTTCCATGAGAACCCCATGAACACTATGAAAAGGCAAAAAGATATGACAATGAATGATTAACTCCCCAGGTTGGCAGGTGCCCCAAACTACAGAAACAATGAAGAGAGCCAAAGCAAAAGTAACACCAAGTTGTGGATGCATCTGGAGATGGAAGTAAAGTCTGATACTGTAAAAGAACAATATTGCATCAGTTCAGTCACTTGGTCATGTTGGACTTTTTGTGACACCATGGACTGCAGCACACCAGGCCTCCCTGTCTACCACCAACTCCTGGAGTTTACCGAAACTCATGTCCATTGACTCAGTAATACCATCCAATTATCTTGTTCCCAACTCCTCCCACCTTCAATCTTTCCTAGCATCAGGATCTTTTCAAATAAGTCAGTTCTTCGCATCAGGTGGCCAAAGTATTGGAGTTTCTGCTTCAGCATCAGTCCTTCCAATAAATATTCAGGACTGATTACTTTTAGGATGGACTGGTTGGATCTCCTTGCTGTCCAAGGGAATCTCAAGAGTCTTTTCCAACCCACAGTTCAAAAGCATCAATTCCTTGGTGCTCAGCTCTCTTTATAGTCCAAATCTCACATACATGCATGACTACTGGAAAAATGATAGTTTGACTACATAGAACTTTGTTGGCAGAGTAATGTCTCTGCTTTATAATAAGCTGTCTAGGTTGGTCATAGCCTTTCTTCCAAGAAGCAAGTGTCTTTTTAATTTCATGGCTACAGTCACCTTCTGCAGTGATTTTGGAGCACAAAAAAGTAAAGGCTCTCACTGCTTCCACTGTTTCCCCATCTATTAGCCATGAAATGATGAAACCAGATGCCATGATCTTAGTTTTCTGAATGTTGAGTTTTAAGTCAAATTTTTCACTCTCCTCTTTCATTTTCATCAAGAGGCTCTTTAGTTCTTTGCTTTCTGCCATAAGGGTGGTGTTATCTGTATATATGAGGTTATTGATATTTCTCTCAGCAATCTTGATTTCAGCTTGTGCTTCATCCAGTCCTGCATCTCTCATGATGTACTCTGCATATATGTTAAATAAGCAGAGTGACAATATACAGCCTTGACGTGCTCCTTTTCCGATTTGGAACCAGTCTGTTGTTCCATGTCCAGTTCTAACTGTTGCTTCTTGACCTGCATAGAGATTTCTCAGGAGGGATGTAAGGTGGTCTGATATTCCCATCTCTTTAAGAATTGTCCACAATTTGTTGTGATCCACAAAGTCAAAGGATTTGGCATAGTCAATAAAGCAGAAGTAGATGTTTTTCTGGAATTCTCTTGTTTTTTGATGATCCAAGATGTTGGAAATTTGATCTCTGGTTCCTCTGCCTTTTCTAAATCCACTGGAGATGGGAATGGCAAACCACTTCAGTATTCTTGCCTTGAGAACCCCATGAACAGTATGAAAAGGCAAAAAGATAGGACACTGAAAGATTAACTCCCCAGGTTCTTATGTGCCCAATATGCTACTGGAGATCAGTGGAGAACTAACCCCAGAAAGAATGAAGAGATGGAGCCAAAGCAAAAACAAAACCCTGTTGTGGGTGTAAGTAAAGTGATGGAAGTAAAATCCGATTCTATAAGCAGCATTGCATAGGAACCTGGAATGTTAGGTCCATGAATCAAGGCAAATTGGATGTGATCAAACAGGAGATGGCAAGAGTGAACATCGACATTTTAGGAATCAGAGAACTAAAATGGACTAGAATAGGTGAATTTAACTCAGATGATCATTATATCTACTACTGTGGGCAAGAATCCCTTAGAAGAAATGGAGTAGCCATCATAGTCAGCCAGAGTCTGAAATGCAGTTCTTAGATGCAATTTTGAAAACAACAGAATTTTTGTTTCCAAGGCAAACCATTCAATATACAGTAATCCAAGTCTATGCCACAACCAGTAATGCTAATAAAGCTGAGGTTGAATGATTCTATGAAGATTGACAAGAACTAACACCCAAAAAAGATGTCCTTTTCATTAAAGGAGACTGGAATGCAAAAATAGAAAGTCAAGAAACACCTGAATTAACAGGCAAATTTGGTCTTGGAATGTAGAATGAAGCAGGGCAAAGGGTAATAGAATTTTGCCAAGAGAATGCACTGGTCATAACAAACACCCTCTTCCAACAACACAAGAGAAGACCCTACACATGGACATCACCAGATGGTAAATACCAAAATCAGAATGAGTATAGTATTTGCAGCCAAAGATAGAGAAGCCCTATACAGTCAGCAAAAACAAGACCGGGAACTGACTATGGTTCAGATCATGAGCTCCTGATTGTCAAATTCAGACTTAAATTGAAGAAAGTAGGGAAAACTACTAGACCATTAAAGTATGACCTAAATCAAATCCCTTACAATTATACAGTGGAAGTGACAAAAAGATTCAAGGGATTACATATGATAAACAGAGTGCCTGAAGAACTATGGACAGAGGTTCATGACATTGTACAGAAGGCAGTGATGAAGACCATCCACATGAGAAAGAAATGCAAAGAGGCAAAATGGTTATCTGAGGAGGCCTTATAAATAGCTGTGAATAGAAGAGAAGTGTAAAGCAAAGGAGAAAAGGGAAGATATATCCATTGAATGCAGAGTTCCAAAGAATAGCAAGGAGAGAAAAGAAAGCCTTCCTCAGAGATCAGTGCAAAGTAATAGAGGAAAACAATAGAATGGGAAAGACTAGAGACCTGTTCAAGAAAATTAGAGATACCAAGGCAAGTTTTCATGCAAAGATAATCACAATAAAGGACAGAAATTTTTTGGACCTAACAGAAACATAAGATATTTAGAAGAGTTTGTAATAATACACAGAAGAACTATACAAAAAAGATCTTAAAGACCCAGATAAACACGATGGTGTGATCACTCACCTAGAGTCAGATATCCTGGAATAAGATATCAAGTGGGTCTTAGGAAGCATCACTATGAACAAAGCTAGTGGAGGTGATGGAAAACCAGATGAGCTCTTTCAAATCCTAAAAGTTGATGCTGAGAACATGCGGCACTCAATATGTTAGCAAATTTGGAAAGCTCAACAGTGGCCATAGGACTGGAAAAGGTCAGTTTTCATTCCAGTCCCAAAGAAAGGCAATGCCAAAGAATGTTCAAACTACCGCACAATTGCCCTCATCTCAAACACTAGCAAAGTAATGCTCAAAATTCTTCAAGACAGGCTTCAACAGTACATGAATTGTGAAATTCCAGATGTTCAAGCTGGATTAAGAAAAGGCAGAGAACCAGAGATCAAATTGTCAACATCTATTGGATATTGAAAGAGCAAGGGAATTCCAGAAAAAACATCTACTTCTGCTTTATTGACTATTCCCAAGACTTTAACTGTGTGGATCATTAAAGACTGTGGAAAATTCTTAAAGACATGGGAATAACAGACCACCAGACCTGCCTCCTGAGAAATCTGTATTCAGGTCAAGAAGCAAGAGTTAGATCTGGTCATGGAACAAAAGTCTGGTTCCAAATTGGGAAAGGAGAAAGTCAAAACTATATATTGCCATCCTGCTTATTTAAATTATATGCAAAGTACATCATGTGAAATGCCAAGCTGGATAAATCACAAGCTAAAATTAAGATTGCCAGTATAAATATCAATAACTTTAGATATACAGATGACCCCTCCCTTATGGCAGAAAGTGAAGAAGAACTAAAGAGCCTCTTGATAAAAGTGAAAGAGGAGAGTGAAATTGTTGGCTTAAAACTCAACATTCAGAATACTAAAATCATGGCATCCAGTCCCATCTCTTCCTAGTAAATAGATGGGGAAACAACGGAAACAGTGTGATACTTTACTTATTTGTGCTCCAAAATCACTGCAGATGGTGACTATAGCTGTGAAATTAAAAGACACTTGCATCCTGGAAGAAAAGCTATGACCAACATAGACAGCATATTAAAAAGCAGAGGCATTACTATGTGAACAAAGATCAGTGTATTCAAGGCTATGGTTTTTCCTGTAGTCGTGCAAGGATGTGGGATTTGGACTATAAAAAGGCTGAGCACTGAAGAATCGGTGCTTTTGAACTGGTGTTGGAGAAGACTCTTGAGAGTCCCTTGGACAACAAGGAGCCCCAACCAGTCCAACCTAAAGGAAATAAGTCCTGAATATTCTTTGGAAGGACTGATGCTGAAGCTGAAACTCCAATACTTTGGCCTCCTAATGCGAAGAACTTAATCATTTGAAAAGATCCTAATGCTGGAAAAGATTGAAGGCAGGAGAAGAAGGGGACAACAGAGGATGAGATGGTTAGATGACATCATCCACCCAATGGACATCAATTTGAGCAAGCTCCAGGAGTTGGTGATGGATAGGGAGGCCTGGTACGCTGCAGTCCATGGAGTCACAAGTAGTCAGACATGACTGTGCAACTGAACTGAACTTATTCTATGACAGACGTGGCCAGAATATGCAATAGAGAAAGACAGTTTCCTCTGCCCCATTAAAATTGATTTCCATGATCTGAAAATTTTCAGGCTGTTTATAATTTTTAGGAGTTACTTGAACTTATAAAACAAATGATAATCAAAAGCTCTAGTCTCTTCCGATACAATATAAAAACTTAGATTATTTAGCTCTTAATTGTCTTTTCCTTATGTCCTGTCTTTTGCCAATATCTTTTTTTTTTTTTTTTGCCAATATCTTAATACCACCTTCCTCAACTATGGACTTACTCATTATTTAATTTTATATGCCCTGTCTTCAACAATCTGCAATCGTTTTTATTGTGACCCCACGGACTGCAGCCTTCCAGGCTCCTCCATCCATGGGATTTTCCAGGCAGGAGTACTGGAGTGGGGTGCCATTGCCTTCTCCTCTTAATCTTAAGTGTTAAAGAATTCTAATACCTTCAGGTTATATTTGTTTTGTTTTAGTTTAGTTTGATTTTCTGTCTTCAGTCCTTTGATGATTAAGCTTAATATTTTCTTGCTTTTTTTTTGTTGCTGATGAGAAATGTACTATCTACTTGTCATTGTTTTATTATATCTATAATTTTTAGAGTAATATCAAGATTATCTGCCTATTTTAAATGGGATTTTCTTTATTTTGCCTAACTGAATTCTTCTTTTTTCTACTTATGAAATTGATATGTGCTTCAATTTGAGGATTCATGTATTTTCTTAATTCTGGAAATTCCTCATCCATTATCTCACATAATTATAAATCTGTAAGTTTCCTTATAGTTTTCTTCTTGTGGAACTTTACTGCATGGACATTACTGTTAAAACTCTCTCTTATAAATCTTGTCCAGAGAGAAGTATGATTTAATTTCATCTTTTTCTCTCACTAACTGGGTGATTATGTGGACTTGGTTAACCATTATAAGAATCTGTGTTCTCTTCTGTAATGAAGAATTTTAATGGTATCTGATTCCTTTTTGAAAACTAAATGACATAGGCCATTGTACAGATTTTCTATTCCTACTACAAGAAATAGCCATAAATAAAACTTTTTTACTTTCTTTGTTTTACAATTGTACAATTCTGTAAGTCAGAAGTCAAGTATGGATATCACTGGACTAAAAGGAAGGCCTTTATAGGATTCTTTCTGAAGAATCTAGGGATGGATATATTTCTGACCTTTTATTTCTTGTAGAAGCTCTGTATTGCTTGTTTTTGGCTCTATTTCACCTTCTTCACAGAGAATGCAATGGCAACCCACTCGAGTACTCTTGCCTGGGAAATCCCATGGGCAGAGGAGCCTGGTGGGCTACAGTCCGTGGGGTTGCGAAGAGTCGGACACGACTGAGCGACTTCATTTTCACTTTTAACTTTCATGCATTGGAGATGGAAATGGCAACCCACTCCAGTGTTCTTGCCTGGAGAATCCCAGGAACGGCAGAGACTGGTGGGCTGCCGTCTATGGAGTCGCACAGAGTCGGACACGACTGACGCGACTTAGCAGCAGCAGCAGCAGCACCTTCTTCAAATCCTGCAATAACAGGTTGAGTCCTTCTCATGGTGCCACATGTCTGACCCTTCTTCCATGAGTACCCACTTCTTCTCTCTCTTTCCGTAACCACAGCTGGGAAAGGTTCTTCATTCTGGAAGACTCATGTGTTTAGATTCGACCCATCTGGATAGACTTGGGTACTCTCCCCATCTCAAGGTCTGCAATTTTATCACATCTGTAAAGTCCCCTTTTGCTATATTATGTAACATATGTATTCCACCTTTGGAGGTGGGTATTTATTTTTCCCCCCACAGCATATAAAGGTCTTGACAGCTATTATACATTCACAAAATGTTATCCTCTATTTTTTAAAAATAGCTTTGAGACAATACACCATTTGCTTTTTCTCTCTGAATCCCTATTAAAAGGGAAGATAAATCAATACCAAAGAGAATGCAGAAGATATCTGATATACTATATATTTGAAATATTTATAATTTGCTTCTATATTTATTTAAATTGTACTATATAACTTTTAGGAATATCAAGGATGGTAGTTAGAGACTAGAGATAGGATGGATTTCAAAAGTCAATTCTATGGCACACTAGTTGTTACAATTGCTTAGTTGCTAAGTTGTCTGACTCTTTTGTGACTGTAGCCCATCAGGCTCCTCTGTCTGTGGGATTTCCCAGAAAAGAATACTAGAGTGGGTTACCATTTCCTTCTCAAGGGGATCTTCTCAACCCAGGGATTGAACTTGTGTCTCCTGTATTGACAGGCAGAGTCTTTACCACATAACCACCAGGGATTAACCACACTAGTAAATTAACCATACTAGTTAGTTTATTGCAAAAAGAACACTTGCTTGTTTGCTTACTCTCTTTTTCTGTGTATATGTGTGTGTGTGTGTACATGCTGTGCTGTGCTTAGTTGCTCAATCATGTCTGACTCTTTTGCAACTGTAGTCCACCATGTGTGTACATAAATATATTTATGTTCATTGTGTTTGATTATGACAGAAATGAGAGCAATAACTCATAGCTGGTAAGTATAACAGATGTCAAGAGTAAAGAAGGCTAAATATAATGGGTTCAATTAAAAAGTTGTTTGACTTCTTGATTTTAGTCAGCTGTTTCTTATCTCAGTAATTAAACAGGACCTGGTGTCTTTGAGGTACAACATTTATGTTAAAAAACATGAGGTTCAGGTATTGGCCAAACTCTGAGTCAAGCACTAATGTGGCACAGGGGTTGGTATCCACTCTTTCATCATTTTGTGCCTGTGTCAGTCAAGGTTCAGTTAGAGAAGCAGAACCAGAACAGCATGGATCCACAAATGTAAGCTAGAATACATAGATATGCATAAAAATTCACATCAGTTCTCGTTGCTCTGACCGTGGTGGTATGGGTGTCTTATAGGAGCCAGGATACTTTTCTCATCAAGCCGAACCTGCAGACCTGGCCTTGAGGTCAGAAAACAGAAGGAAAATCCTGAGCAGGCTCTACAACTTCCTTCTGCCAAAGAAGTGAGCCAACAGGTAAGTGGCAACCTGTGTGTGCTGTTTAATGGCTGCTGCTTTACTTTGCCTTTCATAGAAATCTCTTGTAAACAGAAACATACAAGAAGGCAAATTTGAGGTAATGTAGTTCAGCCTCCAGTGCCGAGCAGCAGACGAGGCTGAACTACATTTAGAGATTAGAGATACCAAGGGACATCTCATACAAAGGTGGGCCCAATAAAGGACAGAAATGCTATGGAAGTAACAGAAGCAGAAGATATTAAGAAGAGATGCCAAGAATACACAGAAGAACTGTACAAAAAAGACTTCATGACCCAGATAATCATGATGGTATGATCACTCACCTAGAACCAGGCAACCTGGAATATGAAGTCAAGTGGGCCTTAGGAAGCATCATTACGAACAAAGCTAGTGGAGGTGATGGAATTCCAGTTGAGCTATTTCAAGTCCTAAAAGATGATGCTGTGAAAGTGCTGCACTCAATATGCCAGCAAATT
Source organism: Bubalus bubalis (assembly GCF_019923935.1). Lineage (NCBI taxonomy): Eukaryota > Metazoa > Chordata > Mammalia > Artiodactyla > Bovidae > Bubalus > Bubalus bubalis. The sequence goes on along the minus strand of NC_059159.1, from coordinate 154,313,299 downwards.
TGGAAAACTCAGCAGTAGCCACAGGACTGGAAAAGGTCAGTTTTCATTCCAATCCCAAAGAAAGGCAATGCCAAAGAATGTTCAAACTACCGCACAATTGCCCTCATATCACATGCTGGCAAAGTAATGATCAAAATTCTCCAAGCCAGGCTTCAACAGTATGTTAACCATGAACTTCCAGATGTTTAAGCTGGAATTAGAAAAGGCAGAGAAACCAGAGATCAAACTGTCAGCATCCATTGGATCATCAAAAAAGCAAAAGAATTCCAGAAAAATATCTACTTCTGCTTTATTAATTATGCCAAAGCATTTGACTGTGTGAATCGCAACAAACTCTGGACAGTTCTTCAAGAGATGGAAATACCAGACCACCTGACCTGCCTCCTGAGAAATCTGTATGTAGGCCAAGAAGCAACAGTTAGAACTGGACATGGAACAACAGACTGGTTCCAAATAGGGAAGGGAGTACATTAAGTCTGTATATTTTCACCCTGCTTATTTAACTTGTATGCAGAGTACATCATGGGAAATTCCAGGCTGGATGAAGCGTAAGCTGGAATCAAGATTCTCAGGATAAATATCAATAACCTCAGATAAGCAGATGACACCAGTCTTATGGCAGAAGTGAAGAAAAAACTAAAGAGCCTCTTGATGAATGTGAAACAGGAATTTAAAAAAGTTGACTTAAAACTCAACATTCAGAAAACTAAGATCATGGCATCCAGTCCCATCACTTCATGGCAGATAGATGGAGAAATGATGGAAACAGTGACAGACTTTATTTTTTTTTGTTCTCCAAAATCACTACAGATGGTGACTACAGCCAGTCATGAAATTGAAAGATGCTTGCTCCTTGGAAGAAAAGTGATGACCAACCTAGACAGCTTACTAAAAAGCAGAGACATTACTTTTCCAACAAAGGTCTGTCTAGTGAAAGCTATGGTTTTTCCAGTAGTCATGTATGGATGTGAGAGTTGGACTATAAAGAAAGCTGAGCACCGAAAAATTGATGCTTTTGAACTGTAGTGTTGGAGAAGACTCTTGAGAGTCCCTTGGACAACAAGGAGATCCAACCAGTCCATCCTAAAGGGAATCAGTCCTGAATATTCATTGGAAGAACTGATGCTGAAGCTGAAACTTCAATACTTTGGCCACCTGATGCGAAGAACTGACTCATTTGAAAAGACCTCATACTGGGAAAGATTGAAGGCAGAAGGAGAAGGGCATGGCAGAGGATGAGATGGTTCGATGGCATCACTGACTCAATGAACATGAGTTTGAGTGGACTCTGGCAGTTGGTATGGACAGGGAGGCCTGGTATGCTGCAGTCCCTGGGGCCTCAAGAGTCAGACAAGACAGAGCAACTGAACTGAGTTCAGTCTAGTGAAGTCGATACTTTACAAAGGTACCACACAATACTTATGAGTACTTTGGGAGCTTTTAAAATTTATTTTAGTTTGCACACAGTTTACTGCTAATAAAAGCCCAATGTAATTATCAGGATTAAATTTATCAAGTATACAAAGGATATAATTAGTTATTTCAGTGATTGATTCAGTAATAGTATTCTTCCTTGAATCTGTAGTTAACACTAATCATTTCATCCATTCTTTTGTAAGAATCCAGAAAAATCTTAACAACGAGAATTTTTTAGTTAATATCTTATAGAAATGTACACAGTACATATATTTTAAAGATGTGGTAATGAAAGACATCTATGGAAATTATTAAAAATGAGAAAGAGAAAACAAGTTTGCATATATGTCTAAAATTTAAATTATTAATTTGTGAATAAGCAAGTATATGTTTCTTAAAATACTTAATTCTTTACTTTAGGTTCTGTACACATGAGATTTATGTTTAAAAATGTGTAGTATTTATCCTGAATACTGTCCCCCCCCCTTCTCTTTTTCCCATCACACAAAAGCTTGATATACTGGATTTAAATGGGTATAATAAATAAAGTTGTTATTTCTACTTTGAACCAGAGTTACCATAAATTAATAAAATGCTAAGAATAATAAATATATGGACATTCACTTTGCACTTGCATTTATTTTCCATTTATTTTATTTTTATAATATATATATTTATTATGTTATAATTAATATGCAGATGACACCACCCTTATGGCAGAAAGTGAAGAGGAACTAAAAAGCTTCTTGATGAAAGTGAAAGTGGAGAAAGAAAAAGTTGGCTTAAAGCTCAACATTCAGAAAACGAAGATCATGGCATCTGGTCCCATCACTTCATGGGAAATAATTGGGGAAATAGTGGAAACAGTGTCAGACTTTATTTTTTGGGGCTCCAAAATCACTGAAGATGGTGACTGCAGCCATGAAATTAAAAGACTCTTACTCCTTCGAAGAAAATTATGACCAACTTAGATAGCATATTGAAAAGCAGAGACATTACTTTGTCAACAAAGGTTCGTTTAGTCAAGGCTATGGTTTTTCCAGTGGTCATGTATGGATGTGAGAGTTGGACTGTGAAGAAAGCTGAGTGCCGAAGAATTGATGCTTTTGAACTGTGGTGTTGGAGAAGACTCTTGAGAGTCCCTTGGACTGCAAGGAGATCTACCCAGTCCATTCTGAAGGAGATCAGCCCTGGGATTTCTTTGGAAGGAATGATGCTAAAGCTGAAACTCCAGTACTTTGGCCACCTCTTGCAAAGTGTTGACACATTGGAAAAGACTCTGATGCTGGGAGGGATTGGGGGCAGGAGGAGAAGGGGACGACAGAGGATGGGATGGCTGGATGGCATCACTGACTCAATGGACGTGAGTCTGAGTGAACTCCAGGAGGTGGTGATGGACAGGGAGGCCTGGCATGCTGCGATTCATGGGGTCACAAAGAGTCGGACACAACTGAGCGACTGAACTGAATGTTATTACTTTGCTTTTATTTTGCATATGATATTATTTAACTTAGAATAATTTAATATAAAATTATCAAATATCTACTCACCTTAACAATGTAATTTAAATGTCTGTGTGTATGTATCTGTGGTTTATTGTTTTTAACTAACAACAAAATCATCCCAAAACATTAATTTTTACACTGAAATACAAAGCATTATCTGTTATGTTTTATTACCCTTATCTGTCCATCAGATTTCTTCTTAGGTCAGAAAAGTTAATGTTCTTCTTATGTGCAAAGCTTATACAAATTGAAAAAAAAAAGCTTATACAAATTGATAAGAAAAATACAGTGTTAGGAAAAACACCTTCAATAGTAAATTCATGGAAGATTTTAAAATATTAAAAACTGAAAAAGTTCATTCTCATTTTTAATAACTTGACCCATATGAAATTGCCAGTTTTGTGTATCAGAATCAGTCTATATTGACAATTTAACATATTGCAACCTAGTAATTTAAAATGTTAAAATTAAATGAAAAGAAATTTTATTTGATGCTTCAAAACACCCAATATCACAATTATTATAACTAGTGCTGACATAAATGGGGAGGGATGTGGCATTGAGCAGTCTAATCATGGTGAACACAAACAGCACTACCTTCCTCAAAGGTTTGAATTTGAAATCCTGTATCAGCAAGTTTAAATAATTATTTACATAGAGAACAATTCTTTTAATAGAGAACAGGACATAATATGGTGTATCTATGTTATGGATTCAAATCTATAATTGACAATTTTCTGTTTATTTTTGATAGGTTCCTTAACCTCTGTATACTTCCATTTCCTCATCTGTAAAGGAGAAATAATTAGAATTAAATATGATGATGCAAATGAAAAATATGGCAGAGTGCCTCATGTATAACAAATGATAAGTTATTGGCCGCATTCTAAGTGAGAAGCAATAAAGGAATGTTTACAGTTTATACACTAAATTAATTGATAAAGATCCCTCTATACCTTGATTTTTTAACATATTTCCAATGACATTAGATAATCCTTGATATGAAGCTCAGTTACATCATGACATAATCATCATGTGTATAATATGATTTCAGTATTTAAATCTGATTTAAATAAGGTTAAACTGATTTAAAAGACTCAAAAATCCAACTTGATTCAGACAACTTTGAAATGCCACAAAAATATTCATAAGCCAGGATACTTTAGATAGACTAAATAGATAAATATAAAAAATGAAACTATAGTTTCATATAATTTTCAGCTAGATAAAACTCTAGTAAATATTTCTGTGATAGCAATATATTAGTCTGGGTTCTCCAGAGAAATTGAACTAATAGGAAATGCTTATATCTTATTACATATATATAAGTATTATAAGAAATTGGCTCATATGATTACAGAGGCTGAGAAGTTACAAGATCTGAGGTCAGCAAACCGGAGCCCAAGGAGAGACAATGTAATAGTTATCATTGTGAGTCTGAAGGCCTGATAACCAGTAAAACTGATGGTGTAAGTCCTTTCCAGGTTGTTGTTGGAAACTAACAAGTCTGTATATAGGAGGAAGGGCAAAACTGTATTCTTGGTATGTTGCCTCATAGACTGTAATGTGTATCTTTTCCACAAGAATAACATGGACTGAAGTTTTTAAAAAAATTTATAGGATGACCCAGAGGGATGGTATGGGGAGGGAGGTAGGAGGGGGGTTCAGGATTGGGAACACGTTCATACCCGTGGCGGATTCATATTGATGTATGGCAAAACCAATACAATATTGTAAAGTAATTAGCCTCCAATTAAAATAAATAAATTAAAAAACTTTATAGATATATCAGTCCTATTAATTTGTGAATATATTTCACTTGGGGAAAATTCCTAGCAATGTATATTGAGTGTTAGATTTTGAAAGAAACAAGGAATGATTTAAAGGAAAGAATAACCTAAAAGTCTCTTGAATTTAGATTTTCTGGCATTTCAATTTGTTTTTAACTCTCATCTCAAGATTACTGTGTTTAGTTCTCATAAATCAGATTTATAGAGCCATCTGTTGTTATTATACAGCAGATAAGGCTTGTCTAGTATTTTTTTTCTTACATTGTTTCAATAAAGAAATACACACTGCTATGATTTATTGACAAAACACCTTGCATCATGCAGGGTTATTTTATCATGTGAACAAGTTTAATGCTGATCATTAACTTAACTGCCTGTTTTATAGGTAAAGTGAGTGATTAATATTAATGTATCAATAATAGTATCTTAGGCCATACTTCAGAGAAGGTGATGGCACCCTACTCCAGTACTCTTGCCTGGCCGAGGAGCCTGGTAGGCTGCAGCCCATGGGGTCGCTAGGAGTCGGACATGACTGAGCGACTTCACTTTCACTTTTCACTTTTATGCATTGGAGAAGGAAATGGCAACCCAGTGTTCTTGTCTGGAGAATCCCAGGGACGGGGAAGCCTGGTGGGCTGCCGTCTATGGGGTCGCTCAGAGTCAGACACGACTGAAGCGACTTAGCAGCAGCAGCAGCAGCAGCAGCAGCCATATTTGCAGCTATAACAAAATACCATAGACCAGGTGGCTGACAAACAGGAGACATATTTTGTTCACTGTTTTGGAGACAGCAAGTCCAAGATCAGGGTATCAGCATGGTCATATTCTGGGGAGGACTTTCTTCCATGTTGCAGACTACCAACTTCTCAAGTATCTTCACATGGTGGGAGTTGGTGAGGGAGTGATCTAGACCTCTTTTATAAGGCTACTATCCCAATTCATGAAGTTTCTCCCTCATCACCTAATTCAGTTCAGTTCAGTTCAGTCACTCAGTTGTGTCCTACTCTTTGCCACCCCATGAACTGCAGCACGTAATGCCTCCCTGTCCATCACTAACTCCCTGAGTTTACTCAAAATTATGTCCATTGAGTGAGTCATGCCATCCAACCATTTCATCCTCTGTCGTCCCCTGTTCCTCCCACCTTCAATCTTTCTCAGCATCAGGACCATTTCAAATGAGTCAGCACTTCACAGCAGATGGCCAAAGTATTGGAGTTTCAGCTTCAATATAAGTCCTTCCCACGAATATTCAGGACTGATTTCCCTTAGGATGGATTGGTTGGGTCTCCTTGTTGTCCAAGGGACTCTCCAAAGTCTTCTCCAACTCCACAGTTCAAAAGCATCAATTCTTCAGCACTCAGCTTTCTTTATAGTCCAACTCTAACATCCATACATGACTACTAGAAAAACCATAGGCTTGACTAGACAGAACTTTGTTGGCAAAGTAAATTCTCTGCTTTTTAATATGCTGTCTAGGTTGGTCATAACCTTTCTCCTAGGGAGTAAGCATCTTTTAATTTCATGGCTGCAATCACCATCTGCAGTGATATTGGAGCCAAAAAAAAAAAAAAATCCTGCCACTGTTTCCCCATCTATTTCCCATGAAGTGATGGGACATCATGACATAATCTTTGTTTTCTGAATGTTGAGTTTTAAGCCAACATTTTCACTCTCCTCTTTCATTTTCATCAAGAGGCTCTTTAGTTCTTCTTTACTTTCTGCCATAAGGATGGTGTCATCTGAATTTTTGAGGTTATTGATATTTATCCTGAGAATCTTGATTCCAGCTTGAGCTTCATCCAGCCCAGTGTTTCTCATGATTTACTCTGCATATAAGTTAAATAAGCAGGGTGACAAAATACAGACTTGACATACTCTTTTCCCGATTTGGAACCAGTCTGTTGTTTCATGTCCAGTTCTAAATATTGCTTCTTGACCTGAATACAGATTTCTCAGGAGGCAGGTCAGGTGGTCTGGTATTTCCATCTCTTTCAGAATTTTCCAGTTTATTGTGATTCACACAGTCAAAAGTTTTAAAATAGTTAATAAAGCAGAAATAGATGTTTTTCTGGAACTCTCTTGCTTTTTCAATGATCAGTAGATGTTGGCAATTTGATCTCTGGTTCCTCTGCCTTTTCTAAAACCAGCTTGAACATCTGGAAGTTTACGGTTCAAGTATTATTGAAGTGTGGCTTGGAGAATTTTGAGCATTACTTTACTAGCGTGTGAGATGAGTGCAATTGCGCAGTAGTTTCAGCATTCTTTGGCATTGCCTTTCTTTGGGATTGGAATGAAAACTAACCTTTTCCAGTCCTGTGGCCACTGCTGAGTATTCCAAATTTGCTGGCATATTGAGTGCAGAACTTTCACAACATCATCTTTTAGGATATGAAATAGCTCAACTGGAATTCCATCACCTCCACTAAATTTGTTTGTAGTGATGCTCCTAAGGCCCACTTGACTTCACATTCCAGGACATCTGGCTCTAGATGAGTGATCACACCATCGTGATTATCTGGGTTGGGAAGATCTTTTTTGTATAGTTCTTCTGTGTATTCTTGCCATTTTTTCTTAATATGTTCTGCTTCTGTTGGGTCCATATGATTTCTGTCCTTTATTGAGCCTATCTTTGCATGAAATATTCTTTTGGTATCTCTAATTTTCTTGACGAGGTCTCTATCTTTTCCCATTCTATTGTTTTCCTCTATTTCTTTGCAATGATCCCTGAGGAAGTCTTTTTTATCTCTTCTTGCTATTCTTTGGAACTCTGCATTCAAATGGGTATATCTTTCCTTTTCTCTTTTGCTTTTTGCCTCTCTTCTTTTCACAGCTGTTTGTAAGGTCTCCTCAGACATTTTGGTTTTTTGCATTTCTTTCTGTTGGGATGGTCTTGCTCCCTGTCTCCTGTACAATGTCACGAACTTCCGTCCCATAGTTCATCAGGCATTCCGTCTATCAGATCCAGTTCCTTTAAATCTATTTCTCACTTCCACTGTACAGTTGTAAGGGATTTGATTTAGGTCATACTTTAATGGTCTAGTGGTTTTCCTTACTTTCTCAGATTTAAGTCTGAATTTGACAATCAGGAGTTCATGATCTGAGCCGCAGTCAGCTCCGGGTCTTGTTTTTGCTAACTGTATAGAGCTTCTCCATCTTTGGCTGCAAAGAATATAATCAATCTGATTTTAGTTTTGACCATCTGGTGATGTCCATATGTAGAGTCTTCTCTAGTGTTGTTGGAAGAGGTGTTTGCTATGACCAGTGCATTCTCTTGACAAAACTCTATTAACCTTTGTCCTGCTTCATTCTGTACTCCAAGGCCAAATTTTCCTGTTATTCCAGGTATTTATTGACTTCCTACTTTTGCATTCCAGTCCACTATAATGAAAAGGACATCTTTTTTTTTGGGTGTTAGTTCTAGAAGGTCCTGTAGGTCTTCATAGAACTGTTCAACTTGAGCTTATTCAGCATTACTGGCCGGGGCATAGACTTGGATTATTGTGATATTGAATGGTTTGCGTTGGAAACAAACAGAGATAATTCTGTCGTTTTTGAGTTTGCATTCAAGTACTTCATTTCAAACTCCTGCTGACTATGATGGCTGCTCCATTTCTTCTAAAGGATTCTTGCCCACAGTAGTAGATACAATGGCCATCTGAGTTAAATTCACCCATTCCATTCCATTTTAATTCACTGATTCCTAAAATTTCAATGTTCATTCTTGCCATCTCCTGTTTGACCACTTCCAATTTGCCTTGATTCATGGACCTGACATTCCAGGTTCCTATGCAATATTGCCCTTTACAGCATCGGACCTTGCTTCCATCACCAGTCACATCTACAACTGGGTGTTGTTTTTGCTTTGGCTCCATCCCTTCATTCTTTCTGGAGTTATTTCTCCACTGATCTCCAGTAGCATATTGGGCTGCTAATCATCTCCCAAAGGCTCTATCTCCAGTACTATTATCTTGGGTATTAATATTTCAACATATGAATTTTAGAGAAATGCAAGCATTCAATATATAGCAACTGATATATAATGTATTAATGTATTCTCACATAATTATCTAAATAAATTGTTCTTAAACATAGAGCCATGCTTATAGACAGCCATGAAATCACCTGTCATTTTATGCAAGTTTGAAAGGTTGAAAATAAAAATAATTCTATTGTAGATACATCTTGTTTCATTTAAAACATTATTCATTTAGACAGTGAAATTATTAACCTACTAGTGAAAATGTCTGCCTTAGAAAATATGCCCTGTGGCTATATAATTTGTGGCAAAGTCTTAAGAGTAGTTCCTCAAATAAAATAGTTGAAAAGAATTTGAACTTTACTTAGTCCCAATTATTACTACTTCCATAGTGTAGAGTTGTCACTGGAAGGCTGCCTATTTTGTATCTTTCTTGTACTTAGGAATTTTCATGTGACTGAGTTACGGTCAATGGAAGATAAATAGTAGTTATGTGTATCAGTGGCAGGCCTAGAACACTGAAATTCCCTTTTATTCTCCCATATCCTTTCCCCTTCTGGCCAACTTCAATTTGAATTCCCAGGCTGATCTTAAAAATGTATATATTCAAAATGGCAGAGTCCGTCAACCTAGCTCCCCGAATTAATGTGTGGATGTGGGTAATCCAAAACCTGGTCATTTTCTCAGTCATTTTTGTTAGCCATAAATGATTTTGTGTGTCTGTACATGTGCAGATGTTAAGGCACTGAAATTCTGTGACTACACAAATTCTGCTTGTATTTTGCAGGCCTCAGTTAAACATCATCATCATGAAAAGTATTACTTTTAAGTTTCATGAGTGCCAGAACTTGCCATTCACACTATAAAATTCAACAAACATTTAATAAGAATAATTAAAGCATAGAAACTTCTCTAGCTCTAGAGGCAAAATGATCTGATTTAAAAGTTTAGCTTTAGTCCTATCCCTTAGGTGTCTTTGTACAAAGTATTTTACCTAAGAGAACCTCAGATTTCATATCTATAATTATCAAATTTTATTTCTTTGTTGAATATGTGTTAATTCAAAATAATCTAAATTATAATTGTTCCCTTTAATATTTGAAATATAATTTAAATATATAATTTATGGATGTATCACATATGCAAATATATATTAAACATACATGTGTATGTGTATGCATGTAAGACTGTACTATGTTATGGGACTTATGCATAATATAACAGGAAAATAAGTACAGGGTTCCAACCTTATATCATATCTTTATTTGAGTAATTACCTCATCTATTATACTGTTTTGCCAAAATGACATCAAATTCTGACTTTAGTTTTTATCCACATTACATAGTGAAAAGTACAAACATACATGAAAAATCTTATCCCTAAGAAGAATAATAAAAACATTTTTCCTTTTAAAATTCTTCTCTCCTTAAACATGAAAGCAAATTAAAAATTTTACAACTTCTGTGGGCCCCTCATCTGTTTCACTATAATATGAAGATGATGTTTGGCAAAACTAATAGTGTTTCAGGTTTAAAAATAAAATAAAATTTAAAAAAAAAAGAAATCTTTGATAAGATGACCAATCCAATTCAGGACGACTAAATACTATATTTTGAAATCCACCTATTCAATGGACAAACCCTATAATTTGTGTTGAAAAAGTGGTGTGCTTTTTAATAATGATAGTGGTCTATTATTATAAAGGAAATGTCTTTGCTATTCCAAGAAGTAATCAGAAAGAAATGATAGGGAGTGAAATTTGTGCAGAGAGATTTAATATGTTAGAAAAGCAAAAGAAATTGAGTGAAAATAAAACTTTATTGTTATTAGATCTATTGTAACTGAGTGCCAAGACAGTCTGAATTAGAAATGAGAAGAATTACTGAGCAAAGGGAACAATTCATTACTTCACAGTAGTCTCTCCAGAAATGAAAGCTGTTAACAGAGGCTTGATCTACACTTCTGATGTCAATTCACTGTTACTTTTTTATTTTATATTAGTAGAGACACTGCAGCTAAGTGGCGGATTGATATTCTCATCCATAGGACTTGACTTCTTGAAGAGAAAGCTTAACCCAAGGCTGACGTGGAAGAAGAAAGGACTTAAGGATGAAAATATGGGGATAACCAAAGGGCCATCCCTTTTTCCTTAGATCAACATTACAAGTGGAAAATCTTTGATTTTATAATAAATTCCTTCTAAGAAAATATTTAAATGTATGTTCAGTTGCTAAGTCATGTCTGACTTTTGTGGCACCATGGACTGCAGCACACCAGGCTTCCCTGTCCTTCACTATCTCCTGGAGTTTTCTCCAACTCATGTTCATTGAATTGATGATGCCATCCAACCACCTCATCCTCTGTTGCCCACTCCTCTTGCCCTCAGTCTTCCCCAGCATCATGTTCTTTTCTAGTGAGTCAGCTCTTTGCATCAGGTAGCCAAAGTTTTGGATATCATCTTTTAAATATACCCCTATCTGCATTTTTTTTAAACAAATTCACTAAAATTTAGTGTTGTTCTGCTTGTCCCTTTAAGCCTTATGTTTATTGCAATAGTTACTAAGAGTGATTATTTTATCCATACTTGTATAAGAATAACATAGGAGAGAGATATCTATCATCTGCTGATGGGGACAACTTTATCAGGCTTTTATATTTCTTTCTGCATAAATTAAATAGAAAATTTCAGTGAACTCTGAGGAAACCAAATTATTTTGGGAACAATCCTCCTCTCTTCATCATTGACCTTATTTGTGGCAAGTAGTTGCACTTTTTTTCTTTAAAGCATAGCTTTGAGCAAAAGAGACATAAATACATAACCCCAGAAAAATACCTCAGGAATGTATAGAGCTGATCTTAGGGTGTCTGTGGTAAAACTTAATTGTTCAGTCATGTTCAACTCTTTGTGACCCTTATGGACTGCACCCCGCCTTACTCCTCTGTCCATAGGATTTTCCAGGCAAGAATACTGGAGTGGGTTGCCATTTCCTCCTCCAGGGGACCTTCCTGATCCAGAAACTAAACCCACATCTCCTCTCCAGTGTCTCCTGCATTGCAAGGAGATTCTTAACTGTTGAGCCACCAGGGAAGCCCCAAGACTTAATCAGAAGTCCACAAACTTCCTAAGAGGAAAGGATGGATAAATGGTAACAGGCAGAGAGATTTCAGGTTGAAATAAGGAATAACTTTCTGACAGTGAAATATGTTTGGTTCTAGTAATCTGGAAAAGTTTTTAGGTTGTCTTATGTTATGATAAAAATCATATCATTGGTTATCTTGAGGAAACAATTGTTTCTATATCAGAGTTCTGTGGTTTCTAAGATGTTCATAATTCAGAAAAGCAAGTTTGCTTTAGCCCTTTTGATAAAAATAAATCTCATACTTCCTTTGGAAAGACCAATCTGCATAATTTGGTGACCCTGCCTTAGCATGTATTTTGTTTATCTCTGATAATTCTGGTTTACATTCAGCCCACCATGGATTGCTTCCCCGGTATCTCAGCTGCTACAGAACTTGCCTGCAATTCAGGAGACCCCAGTTTGATTCCTGGGTTGGGAAGGTCCCATGCAGAAGGGATAGTTTGCCCACTCCAGTACTCTTGGGCTTCCCTGGTGGCTCAGATGGTAATGAATCCAACTGCAATGTGGGAGACCTGGGTTTGATCCCTGAATTGGGAAGATCCTCTGGAGGATCTTCTCAGAGACTTGAAAGAGAATATTCTCTTCTCAGGAGAATATTGGAGGCAATCCACTCCAATATTCTTGCCTGGAGAATCCCCATGGACAGAGGAGCCTGGTGGGCTGCAGTCCACGGTATCTATCACAAAGAGTCAGACAGGACTGAGCAAACTAAGCACACAGTGCCATGGATAGAGACACATTACAAAGGATATATTAAAATCCATTATACTGTGTTGGTGTTTTTCTTACTAACGCATATATATGGAATTTAGAAAGATGGTAACGATAACCCTGTATGAGAGACAGCAAAAGAGACACAGATGTATAGAACAGTCTTTTGGACTCTGTGGTGGGGTGGGGAATGATTTGGGAGAATGGCATTGAAACATGTATAATATCATATAAGAAACGAATTGCCAGTCCAGGTTTGATGCAGGATACAGGGTGCCTGGGGCTGGTGCACTGGGATAACCCAGAGGGATGGTATGGGGAGGGAGGTGGGAGGGGGGTTCAGGATTGGGAACACGTGTACACCCGTGGCAGATTCATGTTGATGTATGGCAAAACCAATGCAATATTGTAAATTAATTAGCCTCTAATTCAAATAAATAAACTAAAAAAAAAATAAAGTTCATTATATATCCTTTGTATGGCCAGTGTTGGGGCTTCCTCTGTGGCTCAGCAGTAAAGAATCCACCTTATTTATTTGGCACCATTGAGAAAGTGTTGTAGTATTTTACTCAATGCTCTTTAGTACTGCTGGTTCCAAAGCCAAAGGTGGCTCTGGGGACTTCACCTGCAGCTGTTTGAAGATCATCATTCTTGTGTTCTGCCATTGACATGATTCAGCTCCATTTTGTTTATTTCTTTCTGGCATGCTGCCAACAAGCATGTCCTGACTCCCAGGTCAAGTCCTGGGGAACATATTTTATTTGCTCAGCTAGCTTGGCACTGACTTTTACTCCAGGACACATCTTAGATCATTGATCATCCTACAGCTCAGTCAGCCTTGGTCTACTCTGATGATATAGTTCAGTGTCAATGTCCCCTTCCATACACAGATTTCTTCAGAAGGTAAAGCAATTTACAGAAGGAAATCATATAGTAAATAATGACACAGTTTAGTTGAGTGAGCTATCCTTTACTTTACATGAAAATCGTTCATTTAATAAACACAGACTTCTACTGGTGCAAGATCTATGTACATTTCCCCTAAAATATGTTCTATCCTTTAATATCATAGTAATAGAAATCATATTCAATAAGCATTTGACACATATGCCTCAAAGATGGAAGAAGTACCTGCAATCTTATCTCGGTTGTCAGTTGGACCCTAAATGTGTGTCTCAAAGCACTGGCAATAGTTTCAGCAAATAACATATTTTCCCCTTTCTTATACTTGAAGTCAGTAAATAAACATAATTTGACTCAACCGTGGGAAGAAGAGTTGAGTTACATGGATAAAGAGGTAGTATGTTGATGTCCTGTATTGCACATTCTTAAGATAGAACTCTATGTACTTATTATTAACCCAGGAACAAGATGGTCCAGTAAATTCTTTATTCAGGCATCTAGTACACTGCAGGATTCTCTCTCTCTCTCTCTCTTTTTTCCATGGTAAAAAAACTTTCAGCTGCTTCTGACCCAACCTGTGGCTGAGACTCAAATTTGTTCCACAAAAGAAACATCTTTGTACGTTGTATACATTTGGAAAACTAGATGGTTCATGAGGGTAAATATTACAGAGCTTAAAAAAAAAACAAAAAAAAAAAAAAAAACAAAAAAAAAAACAACTAAAACTAAGAAGAAGCATAAGCATGAGGTACTTCTATAGCCAGTATGGAGAGATTGGGGTTGATTTAACCACATTCTTACACCAAAATAATGATATTCATTCTGTTAGAGTTACACTGCTCTTCAATTTATAGAAGAAATTTACTAATGTGAAACTGTTATAAATTCTTCACCATCGTGATCAACTCATTTTAAAAACATAGGTGATGTTTCTTACTCTAAGATTTGTAAATTTGATCACACATTCATCACAAAATGGGACTTCTATATTCCTTTTATTCGTCCTTGTATTATGAGTATTAATATAGATGTCATAGTTACTTTTTAGTGACTAGTGGCTAAAAATTATTAGCCACTCTTTAAAGTAATGAAACAAAGCTTAGAGAAATTTGGCAAAACTAATACAGTTATGTAAAGTCTAAAAATAAAATAAAATTAAAAAATAAATAAATAAAACAGTCTGCCTGTAGTTTTGCAGCACAGTGCTTGTATTCAGGGCATATTTGTTGAATAAATGAACAAATATTTATGAATCAAAGTTGTGATTCAAAGCAAGGCCCAACTGTATAAGATTCACACTCTTCAACTGTAACTTACAGTTGACATTTTATATTCTAAGATATTTCTCTGTGTTCCTTAAGATTGATAATTACCATTAGGATTGCTCTTCCATTTAATTCACAGGATCTTCAGACATTGGCATTTTTTCCCACAAGGTATCTGCTCATATCCAGTATGGGAAATTTTGCATACATGAATAAAGTCATGAATTTCATTTCAAAACTGCCGTTAAAATCATCAAGAATGTCTGAAGTCTAAAATGTGCCAGTGAACATTTAGGGAAAATATCAAAGTAAGCCTTTTGGAGCAATAACTTCATGAATAAGGAACATATTTAAAAGCATACTCTCTAATTTATAAATGGTTAGAATTATCATGTACTTCCCAAATATGTGGCTATTTGAATATAGCATTAATCATATCAAACAACTGGAGAAAACCATAGGGATATTTGCTTCTGCTTTTGGTTCTACACATGCTAATCTTTAGAGTTTCTCTCTTGAATTAGTGATTTTGAAATCACTTTGACATTTGCAGAGATTAGAAACTGCAAGAGAGTTTTGTGAAAATTAATACAAAAAAAAATTTGTGTGGTGATCAATAAAGTCATATATCATCCCATCTTTCTTGATTTCACTTGAAGGTGGGACCCCAGACCCATTATATCTGTGCAACAGCAAAAGAGAAATTTCTCAAAGGGGATTTATTGTGTGCTGAGTGGTGTCTGGCAATCTTCTTGTGTGTTTTTTGGAGCATTTTATCACTGTGGTTAAGAGCAAAAAGAGATCTGATTTTTGTAATGATAGTTTCTCTTCTTTCCAACAAGTCAATAAAGAGTAAAAATGAACTTACATATACACATATATCGGTGGCTCAGTCAGTAAAGAATCCATGTGCAATATAGGAGAACACCTGCAATGCAGGAGATGGGGTTCAATCCCTAGATAGAAGGATACAGGGGAAGGAGTCCCCTGGAGAAGGAAATGGCAACCCACTTCCATATTCCTGCCTGGGAAATTCCATGGACAGAGGAGCCTGGTGGGTTACAGTCCATGGGGTTGCAAGAGTCAGACATGACTTAGGAACTAAACCCACCACAACCACCACCTTACAAGAGGAAAAAAAAAAAAAAAGAAAGAGAGAGAAATAATTAAGATGTAATACAAGAATCAAAATTTTTGGGTTTGGGCAGAAACTGTAAGTAGGAGACTAGTCTTTTGATGGGCACCATCCCACCCCCCGACATATCCATTTAATCCCCAATAGATTCCATTCTCAGTGACTATGTTACCAATCAGTTTACTAGATGATTACTAGTTATCATTCATTTTCCTTGTGGGATTATAGCTACTCAACATTTATCTTCCTTTCTCACACATTTAAGAGGGACTATATTATTGGATATCATCCAATAGAATATGAGTTGTCCTGGCCAAGAAAATGGATTTTAGACGCATTGGAAGAGGAAAAGCTCCTAGGGGTCCTCATTATTGAACAGATATTTTATAAATATCAATAAAATTTGATTCTTCTGTTGGTACTAGATAAAAACAAGGAGGAGACCCACTGTAGACATGAACAAGTAGAAAGAATCAAGACTCCATGTGGTTGAGCTTGAATTCAAATATGGGTGGTATTCATTCTCCAGAATGTTCAAGCCCTGGGTTGGGAAGATCCCCTGGAGGAGGGCATGGCAACCAACTCCAGTATTCATGCCTGGAGAATCCCCGTGGACAGAGAAGTCTGGCAGGCTAAAGTCCACAAGATAGTGAAGAGTCTGACAAGACTGAGTGACTAAGCATACAGCACAGCAAGCTTTATTATTTATTTATTTTTTATGTTCCACATACTTGGCTAAGTATTTATAAAGATTATATAATTTAATCCTTACAACAGACTTATTAGAGGTAACAGATATTAAAAGAATTTTAAAAATTTGCCTGAGTAGAAGAAAGTATCTAACAGAAATTCCAGACAGAATTAACAGAATGGGTACAGGAGCAGGTTTTAGGCACCTGCATGAATCAAAGTTTTGATAGATAATTAGAGAGAAGAACAGATATAAAAATATAATTCCCCAACACTTTTTGTATGTTTTAAGCTTAGCTATTTAACTATATTATTCAGATAATTTTGGAACTGATATATAATAGACTAGATAATAACAAATTCATCTGAAACTTTGGAATTCTTTGACACATTAAGATTTCTCTTTAATAAGTATGGCTCAGGCAAAAGTTTGGAACCAGAAAATTAGTACAGTGAAATCTTTGCTAATTCTCATGTTCTATTCCTCTTCCCCACCGACTCGATGGACATGAGTTTGAGTGAACTCTGGGAGATGGTGATGGACAAGGAGGCCTGGCGTGCTGCGATTCACGGGGTCGCAGAGAGTCGGACATGACTGAGTGACTGAACTGAACCGAATCTGTCAAAACATCTTACAATCAAATTTCAAGAGTTTCTTTGGAAGGTTTTCAGTGCTGATACATTCTCTGTTGTGTTCTTGATACCTGTGAGAATGGTGAATTATTGAATAAAATGAGGTGCCGACACCCACTGATCTGTTGAAAGAGCCATCCTCAAATACAGATAATTACCATTACAGAAGGAGACTTCCCATTTGGTGCTAGTGGTAAAGACCCTGTCTGCCAATGCAGGAGATTTAAAAGATGTGGGTTCAATCCCTGGGTCAGAAAGATCCCCTGGAGAAGGGCGTATCAACCCACTCCAATATTCTTGCCTGGAGAATCCAATGGACAGAGGAGCCTAGTGAGCTGCAGTCCATGGGGTCACAAAGAGTCAGATATAACTAGTGAGTAAGCACAGCACAGCACCATACAGAGACATAGAAATCACACATTGAATACTGTAACATAAGAGTGAAGAATGTATGAATTCCATCTTAGGGAGTACAAGTATTGTCAAAAGATTCTACCAGCTGAATATGATAGTTTGTTGTTGTTGTTTAATCACTAAGTCATGTCCAATGCATTTGAGACTCCCATGGACGGTAGCCCATCAGACTTCTTTGTCTGTGGAGTTTCTAGGCAAGAATATTGGAGTGGGTTGTCGTTTCCTCCTATAGGGGGTCTTCCCAACCCAGGGATCAAACGTGTGTCTTCTGTATTGGCAGGCAGGTCCTTTTCTGCTGAGCCACCAGGGAAGCCTGAATATGACAGTTACCCTGTTTAAATTGTACATTTGTACTCTTTGAAGAAGGCAGGTATAAGAAGGCAATAACAAACTTGCACTCTTATTACTTTTAATAAATATATTTTCAATTCCCTCTAAGTATACTTATTTCTCATTCAAATATCTTTAGGACGTAGATGTGAGACTACGATGCTTATTGATAAATTATAAGATTTGTGAAGGTCGCTCAGTTGTGTTCGACTCTTTGCGACCCCATGGACTATACAGTCCATGGAATTCTCCAGGCCAGAATACTGGAGTGGTAGCCTTTCCCTTCTTCAGGAGATTTTCCTGACCCAGGGATCTAAGCCAGGTCTCCCACATTTCAGGAAGATTCTTTACCAACTGAGCCACAAAGGAAGCCCAAGAAGACTGGAGTGGGTAGCCTATCCCTTCTCCAGGGAATCTTCCCAACCACGGAACTGAAACAGGGTCTCCTGCATTGCAGGCGGATTCTTTACCAACTGAGCTATTAGGGAAGCCTTCTACAAGAAAAAGAAAACTGCCCTCATATGACTTATCAGCATAAAAGGCCCGATCTACCTATCTGGCTATTATTTTTTCAGTGTCTTGATTTGCCTTCCCTTGTACTTTCTCCCCTACTACCACTAGCACCATTTTAAAAATAAATAAATAACAACATGTAGAAGTCACAAATAGGGCACGTTATATAAAATATGTATTCCTTGTGAGGTTTTCAAATCATTCCTTCTTAAGTGGGTGGCAGATGCCTCCCAAGGCTTTTTGGCTTTTTCTTTTCATCATCATCCTTAGTTGTGTCCCAAAATCTCTCTATAGTTTTAAATGGGAGAGGAAAGCTGTGGTACTCTCCTGGCCTTAACAAATTAATTTTTTTATGATATTTCCTCTACTTTCATTGTTATATGTGGGAACTATGCTAGAATCTTAACTATTTTTTCCTTAAAATTGTATTTGCTACAATTGTCATTCCTTATAATCAAGTATTCAATGCATGCTTCAGAAAGGTGGTTTAAGTAGGCAAACTTTAAGGCTCTTTCCAACCCCAACATTATTTAATTCCATATGATTTTCTCTGAAAAGGAAGAACTCCAGGGGATTGGGTGGAGGGGTTGGTGGGTGGGAAAGCTTTTACAGTTAATTCCCATTAATTTTCTCTGGGTAAGTACAATGTCAGAAAATGATGACTGAACTAATCTGTATCCTAAAGAAAGGAAAAGGAAGTAATGTTTTCATGCTTCAGTGAAAAATTATGACCTAGTTTTAAAATGGATATAGTAGAATGTTACCAAGATAATTATAGTGTTTACAATAAAATTTCTCATTTGCATATAGTTTTTTTTTCCCCAACATAGACTAATGTTAACAGCTTACATGCTTTCTTAAATATCTCTAAATAATTTATCACTTAAGGGAAAGTACGACAATTTAGTATTTGACCTGCTTTTAATGTAGAAGCAAACCATTGACTGAGCTAAAGATTTAATATTGGTTCATTTACTTTTGAGATCAAAGATAAGCTATTTCTTTCCATCTACACCTTCTTAAATTTCCTAATTTTAAAAACATAGATAATAATTAGAATGTTTTTATTTCTCAGAAATGTTTGAAAGTTAGAGGGCTAGTTGTTCTTTTCACATTCCGTACACAAATACACAAACACATCACACACCTAAATGGTATATATTAGGGACACTTTTTTTAAATTGCACAAAAGCATTAAAGAAACAAGGTGCATTAAAATATGAGGTCATGTTTTTAAATCATTTGCATTTGAAGGAATTTTAGGAGCAAGATAGAGTTCAGGTTTCGTGATAGTTCTTTAATAATCTCTGTATCACCTGGAGACTTGCTACTATAGACCTGCAGCCTAGGAATAGATAGATGTAGATACATCCATCTCCAGTGTCTCAACACAACTTCTGATTAAGCTCTAGAAAACAAGTTACTCTTTTTTTCACACTGTTGTAAGAATCACTGCTGTAATATCCTATTTTTTAGTTTCAAAGATTGTGCCCTCAGGAGTTTTGAGAGAAGTATTACTAATATAACTGTTTTTCTGTGGAATATAGCTTTTGTCAGATCCTCAGGTCACTTTCAAAACTCCTATTTATTTAAAAATTACCCTGCTAGTGAAAAGTATATGGAATGAAGATGATACTTAGCTGGATTTGGTTCCAGGGCCTGCTGTTACTACCTATGCAAGTTTAGGAAAATTATTTAACACACTTATGAGTCACTCATCTCACACGATAGTAAAGTAATGCTCAAAATTCTTCAAGCCAGGCTTCAGCAATATGTGAACCGTGAATTTCCAGATGTTCAAGCTGGTTTTAGAAAAGGCAGAGGAACCAGAGATCAAATTGCCAACATCCGCAGGATCATCGAAAAAGCAAGAGTTCCAGAAAAACATCTATCTCTGCTTTATTGACTATGCCAAAGCCTTTGACTGTGTGGATCACAATAAACTGTAGAAAATTCTGAAAGAGATTCGAATACCAGACCACCTGACCTGCCTCTTGAGAAACCTATATGCAGGTCAGGAAGCAACAGTTAGAACTGGACATGGAACAACAGACTGGTTCCAAATAGGAAAAGGAGTACGTCAAGGCTGTATTTTATCACCCTGCTTATTGAACTTATATGCAGAGTACATCATGTTATTTTTCCATGGACCCAGGGTAGGAGTGGGGCTGATGGTTTCCAGATGATTCAAGTGCAATAAAATCCCTGCTCCTCCAAGAATCTAATACTCCAACTAACCTGACAGGAAGTGGAGTTCAGGCACCGATGTGAGCAATGGTGAGTGTCCATTAATAGAGATGAAACTTTGCTTACTTTGCTTGCCTGTCGCTTACCTCCTGCTGTGAGGCTTGTTTCCTAACAGTCCATGGACCAGTACCAGTTCATGGCCCCGGGACTGAGAATCCCTGGTCTAAAATAATAGAATTAAATAGTTAGAACAGATTCCTTTTGACTCACGGAGCCTAAAATATTATGTGGCTCTTCACAGAAAAAAAAAAAAAAAAAAAAGTTTGCTGACTCCTGATTAAGAATATAGGAACTCATGCCATAAATACCTTCTACTTCTCTGTGAAACTATTGTCATATTGTTTTGCTTGTAAAGCAATTTTTTCACTGATTAAGCTTCAATTATGCATAGACTTAGGAGTATGGGACTTTAGCAAGTTAGCAGTGTTTAGTTATCTAGTCTTTTTGAGTCATATGGCACACATCTTCCTATAAGGGAAAAATGGACTACATCCTTGGTCTTCAATCTTACAGAAGAGAATAACAGATCAGTTGGTACAGCATGAAAAACATGATTTATACATTGCTGCTGGTACTTGGAGCCCATGGAACTGATCTAAGTCATTCAAATGCCAGTCATATCCCCTCTCTCTTGACATTCACAACTCCAGCAAAGTAACTTTTTTTATCATGTAACATTAACATAATAAACTTATTCATTTAAATGAATACAGTTTGTCTCAAGCCCTCAAATTCCCTGCATTGGGAAAGTTAAGTCTTAGCCTCTGAACCACCAGGGAAGTCCCACTTACTTGTTTCCTAATCCAAGAAAATGATATTTAAGGATTGTTCTCATATGGGTACATTTAAAAGACTTAGCCATCCTCTTTATCAGAAGTCTATTTCCTTGGATTCTGTGAAAATAACTTAGCAACAATATTAAATTATTCCAAAACACTAATTAATAATTTATTATGTGTCAGGTACTATTCAAAAAACTATTAATGCAATGACCAGTAAACCAGGTCCCCATGCGTAGACAGCTCATAACAACCACCACTGCCACGTTTATTCCTCTAGCACTTCAGTTCAGTTCAGTCGCTCATGCAATGATATGGACTGCAGCATGCCAGGCTTCCCTGTCCATTACCAACTCCTGGAACTTACTCAAACTCATGTCCATAGAGTCGGTGATGCTATCCAACCATCTCATCCTCTATCGTCCCCTTCTCCTCCTGCCTTCAATTTTCCACAGCACCAGGGTCTTTTTAAATGAGTCAAAGTATTGGAATTTCAGCTTCAACATCTGTCCTTCCAATGACTATTCAGGGATGATTTCCTTTAGGATGGACCGGTTAGATCTCCTTGTTGTCCAAGGGACACTCAAGAGTTTCCTCCAACACCACAGTTCAAAAGCATCAGTTCTTTGGTGCTCAGATTTCTTCACAGTCCAACTCTCACATCCATTCAAGACAACTGGAAAACCATAACTTTGACTAGATGGGTGATTGTTAGCTAAGTAAATGGCTCTGCTTTTTAATAAGCTGTCTAGGTTAGTCATAGTTTTTCTTCCAAGGAGCAAGTGCCTTTTAATTTCATGGCTGCAGTCACCATCTGCAGTGATTTGGGAGCCAAAAAAAAAAAAAGTCTGTCACTGTTTCCATTGTTTCCCCATCTATTTGCCATGAAGTGATGGGACCGGGTGCCATGATCTTAGCTTTCTGAATGTTGACTTTTAAGCCAACTTTTTCACTCTTCTCTTTCACTTTCATCAAGAGGCTCTAGTTCTTTGCTTTCTGCCATAAGGGTGGTGTCATCTGCGTATCTGAGGTTATTGATAA
The DNA here is from genome assembly GCF_019923935.1 of Bubalus bubalis. NCBI lineage: Eukaryota > Metazoa > Chordata > Mammalia > Artiodactyla > Bovidae > Bubalus > Bubalus bubalis. Next base: position 154,290,810 of record NC_059159.1, on the reverse strand, counting down.
TGCTCCCAGCAATCTTGATTCCAGCTTGTGCTTCATCTAGCCTGACAGTTCTTATGATGCACTCTGCATATAAGTTAAATGAGCAGGCTGACAATATACAGCATTAATTTACTGCTTTACCAATTTGGAATCAGTCTATTGTTCCATGTTCAGTTCTAACTGTTGCTTCCTGACCTGTATACCAATTTCTCAAGAGGCAGGTCAGGTGGTCTGGTATTCCCATCTCTAAGCATTTTCCACAGTTTGTTGTGATCCAAACATTGAAAGGCTTTGGCATAGTCAATAAAGCAGAAGTAGATGTTTTTCTGGAATTCTCTTACTTTTTCAATGATCCAACACAATTGGCAATTTGATCTCTGGTTCCTCTGCTTTTTCTAAATCCAGCTTGAACATCTGGAAGTTCACAGTTCACGTACCTTTGAAGCATGGCGTGAGGAATTTTGAGCATTACTTTACTAGTGTGTGAGATGAGTGCAATTGTGTAGTAGTTTGAGCATTCTTTAGCATTGCCTTTCTTTGGGATTAGAATGAAAACTGACCTTTTCCAGTCCTGTGGCCACTGTTGAGTTTTCCAAATTTGCTGGTATACTGAGTGTAACACTTTCACAACATCATCTTTTAGAACTTGAGATATCTCAACTGAAATCCCATCACTTCCACTATTTTTATTCGTAGTGATGCTTCCTAAGGCCCACTTGATTTCAGATTCCAGGGTGTCTGGCTCTAGGTGAGTGATCATACCATCGTGGTTATCTGGGTCATGAATATCTTATTTGTATAGTTCTTCTGTGTATTCTTGTCACCTCTTCTTAATATCTTCTCCTTCTGTTATGTCCATACCATTTCTGTCCTTTATTGTGCCCATCTTTGCATCAAATCTTCCCTTGGTATCTCTAATTTTCTTGAAGAGGTCTCTAGTCTTTCTCATTCTATTGTTTTCCTCTATTTATTTGCATTGATCACTGAGGATGGCTTTTTTAATCTCTCTTGGCTATTCTTTAGAACTCTGATTTCAAATGGGTTTATATTTCCTTTTCTCCTTTGCCTTTCACTTTTCTTCTTTTCTCAGCTATTCGTAAGGCCTCCTCAGACAACCATTTTGCCTATTTGCATTTTTTTTTCTTGGGGATGGTCTTGATCACTGCCTCCTCTACAATGTCACAGGCCTCCATCCCTAGCTCTTCAGATGCTCTGTTTAATCAGATCTAATCCCATGAATCTATTTGTAACTTCCACTGTATAATCATAAGAAATTCGATTTAGGCCATACCTGAATGGTCTAGTGATTTGCCCTACTTTCTTCAATTTAAGTCTGAATTTGGTAATAAGGAGTTCATGATCTGAGCCATAGTCAGCTTCCCATCTTGTTTTTGCTGACTGTATAGAGCTTCTCCATTTTTGGCTGCAAAGAATATAATCAATCTGATTTTGGTATTGACCATCTGGTGATGTCCATGTGTAGAGTCTTCTCTTGTGTTGTTGGAAGAGGGTGTTTGCTATGACCAGTGTGTTCTCTTGGCAAAACTGTTAGCCTTTGACCTACTTTGTTTTATACTTCAAGGCCAAATTTGCCTGTTACTCCAGGTATCTCTTGATTTCCTACATTTGCATTCCAGTCTCCTATAATGAAAAAGACATCTTTTGGAGGGTTAGTTCTAGAAGGTCTTGTAAGTCTTCATAGAACCGTTCAGCTTCAGCTTCTTCAGCATTACTGGTCGGGGCGTAGACTTGGATTACTGTGATCTTGAATGGTTTGCCTTGGAAACGAACAGAGATCATTCTGTCGTTTTTGAGATTGCATCCAAGTACTGCATTTTGGATACTTTTGTTGACTATGAGGGCTATTCCATTTCTCCTAAGGGATTCTCACCCACAGTAGTGGATATAATGGTCATCTGAGTTTAATTCACCCATTCCAGTTCATTTTAGTTTGTTTATTCTTAAAATGTTGACGTTCACTCTTGCCATCTCCTGTTTGACCACTTCCAATTTGCCTTGATTCATAGATGCAACATTCCATGTTCCTATGCAATATTCTTCTTTATAGCCTTGGACTTTACTTCCATCACCAGTCATATCCACAACTGGATTTTGTTTTGGTTCCATCTCTTCATTCTTTCTGGAGTTATTCCCCACTGATCTCTAGTAGCACACTGGACACCTACCAACCTTGGGAGTTCATCTTTCAGTGTCTGAACTGTTTACCTTTTCATACTGTTCATGGAATTCTCATGGCAAGAATACTGACATGGTTTGCATTCTCTTCTGCAGTGGACAATGTTTTATCAGAACCCTCCACCACATTTCTTCTGTCTTGGTGTCCCTACATGGCTAGGCTCATTGTTCCATTGAGTTAGACAAGGCTGTGGTCCTTGTGATCAGATTGGTTAGTTTTCTGTGATTGTGGTTTTCATTCTGTCTGCCTCTGATGGAGAAGGATAAGAGGCTTATGGAAGCTTCCTGTTGGGAGAGACTGACTGAGGGGGATACTGGGTCTTGTTCTGATTTGTGGAGACATGCTCGGTAAATCTTTAATTATTATCTCTATATTTAATTATTATCTCTATTTTACAGAGGAATAATTTAAGTTATGAGAAGTTAATTAACTTGGCTAAGGCTTAACAACTAATTATTAAGTCATAGAGTCTGGATCATGATCTATCTAATACCAAAGTCCATGCATTTAGTTTTCTTTTTGCAAAAGCACTCTCTATTTTTTATTCTCAGTTTTCTGGCATATGTAAAGATTTGCCTGTAGCATGATCACTGTTAGCTTCTATACTTTGCATATGCTGTTTCTGCTATTTTGAATAATATTTTTCCAGCTATTTATATGCTTAGTTGTAACTTACTTTATATCTTCTTCTGAATATCCTACAATGGTGACTCTCCCATGTGTTCCTATGTCCTTCAAAAGAACTTCCACTTACTGTAGGATTTACTAAAGGACAACTTAATGGTCTGTTTATTAATCTCTATTCCCGCAATACACTGTGATTGATAACTGCAATGACTGACACTTACTGAAATACTTTGGTTTTCAATGAGTGAATGATTTTTTTTTTTCAAGTAGTATTACCCTCTCATATTTTCCAAATACCTTCTTAATTGACTTAACCTTTCTTTCTAACCATTTTTTCAATAGTATTTAAATCTGTCTGTGCTCTTACAAGGATTTCTTTTTTACCTTCCATAAAATATTCTTTCCATACCTAGTCCAGCTCTTGAAATCTTACCCTTTAAGACTTTTCTCAGATGTGAATTCTGCTATGAATCCTTTGTAGCCCTCCATTGTTTATACAGGTGGAAACATGTTGTTAAGTCTTATCTTTTATTTCCTCTGGTTCCTTTTCTAAATAGTGAAGTCTTATATTCAACCTTAGGGCTTCCCCAGTGGCTCAGTGGTAAAAGAACCCACCTAAATGCAGGAGCCGCAGGAGACCCAGGTTCGATCCCTGGGTTGGAAAGATCCCCTGGAGGAGGGCCTAGCAACCCACTCCAGTATTGTTGGCTGGAGAATCCCAGGAACAGAGGAGTCTGGTGGGCTACAGTCCATAGGGTCACAAAGAGTCAGACACGACTGAAGCAACTTACAACACACACAGATATTCACCCTTATGTAATATCCAAAGTCCTTAACATAATCATTGAACTACTTTCTTAATAAATCATAGCTACAATTATATCTCAGAATCTTTAGTACATCAGTTCAGTTCAATTCAGTTCAGTCACTCAGTCGTGTCTGACTCTTTGCGACCCCATGGATCGCAGCACGCCAGGCCTCCCTGTCCATCACCAACTCCCAGAGTTCACTCAGACTCATGGCCATCAACTCGGTGATGCCATCCAGCCATCTCGTCCTCTGTTGTTCCTTTCTCCTCCTCCTCCCAATCCCTCCCACCATCAGAGTCTTTTCCAATGAGTCAACTCTTTGCATGAGGTGGCCAAAGTACTGGAGTTTCAGCTTTAGCATCAGTCCTTCCAATGAACACCCAGGACTGATCTCCTTTAGGATGGACTGGTTGGATCTCTTTGCAGTCCAAGGGACTCTTAAGAGTCTTCTCCAACACCACAGTTCAAAAGCATCAATTCTTTGGTGCTCAGATTTCTTCACAGTCCAACTCTCACATCCATACATGACCACTGGAAAAACCATAACCTTGACTAGATGGACCTTCATTAGCAAAGTAATGTCTCTGCCTTTTAATATGCTCTCTAGGTTGGTCATAACTTTCCTTCCAAGGTGTAAGCGTCTTTTAATTTCATGGCTGCAATCACCATCTGCAGTGATTTTGGAGCCCAAGAAAATAAAGCCTGACACTGTTTCCATTGTTTCCCCATTTGTTTCCCTGAAGTGATGGGACCAGATGCCATGATCTTAGTTTTCTGAATGTTGAGTTTTAAGCCAACTTTTTCACTCTCCTCTTTCACTTTCATCAAGAGGCTTTTTAGTTCCTCTTCACTTTCTGCCATAAGGGTGGTGTCATCTGCATATCTGAGGCTTTGAAACACTTAACACAAGCTAATTTTAATTTTGTGACTGCAAAAAATATTTTCCCAAATATTTTTAAATGCTCTCAGACTCTAGCTTGCTAACCTACCAAACATTTTTTGGTGATGGTTATTTTGCTCTGTGTGTCATTAAAAGATATTTATATTACTTAAAGAAACATGGTAGAAAGATGGTTTATCATTTTGCAGAAATTCATTACTAATTAGTAAAAATTAACCACTTTTTTGAGATTGGCAAATTATTTCCAGTTGTTTACAGAGAAACAATGCCAATATTCATGTCTGGGTGAATGGAATAAATGATTCATATATAAATAAATGTTATTTTCAGTTATGGAAGACTGTGCCCTTTCCAGCATAGGTGCACATACACTGAAATATTTTATAAAGAATTTTAAGTATATTGAAAAAAGAAAAACTGTAAGTTCCAAGTAAGTTATTATCAAGGATAACTTTCTTGAATCACTTTTTTTTTTTAATTTTAAGATCTTTATATAGAAATTAGGAAATATTTAGTAGACTTTGGATCACATTCAGCATTCATTTTGCTCATATAAAATCTTTATTATTCAATATTATATTACCTTCACAATTAATAAAAAAAATAATTTCGTTCACTTTCTTCTTGTTTGTAGAAGACTAATTTAGGAAGTTTTGAGGGTTGGCACAAGGGAAAAGGCAAGCATAAATCATAGTTAGAGAGTAATGTTTTAGAATCAAATTGTTTTGTATCCAATCCCCCTTCTGTAGTGTACTAGCTGTATAATACTCAATTTTTAAATCTTTATATTATTTATGTTATCTATAAAATAGAGATACCAAAGCTAGATCTTTATGATATTAAGAGACTCAAATGAAGGAATGCATATAAAGTACCAATATCTGGTAACAAGTAAGTTCTCAAAAACATTAGGCATAATTGTTATTAGCACTACTGTTATTTTTAGCACTGTTATTACAAATGTTACAGTTTGCAGTTATCCTTTAATTAATGGTTGCTGATTATATTTTGTTTTGGCTAATTTAATATTCTGAATACAGAGCTTAAATAAATTATATTCAGTAATTGAATGTTGTTGCTGTTGCTCAGTTGCTAAGTCATGTCTGACTCATTGTGACCCCATGGACTGTAGCCTGCCAGGTTCCTCTGTCCATGGGATTTCCCAGGCAAGAATATTGGAGTGGGTTGCCACTTCCTTCCTGGACCAGAGATCGAACTCGTGTCTCTTGCATTAGCAGGTGGATTTTTACCACTGAGCCACCAAAGTAACCCAATTGATTGAGTAATAACATTTAAACGTATGAAATGAGAATTACCTGCTGATTTACTTATAGAAATACCTTAAGAATGGTGTCATGGTACTATGTCAGAGTGAGACTGAAACACATCTCATATAGGTAGATACGTCTTGTAGATTTTATTTGCTTATTTTCAAAAATTCTAATGATAAAACCAGTGATAAAGTGAAGTTTAAAGATGATATGACAATAATTAATTGTATCAAATATATCATACCAATACATGATGCTATTAGTAGGAGAAATGTGTATAAGGGAGAGACAGTCTCTGTACTGTGCTCAATTTTTCTGCAAATTTAAAGCTGTTATACATATAAAGTCTATTAATTCACTATAAAAAGATTATTTCAGAAATGTGTGGTAAATTTGATAATGTAAATGAAGAAACTTAAATGTATCCAATATACTTCAATAAAAAATAGACCTTTAATGACCCCTTCTTTTAGAAAATAACTCAGAGAGATAAATAATTCAAAATTATTTATTTTGTAATGATTTCAATAAAGTGAAAGTATACAGTCATTTGTATATTTATTTACTTACTTGCTTTATTATTTTTTTTCTTTAATTTTTGGCCTCATCCCATGGCTATCTTGCCTATCACTATACCAAATATTAATACCAGCAATAGTAATAACAATAATTATAGTTGAAATTGATAGCTTTATAAAGTTATGACTGATAAAATTATATGAAAGCCAGGACCTGATATTAACTACCAAGAGTTTGGAAAATTCTATTTCATTCTAAAATTCTACCTATCACAGTTCTTTGATCCATTTTGTCATCTTAATTCTATTACAGTTTTTATTAAGATTATTGTAAAGGCTTCCTAATTAACTTACTTGCTTCAGTTTCTAATGTGTTATCAGTTTTGCAGATTAAATTATTTCCTTCAAGGCCCTAAAATTCCCTGTAGGAAAAGGTCAAAATACTATAATATCCACAATGATTTTGCATTATTTGATCCAAATCTAATTTCTCTATATGAAATCTCTCATTGAATTTATTTCTTTACAAGACTTATGTAGACTGTGCCTTCTTCCATAACCACAGGGTAAAATTTTTCTCTTTTGCTTTTTTGTTTTTCTGCCTGGCACTTCTCCCCTCACCTCAGAAATGTTAAAATAACCATTTTTTCAGACCAAGTAAAACATGTGCTTATTTATGAACCTCTCTTCAGCCAGAAAGAGTTGGTCCTTCCCATTTTCTAATTCTGTGAGACTATTTTACCAGCATATCTAAACTGTCTTCAAGGCAAAAAAACACCATGATACTTATATTTTTATTTACCAATACCACTTACCAGTATTTAGTCTGACTCATAACAGATACTCAATAAACATTTTTAGTAAAAGTATGTAAGCATAATAAATAAACAGCCAGGTAATGTAACTGTCTCTCCACAAGCTTATAAATAGATCTATTTTTGAACTTTAGAGTACAATCCAATGTTGTGATTTTCAATTGTAAATTTTGATTAAGTTCCAGTTCCAGTTTTCCATTTACTTTAAGAGTACTGATTGTCATTTCTACTTAATTTGATTTGGATTTCAATCTAATTATAAAATAACAAAACTACAATAATTAAGTTTCAATTACATCAAAAACATTAGTAGAAATATCAATAAAGTTACATTTAAAATACTGTGAGGGCTAAGTAGCTTCTGAATTGTATAGGTGATGACAAGTCAATAGGTGATGACTGTCAAATGGAAGGCAGTTGACTGATACCGAAGACCATTTTTTTCTCATGCAACTTTCGACTACTATTAGACATAAAAGGTAAAGAATTATTATTTAAAGAAATTTTACCAAATGAGAAACACAAACATATTCACAGAAACTCACTTGGCATTACTTAACTGTTTATTTTAACCTCAGGTATGAGTCTTTATGACGTACATGCCCCTGGTGACTTTAAATCATCTTAAATGAAACCTGTATAAAGATAGTAAGTGCTTACAGCAGGAGCCTAGTTCCAGAAGGGTCTACAGAAGCACCAACTTTAAACACTTTAGCAAACTCAGACTTTATTAAGTTTTTGATTATTAACTGCTATTGTTAATAAAAAATAGAATAAATTCTATTATACATCTTCAATTTTTAACTTAGATACTCCATAACAGAGCTACTTAATGCTGAAAATACATTATATTTACAGTAAAAATAACTACAACTAACAATATATGTTGGCAAACTACTTTGCCAACAAAGGTCCATCTAGTCAAGGCTATGGTTTTTCCTGTGGTCATGTATGTATGTGAGAGTTGGACTGTGAAGAAAGCTGAGAGCCAAAGAATTGATGCTTTTGAACTGTGGTGTTGGAGAAGACTCTTGAGAGTCCCTTGGACTGCAAGGAGATCCAACCAGTCCATTCTAAAGAAGATCGGTCCTCGGTGTTCTTTGGAAGGACTGATGCTAAAGCTCAAACTCCAGTACTTTGGCCACCTCATGAGAACAGTTGCCTCATTGGAAAAGACTCTGATGCTGGGAGTGATTGAGGGAAGGAGGAGAAGGGGACGACAGAGTATGAGATGTTTGGATGGCATCACCAACTCGATGGACGTGAGTCTGAGTGAACTCCGGGAGTTGGTGATGGACAAGGAGGCTTGGCATGCTGCAATTCATGGGGTTGGAAAGAGTCCAACATGACTGAGTGACTGAACTGAACTGAACAATCTATGTTAGAAATGGTCAGCCATACTAGTAAGTTGAGTTACTAATAACTAAAGTCCAATTTAAGCAATTTGTATAATGAGCTTCAAAAAGGATTATTTCTTTTGATTTGTCCATCCTAAAAAAGATCAGTCCTGGGCGTTCTTTGGAAGGAGTGATTTTGGAGCTATAACTCACACTTTGGCCACCAGATGCAAAGAGCTGACTTATTTGAAAAGACCCTGATGCTAGGAAAGATTAAGGGCAGAAGGTGAAGGGGATGACAGAGGATGAGCTTGTTGGATGCCATCACCGATTCAATGGACATGGATTTGGGTAGACTCTGGGAGTTGGTGATGGACAGGGAGGCCTGGTGTACTGCAATTCATGGGGTCTCAAAGACTCGGACACGACTGAGTGACTGAACTGAACTGAACTGATGCTGGGAAAGATTGAATGCAGGAGGAGAAGGGAATGATAGAGGATGAGATGGGTGGATGGCATCACTGACTCAATGGGCATGAGTTTGAGTAAACTCCGAGAGTTGGTGATGGACAGGGAGGCTTGGCATGCTGCAGTCCATGGGGTCGCAGAGTCGGACAAGATTGAGAGACTGAACTGAACTGATTGACATGTATTTTGGACTTTTCCCTAAATAAAAGTTTTAAAGTAGAATAAATAAGCCATGTACATGAAGAATACATGATCAATCTGTAATTGCAAAATAAAAAATATCCAAATATTCATCGATAGGGCAGTAGTTAAGAAAAGTCCACTTAATAGAATACTACACTTATACTTTTAAGTGCTAATTTTTAAATAGGTAAAAATCCCTACTATCCAAATATAAGATGAACTAATGCCAATTATTTGATTTTATATATTAATTAACAAGGGAAACAGTAAGTTATTAAAAAGTGATTCAAAGGAGATTCAAGGAACAGGCACTTACATGGACATAAATGTCTTATGCATATAAACTATAGATATGACAGAAATAAAAATAAGCTGCTTAAAATGAAAACTGCAATATTTGATATAAGAATAAAATGATATAAGAATTAAATAAAATTTTAATAGTAAATTAAACATTGTAGAAGGAAAAGTAAGTTAATTTGAAATTGTAGCAATAGAAACTACCCAAATTAAAATTCAGAGGGAAAAAAGCTCCAACAGCAACAAAAATGAACTGAGTATCAGTGAGTCTTGTTGAACTGAGTATCAGTATCACTCCTGAGTATTCATTGGAAGGACTGATGCTAAAGCTGAAGCTCCAGTACTTTGGCCACCTGACTCATTGGACAAGACCCTGATGGTGGAAAAGACTGAAGACAGGAAGAGAAAGGGACAACAGATGATGAGATGGTTAGATGGCATTACCTGTTGGATTGCCATGAGTTTGAGCAAGCTCCAGGAGTTGGTGATGGACATTCAAGTCTGGCGTGCTGCAGTCTATGGGGTTGCAAAGAGTGGGACACGACTGAACAACTGAACTGAACTGATCAGTGAGTTGTTGGACAATTTCAGATTAGTATAAATGTTCCTGGAGTTTCTAAAAGGAGGAAAGAAGACAAAAATAAATTGAATAAGTGATGAAAAACTTTACCCAGTTTTGAGTAAAACCATGAAAATACATCAACACAAAGGTCAAAATATTCCAACCTCAAGAAGCAGAAGGATTATTTAAATTTGTATTGTAAAAATTGTTTTAATATTAATGAGAATACTACTTCAAGCATAAAAATCTCAAGAACTCATTATCAACAACTCATTATCCTTTAATCTGTTGATGGACTTTTTTTTATGTATTTTGGCTATTGTGAATAATGCTGTAATAAACTTGGACCACATATATCTAGTTGAAATCCTGTTTTCATTTCCTTTCATATTTCCCCAGAAGTAGAAATCTGGATGATACCGTGAGTCTATTTTTAATATTTTGAGAAATCACCATATTGCCTTCCATACTAGTCACACTGATTTGCATTTCTAACAATAATGTATAAAGCTTCTCTTTTCACCACATCCTTGATAGCACCTGTTATTTCTTGTCTTCTTGATGGTAGCCATTCATCATGTGTGAGGTGGATGTCTCATTGTTGTCCTGATTTCCATTTTCCTGATGTTTAGTGACGTTGAGCATCTTTTCATATCTCTTGGTCATTTCAATGTCCTTCATGAAGAAATGTTTATTTAATTCTTGTTGTTGTTTAGTTGCTAAGTTGTGTCCAATTTTTTGTGATCTCATGGACCATAGTCCATGGATCCTCTGTCCATGGCATTTCCAAGAGTGCTGGAGTGTGTTGTCATTTCCTCTTTTGGTTTAATTCTTATGTATGTTTTTTAATTCAATTGCTTTTTGGTGTTGTTATTGAGTTGACAGTTCTGTATATAAGCTCAGTTCAGTCGCTCAGTCATGTCTGACTCTTTACGACCCATGAACCACAGCACGCAGGCCTCCCTGTCCATCACCAACTCCCGGAATCCACTCAAACCTATGTCCATTGTGTCGGTGATGCCATCCAACCATCTCGTCCTCTGTCGTCCCCTTCTCTTCCTGCCCTCAATCTTTCCCAGCATCAGGATCTTTTCCAATGAGTCAGCTCTTCACATCAGGTGGCCAAATTATTGGAGTTTCAGCTTCAGCATCAGCCCCTCCAATGAACACCCAGGACTGATCTCCATTAGAATGGACTGGTTGGATCTCCTTGCAGTCCAAGGGACTCTCAAGAGTCTTCTCCAACACCACAGTTCAAAAGCATTGATTCTTAGGTGCTCAGCTTTCTTTATAGTCCAATTCTCACATCCATACATGACTACTGGAAAAACCATAGCCTTGACTAGATGGACCTTTGTTGGCAAAGTAATGTCTAGGCTTTTTAATATGCTGTCTAGGTTGGTCGTAACCTTTCTTCCAAGGAGCAAGCATCTTTTAATTTAATGGCTGCAATCACCATCTGCAGTGATTTTGGAGCCCAGAAAAAGAAAGTCAGCCACTGTTTCCACTGTTTCCCCATCTATTTGCCATGAAGTGATGGGACTGGATATTTGGGATTATAATGTCTAATCCAGTATATAATTTGCAAAAATGTCTTCCAATCTCTAGATTGTCTTTTCATTTTGCTAATTGTTCCATTTGCTGTACAGTTCTGAGTTTGATGTAATCCTATTTTTAATTTTTTTCTTTCACTATTTGTGTTTTTGACATAGTGCCCCCAAAATTTATTGCCAAGACCAATAGTGATTAACTTTCCCCCTATGTTTTCTTCTAAGAACTTTATGGTATCATATCTTTTATGCTTAAGTCTTTGATTTATTCCCAGTTAATTTTTGTGCCTAGTGTGAGATAGGGGCCCCATTTCATTGCTTGCAGATGTTTCTCCAGTTTTCTGAACACCGTTCCTTGAAGAGACTATCTTTCTCCCATTTGTTGTCCTTGTTTCCTTCATCAAAGTGACTGTGTATGCCTGGATTTAATTGTGGGCTCTCTATTCTTCTCCAGTGGTTGATGCATCTATTTTTGTGCCAGAAACATACTATTTTTATTATTATGGCTTTGCAGTGTAGTTTGCTATCTAGAAATGTGATGCCTCCAGCTTTGTTCTTTTTCCTCAGAATTGCTTTGGCTCTTCAGCATCTTTTGTGGTTTAATGCAAATTTTAGAATTATTTCTTCTATTTCTATGAATAATGCCTTTAGTTTTTTTATAGGGATTGCATTGAACCTGTAGATGGCTTTGGGTATGGTGGCCATTTTAACAATATTAATGCTTATGATCCATAAATATGGGGTATACTTACATTTGTTTATGTCTTCAATTTGTTTCAGTGAAGTTTTATATATTTTTGTCATCATTTGCTGATCATATTATCCTGTATATAGAAAATTAAAAATAATCAGTCAAAAAACTGTTGGAATTAACTTTAGTAAAGCAGCAAGATACAAATCAACAAATGGAAATCAACTTTATTTCATACCACTAATGGTAAAGCATCTGAAAAAATAAAATAAAGAAATCCCCCACATTCATAAAGCACCAAAAACAATAAAATACTTCAGAATAAATTTAACCAAGCAAAGGAAAAATCTGTACAATCAAAACTACAAAAATATGTAAATCTTTTCAAAAGCTGAATAAGCCTTTTTCCAGGGCCTCCAGATTTCACTGCTAAAATGTACTGAGCTCCTACCATGGGTCAATCCTTATCTTGATCTCTTGTTGCCTAGCGATAATATCCTCACAGCCACAGCTGTCTTTCTGCAGGACCTGAGAAACATCTTTTTGAAATGTGGTCATCAAGGAAGAGAGGGCACCTATTTTTCAGTTTCTAAGGGAGGGTAGGAACCTAACTTAAGCAGGCACCTCAGCCAAAGTGGCAAAAGTGCCTACTGTCATAATGACATGAGAAGTTTATTTTTACTTTAAATAAAGCCAATAGCAAGCACAGGTGACCAGTCTAACTGTCTGGTGAAATGGGGATGAGCCACATGTGACACACAGTGCTGTCAAGTCATTTTGCCTGAGGACTAGTTATTACATATTTTGAGAACATTTGTGAAATGGGTTGTATCTGACTGAGTATAAAAAAAGGGTGAGATTTATTTATGTCTTTGCAATTTCTTAGCAGATTGCCTGTTCTACATCACATTCTACTTTAATGCTAACTCAAAAATAAAACTGGTGTGAAGGATTAATTAGGAGTATTGGATTAACAGATTCACACAACTATGTATAAAATAGATAAACTACAAAGATTTACTATATGGCACAGGAAAATATATTCATTATATTGTCATAATCTATAATGGAAAAGAATCTGTCCAACAATATGTATATTTATATGTGTATATATATATATATATATATATATATAATTGGATCAGTTCAGTTCAGTCACTCAGTCGTGTCCAACTCTTTGTGACCCCATGGACTGCAGCATGCCAGGCTTCCTTGTCCATCACCAACTCCCGAAGTTTACCCAAACTCATGTCCATTGAGTCGGTGATGCCATCCAACCACCTCATCTTTTGTCATCCCCTTCTCCTCCTGCCTTCAATCTTTCCCAGCACCAGGGTCTTTTCAAATGAATCAGCTCTTCGCATCAAGTGGCCAAAGTATTGGAGTTTCAGCTTCAACATCAGTCCTTCCAATGAACACCCAGGACTGATCTCCTTTAGAATGGACTGGTTGGATATCCTTGCAGTCCAAAGGACTCTCAAATATATACATATAATGGGATAGACAAAGATTTAGTAGATACAACACCAAATACATGACCCCATAAAATAGGAAATGTTATAATGAGTAGAAAATCATCAAAGTTAGCATTTTCTGGTCTTTGAAAATCACCATTAGAAAATGAAAGACAATAGACCAGGAGAAGATAATTGGAAATCATATAGGTATCTTCATCTTATTGTGCTTTGCTTTAATGAGTTTCTTAGATACTTCTTTCTCTTTCTTTCTTTTTCTTTTTTTTTTTTTTTTTTTTTTACAAACTAAAGGTTTGTGGCAAGTGTGCATCCAGCAAGTCTACCTGCACCATTTTTTCCAACAGTATTTACTTATCTGTGTCTCTGTGTTACATTTTGGTAATGCTTGTGCTATATCAAACATTTTCATCACTGTAATAATTGTTATAGTGGTCTGTGATCAGTAATTTTTGATGTTACTACCAAAAGAAAAATTGTAGCTTTCCAAAGGCTAGATGTTATTTAGCATTTTTAGTAATGTGGCAGGCATGCATTTAGTGTGTGGCATAAATGCATGCTGAGTTGTGTCCAACTCTTTGCAACTCCATGGAGTGTAGCCTGCCAGGCTCCTCTGTCCATGGACTATTCCAGGCAAGAATACTGGAGTGGGTTGCCATTTCCTACTCCAGGGGATCTTCTCACTCCTGACCCAGGGATCAGACCCTGTGTCTCTTGTGTCTCCTGCATTGGCAGACAGATTCTTTACCACTGCACCACCTGGGAAGCCTCATTTTTAGTAATAAACTATTTTAAATTAAGGTAGGTACAGTGGTTTTGGGCTTCCAAGGTGGCTCAGTAGTAAAGAATCCACCCACAATGCAGGAGATGCAGGTTTGATCCCCGGTCAGGAAGATCCCCTAGAAAAGGGAATGGTAACCCACTCTAGTATTCTTGCCTGGCAATCCCATGGACAGAGGAGCCTGGTAGGCTACAGTTCATGGAGTCACAAAAGAATTGAACACTACTTAGTGACTAACCAACAACAGCAAAATAGTGCTTTTAGACATAATATTATTGTATACTTAATAGGCTACAGTATAGTGTGAAAATAAATTTCATGTGCACTGGGAATCAAAACATTTCTGACTTGCTTTATTGTAATATTTATTTTATTCTCGTGGTCTAGAACTAAAACCACAATATCTCCAAGGAATGCTTATGCTGAAATGAGGTGAATTAATAACCCCACTGCAGCCTCAGTGTTTAAGTGAAAGGACTGTTGCTTTATGTCACTTATTTTAAGGATCTTACTGTAAGTCAAAATCCAGAAGTGATAAGCTTAGTGATGAAAGTATTTTGAAAGATGAACTAGCCTAAAACCTGGGCCTCTGGTACAAAACAGTTAGCCAAGTTTTGAACGCAAAGGAAAAGTTACTGAAGTAAATTAAAAGTGAAGCATCATGTGTCCTGATATGGAAATAGAAGATCAAACCAACCACAACATTCCCTTAAGCCAGTGCCTAGTTCAGAGCAATTCCCTAACTTTCTTCAATTCCGTGAAGGCTGAGCAAGGTGAGGAAGCTGCAGAAAAGTTTGTAGCTAGCAGAGGCTGGTTCATGAGGTTTAAGGAAAGAGGCTGTCTCCATCATGTAAAAGTGCAATGAGAAGCAGCAAGTGCTGATGGAGAAGGTCAGCAAGTTATCCAGAATATCTAGCCAAGACACTCAATTGAGAGTGACTGCAGTAAACAGATTTTTAATGTAGACCAAGCAACCTTGTATTGGAAGAAGATGTCATTTAGGACTTTGATAGCAAGGGAGGAGAAGTTAATGCCTGGTTTTAAAGCTTCAAAAGAGGCTGATTCTTCTTTTAGGGGCTAATTCAGCTGATGATTTTTAGTTCAGGACAATGCTCATGTACCATTCTGAAAATCCCAGGGCCATTAAGAACACTATTGATACAATGTGTAAAATAGATAACTAATGAGAACTTTCTGTATAGCATAGGAAACTCTCCTCAATACTCTGTGGTGACCTAAATGGGAAGGAAATCCAAAAAGGAGATTATATACGTATATGTTTAGCTAATTCACTTTGCTATACAGCGGAAACTAGCACAACCTTGTAAAGCAACTATATTCCATTAAAAATAAAAATATAAAAGAAAAGTTATGTTCACTTCTAACAAAATGAGATAAATTGCCTTAATTGAAAAAAAAGCAAAACTATGCTAAATCTATTCTCCCTATGATCTATAAAAAGAACAACAAACCCTGGATGACAGCACATCTCTTGACAACATGGTTTGCCAAATATTTGATGCCTGCAGTTGAGAATAACTGCTCAGAAAAAAAAATCAAAATATTACTGTTCATTGACAGCACACCTGGTCACTTAAGAACTGTGATGGATATATATGGAATTTAGAAAGATGGTAACAATAACCCTGTGTACGAGACAGCAAAAGAGACACTGATGTATAGAACAGCCTTATGGACTCTGTGAGAGAGGGAGAGGGTGGGAAGATTTGGGAGAATGGCATTGAAACATGTAAAATATCATGTATGAAACTAGTTGCCAGTCCAGGCTCGATGCATGATACTGGATGCTTGGGGCTGGTGCACTGGGACGACCCAGAGGGATGGAATGGGGAGGGAGGAGGGAGGAGGGTTCAGGATGGGGAACACATGTATATCTGTGGCGGATTCATTTTGATATTTGGCAAAACTAATACAATTATGTAAAGTTTAAAAATAAAATAAAATTAAAAAAAAAAAGAAAAAGAACTGTGATGGAGACATACAGAAAGATCTGTGTTGTTTTCATGCCTGATGACACAACATCCATTCTGCAGTCCATTGTTCAAGGAGCAATTTTGGCTTTCAGCCTTATTAATTAATAAATATATTTTATAAAGCCATAGCTGCCATAGATTGTAGTTCCTCTGATGGATCTGGGGAAAGTCAACTGAAGATGTTATTGAAAGGATTCACCATTCTAGATGCCCATAAGTACAATAATGATTAACAGGAAAAGGTCAAAATATCAACATAAACAGGAATTTGGAAGAAGCTGACTACTAGCCTCATGGATGACTTTGAGGAATTCAAGCAAATGCAGATGTGGTGGAAATAGCAAGAGAACTCAAAAGTGGAGCCTAAATATGTGACTGAATTGCTACAATCTCATGAGAAAAATGAATGAGGAGTTGCTTCTTAATCATAAGCAAAGAAGGTGGTTACTTGAGATGGATTTTGTTCACAGTGGAGATGCTGTGAATATTGTTGAAATTATAGCAAAGGATTTAGAATATTATATAAACTTAGTTGATAAATCAGCTTTAGGTTTTGAGAGGACTGGCTCCAATTTTTAAAGAAGTTCTACTGGGACTAACATACTATCAAATAGCTTCTCATGCTATAAAACAACTCTTCCTGAAATGAAGAGTCAATTGCTGGGGCAAACTTCATTGCTGTCTAATGTTATAAGATTTCTACAGCCACCCCAGCCTTCAGCAACATTCAGAACTGACCATTCTGATCAGTCAGCAACAATCAATATCAAGACAAGACTCTCTACCAGCAAAAATATTATGGCTTTCTGAAGCTTCAGATGATGCTAAATCTGTTTTAGCAATAAAATACTTTAATGAAGGTATGTACATATTATGAGATATAATGCTTTTATATACTTAGATTATAGAGTGGTATAAGCATAATCTTTACATGCATGGGAAAATAGGGAAGGGGTTCCAGGTGTGAGGTTTATGAGAACTTCCCAAATCATCTTTGTAATTTTTTTGTTTTTCTAAAACTATTTATTTTTAAATGGTCTTTGTATAACTTCCATATGATCCAACCATTTTGCTCCTAGATAAGAAGGAAATGGCAACCCACTCCAGTATCCTTGCCTGGAAAATCTCATGGACAGAGGAGTCTGGTTGGCTGCAGTCCATGAGGTCGCAAAGTGTTGGGCACGACTGAGCAACTAACACCACTACTACTAAATCATTCAATATAAATTGAAGCATATACCAAAAACTGTATACATACCAAAACCTGTATACATATTTTAGCAACTTTATTTGAAATAGGCAAAAAGTGAAAACTGTAAAAATATCAATTAACAAGTGAATAAATAGAGTATGGTCTAGCTATACAATACAACTCAGCCACGCAAAAGAATGAACTATTAATACATACAACAATATTAATGAAAGTAATTATGCCAGTGAAATATATTATATACTGTATGATTCTGTTTGGGGGAATTCTGTAAAATGCACACTTTGTCTAGAGACAAAGCAGATTAGTAAATACCAAAGGACTGTGCATAGGGATAGGAAGCAAGAGGAACAAATTGCAAAAGGATAAATGGAAGTTTTGGGAAGTAGCAAATATGTTGTTTTTAGTAATGGTTTAACATTTTTATAGACATATCAAACTTATCAAACTATATAATTCAAATACATGATATTTATTGTATGTGAACTATGGCCCCCAGTAAGTCTATAAAAAGTGAAACTAAAGAGCTGATAGAACTCGAAATCTGGGCTAAAAATATAATTGTATAAATAACTGATCATTTCATCTCAACTGAAAATCACTTAAAGTTTTATTCTCCCAAATTTTTGCTTATTGTATTTTATTTTACCTAGATTAAATGGAGAATTTTTGGCTAGATTTTTGGAACATTTTTATTAAAATGACTACAAACAGGAATTGATTTCTCTAAACATATTTTTTAAATAATTGTCAGTAACATTTCTCATTCAACAAACATAATCATATCTTTCCAGAGAACTTCACTTAAAATATATTAATATTCATAATCTATTTGAAATCACAACTGTAGTCATTTCTTCTACTAAGACATTTTATTTTCATTTTTAAATGCAAGTATATTATTTGAGAGGATGAGCACATTAAATCATTAGCAACATTAGGAATATGGTTCAATTAGCTCCGTAGTCTCCTTCCAGAAAGAATTAGGTGGAGCTGATGGTATAATGGAGTTGGCAGTCAGAACAAGAAGTAATTAACTTAGAAGAATAAGCTTACCTTAAGCATTTTGGTAAACAGCCGAATAGGAGGCATCAGAGAACCTGATTATTTACCAGGGTGGGTACCAAAGAAATTAGGAACTAGTCAAAAACTTATATAAAACATCCTAGACCATGATCTTAATTTGGACATTCAGGTTGTTTCATGTTTAGCCTTTAAAAAATATATACATTTTCTTTAAAGTGTAGAATTTTTAAACATTTGAAAACATAACTGTTATATCAAATCTGTTAAGTTTACACCAGTAACATGCATTTTTGGTCCTCTACCTGTGAATATAAATGCTTTAGTTGCCAGGTTAGAAACATTCAGAATTTTTATATTATAGAGCTTAAAAAATTCTCTCATGCCATTTTAGGTTTGAGGCAATATCCTCATTCACATTTTAGTCAATATATTTATAGAATTTCTATTCTGCTCCAGGACTAGGGTAATAATGGAGAAATAAATTTAAAGTACTAAGTTTTTGTTTCAACTGTCATTTGATTTGTGTATTCAGTTTCAGAATTTTAATTGCAAATCAGACCTGAAACACAAAATGGCCTTATTTTGGATTTGGTGTTAACATTTGAAATGTGTTATTATGTTTAAATGTATTTTAAACCAATGTTATATTTGATATAGGAAAATATAGTTTCTAATCACGAGTTCCACAAAAATTGACAGAACTAGTAAGGATTAAAACCTCTAGCAAAAGAAATGTATGATTCCTAAAAGTAAACATAATTGAATAATTAATTTTCATTTCTTTTTTTCCTACTTTAATTTTTTGCTCTTATTCTGGAATACAAAATTGTGTTTTGAAAACCTAAGCAATTGGTTTGTAGGAAGTGATCAGCATCTCATTCATTGACAACAGATGACATTCTTGGACACGGTTCCTGTCGATTATGGATATATTCCCAGTGAGATTTTTAAGATAGACAGGGGTCTCAGAGAGTAGTAAGTTTCTGTGTAAATTTCACATAACAGAAGCAAAAGAGTTTTGTTTTTTTTTTAATGGAACAAAGTTTTCTTAAATTTATGAATATTTGTTTATGATAACAGGTGCCAGATATGTTTAGCAACTTGATATGTAATTAAGCTGAATTATGTACAGCAGCATATTTCATTTGAATAAAAAGAAGAAAAAATCTATATGCATGCTGATAATAGAAGATGAAGTATTATATACAGGAATAGTTAACCAAGTTGAAGAGTACACACACACACACACACACACACAAACACACACACGCACACACACTTACATATATGTATATATATACATAAAAGTGTATCTAAAATACATATATGTAGATATACACTTGAGTTTTGGTAGGAACAAATATAAATTAAGAGTAAGAGACTTAATTCTGCCTGCTGCAAATAAATTCACTTAGTTTTATTTCATCATGTGGATTATTTTCACTGGATATAGAATTCCAGTTTGGTGGTTCTTTTCTTGAAGTATTTAAAACTTACTATGCCTCTTCTGGCCTCCATAGTTTACTTTGAGAAATTCTCTGTTTTTTAAATTGGTTTCAGGTTAGATATCAATTCTCTGCCTGCTTTCAAAGTATTTCTTTTGCCTTTCATTTTTCAAACTACAACTCTGATGTGCCTTGCAGAGAATCTTACTGTGTTTATTAAAAGTTTAGCTTCTTGAATCTGTAGATTTATGTCTTTTGCCTAATTTGGGAAGTTTAACCCCTTTATTTCTTCAAGTACCTTTTCAATTTCACCTTCTTCCTCTTACTGTTGCTGGAATCCAATAAAGTAAGTGTTAGGTCTTTTGTTATACTTACCACAGGTTCCAAAAAGTTCTGTTTACACTTTCTTTTTTTTTTTTAAATTGATTTCCTGACTCTTGTTTGGATTGGGTAATTCACTGCTCTCTTTTAATAGATCTCTGATTTGTTCTTTGTGCACCATTCTGCTGTTAAAGCCAGCATTTAATTTGTATGAGCATGTGTGGAGGGGTATTGTATTTTTGGTTTTAAATTTTCTGGTTTTAAACTGTTTATTTATTATGTATTATATTTCTTTGCTGACAGTCTTTTTGCTGAAACCTTAAATAATTTATTTCATGTATGTTCACAATTGCTTGTTGAACACTTTTGTGATGGGTTTTTAAAAACAATGTTATATAATTCAAAATTTCTATTATCTAGGTTTTGGGTCTTTTTCATTCAAGTTGTCAGTTCAGTTACTTCAGTCGCTCAGCCATGTCCGACTCTTTGCAATCCCATGAACCGCAGCATGCCAGGCCTCCCTGTCCATCACCAACTCCCAGAGTCTACTCAAACTCATGTCCAGTGAGTCAGTGATGCCATCAAGTCATCTCATCCTCCGTCGTCCCCTTCTCCTCCTGCCTCCAATCCCTCCCAGCATCAGAGGCTTTTCCAATGAGTCAACTCTTCACAGGAGGTGGCCAAAATATTGGAGTTTCAGCTTTAGCATCAGTCCTTCCAAAGAATACCCAGGACTGATCTCCTTTAGAATGGACTGGTTGGATCTCCATGCAGCCCAAGGGATTCTCAAGAGTCTTCTGCAACACCACAGTTCAAAAGCATCCATTCTTCGGCACTCAGCTTTCTTTACAGTCCAACTCTCACATCCATACATGACCACTGAAAAAACCATAGCCTTGACTAGATGAACCTTTGTTGGCAAAGTAATGCCTCTGCTTTTGAATATGCTATCTAGGTTGGTCATAACTTTCCTTCCAAGGAGTAAACATCTTTTAATTTCTTGGCTGCAATCACCATCTGCAGTGATTTTGGAGCCCCACTAAAATAAAGTCTGCCACTGTTTCCCCATCTATTTCCCGTGAAGTGATGGGACCAGATGCCATGATCTTAGTTTTCTGAATGTTGAGCTTTAAGCCAACTTTTTCACTCTCCTCTTTTACTTTCATCACGAGGCTTTTTAGTTCCTCTTCACTTTCTGCCATAAGGGTGGTATCATCTGCATATCTGAGGTTATTGATATTTCTCCAGGCAATCTTGATTCAAGTTGTAACTTTCCTTAATTTCAGCAATATGGGTGATTTTTTTCCCCTCACTTCGGGTATTATAAGACTGGCATTCATTACGCATTGCATTTAATCTGTCTTTCTCTGACAGTTTTGGCAGGGAAAGGGAATAGGAATTGAAGTCCAAGTTTCTCACTCTGCTTCTGTTGATTGATACTTGTCAAGAGTGATGGAATCTTCATTACTGCTGTGCTGGGAAAGGGTAGAAGTTCTGGCACATTCCTAGACTTTTGCAGATACTACCCTGACTGGGAAGGTTAGGAATGTCTTGTTACTGCTCCCCTTATGGCCTCTTCTGACATCCTAGGGGCTTTTTTGTTGCTTGACAAGGATGAAAATCTTTACATTCCAGTAGGCCTCCTCCGAAGCCAAGTCAGCATGAAAGTGGAGGAGCATCTCCATACTGCTGGGTGACAATAGAAATTCAAGTTATCTTCATGGTATCAACTGATACAGGAGTGGGAAGAGGTTATTATTGCCCAGTGACAATGAAAAGTTCAGCTTCTTACTGGGCATTCTCTGATACTATTTCAATGAGAAAGTGGGTGGCTCATTATAGCCAGGCAAACATGGAAGTCCAGACTCCCTAGTTGGCCTTTACTGGTACAGGTGGAATGGGCTATGTTTGGTAAGTGTAGAGAATTTATGGTCTAAACTTTCTCTGTCTTGCTAGACTATCTCTTTCATGTTCTTTTAGCAGGAGAAAGAAGATTTTTTACCATTTTATTTTTGCTGTTGTTTGCTCATTTATTTTTGTCTCTGCCCATTGGTGTTTCTTGTTTGCAAGCCAGTTTCTTCAAGTCTAAACCTAGGATAAATGAGGCAAAGTGAAAATCCAGAAAACTCAACATTGTATTGTTTCTTATGTCATAAGGTCCTTAGGTTGTCTTCTTTCTTCTTTTTAACTTTCAGATCCTTATTATTATTGTTTTATATATAATACACAAGGGTCTTAGTTTAAGATAACTTTAAAAATAGAAGAACAAGAATCAACTTCACCTTTCTGTCAGAGGAAATCGATTGTGTTCTTTTGAAATAATATTTTTTTACAGTGTATGGTGCTTTATATATACTGGCAGTTATTTCAATGCAATGGACATTTCACTCAATATGAAAATTTCATAAAATTTAGACTCTTTTGTCTGTGTGCATGTGTGTGTACTGATGAGAAAGAGAATCAAAATTTCTGACCAGATTACTTGTTGATATCTAGACTATTTGATTCATCCAGAAAATTTATTTTTTCTTCACTATAAATGTGCTACCATTATCTCAACTTTCAAAATTATATTGAACTGATGTCTAGATAAATATCTTTTTTGATCAGTATTTCTTTCAGACTGCAAGTTGAGATTATCCAAATTAAACTTTCGTTAGTTTAATTTTAAGTTTATTATCATACTTATTCTATTCTTTTTGTTCTTTGTTGATACATTTGGCATACCAGTTGCAGTGTAGAAACCCCATTATAGGGACTTGTTTTATTTGCTAGCTACATAGAAGCCTCGGTTGGTACAAGGTCATTCTCATTTTTTTTTTTTTTAAGAATCAATATTTGGTTTATGGTGCTTTTAATAGAGAGCAAATACACTGAATGAGATTTTATATTATTATAAAGTTATAGTATCTTCAATATATTTATATCAGAATATTTCATTGGTTATGTCTTTGAGCTATAACTCAAATAAATAAACGTTTTCTGGATTATTTTAAAAATTACTTGGGTAAAAAAAATATATATATATGAACATTCTTTGAATAAAACTAGTCCTTGTTGGACACAACTGAGCGACCTCACTTTCACTTTCCACTTTCATGCATTGAGGAAGGACATGGCAACCCACTCTGTTCTTGCCTGGAGAATCCCAGGGACAGGGGAGCCTGGTGGGCTGCTGTCTATGGGGTTTCACAGAGTTGGACATGACTGAAGCGACGCAGCAGCAGCAGCAGCTCTCCACAAGTGACATGCTTTTTCAGAGACCAAAAGTTTTCTCATTCAATCACTAGTTTATACAAAAAGACATGTATTGATCACAACGAATACACCCACTCTTAAGTTAAACATGGATAAACTGTTGGAAATTACAAGGTGATCTTCTCACTATTCAAATAAGCAAAGGGAATCATGGAACCTTAAACAAAATTGAGAACATCATCCATCTAACTGCTGATATTAGACTTGATATCCTTATCCTAAAGATGTACAAAAATCTCAAGTAAATGTTTGTTCCTGTGAATTTAATTTCAATTACATTCTGAAAATGAAATAAGAGCATTTTATTTTCTAACTTCTATCTTTCTTATTTAATAAAACTGTTGTACTCTGAACTTCATTTTTCATGATTTTGTAAAGAAATTTAAAGTACTCTTGTTGACTTTGTAGAAAGATGATTTAAATAATTATTAAATGTGCTTAATGATTGTATAGATCATGGCATCCAGTCCCATCACTTCATGGGAAATAGATGGGGAAACAGTGGCAGACTTTATTTTTTTGGGCTCCAAAATCACTGCAGATGGTGACTGCAGCCATGAAAGTAAAAGACACTTACTCCTTGGAAGGAAAGTTATAACCACCCTAGATAGCATATTCAAAAGCAGAGACAGTACTTTGCCAACAAAGGTTCATCTAGTCAAGGCTATGGTTTTTCCAGTGGTCATGTATGGGTGCGAGAGTTGGACTGTGAAGAAGGCTGAGCGCCGAAGAATGGATGCTTTTGAACTGTGGTGTTGGAGAAGACTCTTGAGAGTCCCTTGGACTGCAAGGAGATCCAACCAGTCCATTCTGAAGGAGATCAGTCCTGGGATTTCTTTGGAGGGAATGATGCTGAAGCTGAAACTCCAGTACTTTGGCCACCTCATGCGAAGAGTTGACTCATTGGAAAAGACTCTGATGCTGGGAGGCATTTCGGGCAGGAGGAGAAGGGGACGATGGAGGATGAGATGGCTGGATGGCATCACTGACTCGATGGACATGAGTCTGAGTGAACTCCGGGAGTTGGTGTGCTGCGATTCATGGGGTCGCAAAGAGTCAGACACGACAGGGCTGAACTGAACTGAATGATTGTATGATTTGATAAAATATGGTCTGGTTTAATAATACACATTTCTTGATTGTTTTTGTATATCAGTAATTTTCATAAAATATATTAGCACATTAATTTTTAAAATAATTCCATAATATAAGAACATGATTATCTCAGTTTTACAGAAAATAATCAGATTTCTATAAATTAAGTAACTTGCCCAATATTAAACAGCCAATATTTAAAAAACCCAACACATGTTTGTATTGTCCCAGAGTTTAAATTTTCAAAATCTGTAATACACTGCCTAAGTACCAATCCAAAGGAATTACTATAGGACTTTGTTAAGGCATTTTAAGGTATTCACTTTAAAGTGGGAAAATGAAGTTCTGGGGTATTAGACATAGTTACAATTTGTCCTTCAACACAAGTTAGAGTCTAATTTACCATGGGTCATGTAAAATACCTAGAAATAAAAACCAACCTAGAACTATAAAATAAAAAGTGACCTTTAAAATCTGATGTTACAGACAAACAACTTTTGCCTCTGGGGGCTGTTGAAGGACAAAATAGGGATAGGAAAACTCGTTCATATGCCCTCATATACATGTCACTTTTTCTAGCAGCCAGCAGCCACTAGAATTAAGAGGTTAGAGCTGCTGAAAATAGAATGAATTTTCTATATTTCTGAGACTTCAGAAAGCCACTTAAACTTCTATACATTGGAAAAGACTAAAAGAAACCAGCAGCTTCTAATAGTGGTCTCACAATGAAGACAGTCAGTAGACGATTCCAAGACACTCTTCATCCATTCTTTTTTCAGTCCTTTCACCCTCTGAAATAAAACACTAGGTTTCAAGAATAAAACCATTAACATTACAAGAAATCTAATTGGAATGACTATTGAAAACAATGTTAATTACAACACAGAAAAGCTGCTGCCTGTACTTTGAATCCTAATTTAATTAATGCAGTTAATAGCATTTCCCATATAATCATTGAAATAACAGAGGAACCAGTACGAATTACCATAAGTTATTTCAGCATACTGACCAGATTTCCAAATTGTCTTGGTCAGAAACCATCATATTCATGGGCATTTGGAAATTATTGTACATGCAAATTTCAGGCGTATACTTTGGAAATTTTAGTTTCAGAAGCTTGGGGTAACACCCAAGAATGAGATTTTTTAACGAGTATAACAGCTGGTTCTATGCAGATGTGAGAGAAACATATTCTGAGAAACATTTTCCTGGAGCAGGGTCTAGGCAGATGACTTTCCTTTGATTGGTTATGCATATCTAGATATATTTTCATAAATGTAACATTTAAATTTATGAATTAATAGTTTCTTTGCAAGTATACAATGTTATGTTATAATTATAAAACCACATCTAGAGACCATGAGTATTGCTTTCACTGAAATGCTTGCTTTATGTACCGGTCTGGTCAGACAAGTAAGTTAATCATAGACCCACTTGATAATTTCAACTAACTGTGTATATGTTTACAGAGTGTAGGCAATAGAAAAGGGTTAGAGATTACTTCTTATACCCCTTATTAAAATGGAATACCAATATTACAGGCATGTTATTAATGTGTTCACCATTGGAAAAGACTAACAGAAACCAGCAGCTTCTAATAGTGGTTGCAGAATGAAGACAGTCAGTAGATGATTCCAAGACAATCTTTATCCATTCTTTTGGAAGTCCTTTCAGCCTCGAAATTAAACACTAGGTTTCAACAATGAAACCATTAACATTATGAAATCTAATTGCAATGACTATTGAAAACAACATTAATGACAACACAGAAAAGCTGTCACTTGAACTAAATGTAATAAAATATTTTACTGAAAGCTACCACCAAACTGAGAAGAAGCATAAAGGTGTGGAATCTGGGTCCAAACATGTTTGTGAAATATTTCAATATTCTACATTTACTCGTGAAATATATTGAAACTCTGTTCTAAAACACCTGACCACAACCAAGCTTTTGTCATAAGACTTATTTGTACTGCGTCCTTCTAAAATAATGCCCCCTTAACAATCATAACTGTAACCAGTTTTTCTATAAAACAATTATAACTAATTTTATTGTCAAGAGGTACTTTAGTTCCTCTTAAGTTTCTGCCATTAGGTATGATTTGCATATCTGAGGTTGTTGAAATTTCTTCTGGCCAGCTTGATTCCAGCTTGTGCTTCATCTAGTTTGACATTTTGCATGATGCACCCTGCATACAAGTTAAACAAGCATTTCAGTTCAGTCGCTCAGTCATGTCGGACTCTCTGTGACCCCATGAATCGCAGCACGCCAGGCCTCCCTGTCCATCACCAACTCCCGGAGTTCACTCAGACTCATGTCAATCAAGTCGGTGATGACATCCAGCCATCTCATCCTCTGTCGTCCCCTTCTCCTCCTGCCCACAATCCCTCCCAGGGTCAGAGTCTTTTCCAATGAGTCAACTCTTCCATGAGGTGGCCAAAGTTGGAGTTTCAGCTTTAGCATCATTCCTTCCAAAGAACACCCAGGACCGATCTTTAGAATGGACTGGTTGGATCTCCTTGCAGTCCAAGGGACTCTCAAGAGTCTTCTCCAACACCCAGCTCAAAAGCATCAATTCTTTGGCACTCAGCTTTCTTCACAGTCCAAATCTCACATCCATACATGACCACTGGAAAAACCATAGCCTTGACTAGATGGACCTTTGTTGGCAAAGTAATGTCTCTGCTTTTGAATATGCTGTCTAGGATGGTGATAACTTTCCTTCCAAAGAGTAAGCGTCTTTTAATTTCATGGCTGCAGTCACCATATGCAGTGATTTTGGAGCCGCCAAAAATAAAGTCTGCCACTGTTTCCCCATCTATTTCCCATGAAGTGATGGGACCAGATGCCATGATCTTAGTTTTCTGAATGTTGAGCTTTAAGCCAACTTTTTCACTCTCCTCTTTCACTTTCATCAAGAGGCTTTTTAGTCCCTCTTCACTTTCTGCCATAAGGGTCGTGTCATCTGCATATCTGAGGTTATTGATATTTCTCCTGGCAATCTTGATTCCAGCCTGTGCTTCTTCCAGCCTAGCGTTTCTCATGATGTAGTCTGCATATAAGTTAAATAAGCAGGGTGACAATATACAGCCTTGACATACTCCTTTTCCTATTTGGAACCAGTCTGTTGTTCCATGTCCAATTCTAACTGTTGCTTCCTTCCCTGCATATAAGTTTCTCAAGAGGCAGGTCAGGTGGTCTGATATTCCAATCTCTCAAAATTTTCCACAGTTTATTGGGATCCACACAGTCAAAGGCTTTGGCATAGTCAAGAAAGCAGAAATACATGCTTTTCTGGAACTCTCTTGCTTTTTCAATGATCCAGCAGATGTTGGCAGTTTGATATTTGGTTCCTCTGCCTTTTCTAAACCCAGCTTGAACATCTGGAAGTTCACGGTTCATGTATTGCTGAAGCCTGGCTCGGAAAATTTTGAGCATTACTTTACTAGTGTATGAGATGAGTGCAATTATACAGTAGTTTGAGAATTCTTTGGCATTGCCTTTCTTTGGAATTGGAATTAAAACTGACCTTTTCCAGTCCTGTGGCCACTGCTGAGTTTTCCAAATTTGCTGGCATATTGAGTGCAGCACTTTCACAGCATCATCTTTCAGGATTTGAAGTAGATCAACTGGAATTCCATCACTTCCACTAGCTTTGTTCATAGTAATGCTTTCTATGGCCCACTACACTTCACATTCCAAGATGTCTGGCTGTAGGTGAGTGATCACACCATTGTGATTATCTTGGTCATGAAGATCATTTCTGTACGGTTCTTCTGTGTATTCTTGCCACCTTTTCTTAATATCTTCTGCTTCTGTTAGGTCCATACCATTTCTGTCCTTTATCGAGCCCATCTTTGCATGAAATATTCCCTTGGTATCTCTAATTTTCTTTAAGAGATCTCTAGTCTTTCCCATTCTGTTGTTTTCCTGTATTTCTTTGCATTGATCGCTGAGGAAGACTTTATCTCTTCTTGCTATTCTTTGGAACTCTGCATTCAGATGCTTATATCTTTCCTTTTCTCCTTTGCTTTTCACTTCTTTTCACAGCTATTTGTAAGGCCTCCACAGACAGCCACTTTGCATTTCTTTTCCATGGGGATGGTCTTGATCCCTGTCTCCTGTACAATGTCACGAACCTCCATCCATAGTTCATCAGGCACTCTATCTATCAGATCTAGGCCCTTAAATCTATTTCTCACATCAACTGCATAATCATAAGGGATTTGATTTAGGTCATACCTGAATGGTCTATTGGTTTTCCCTACTTTCTTCACTTTAAGTCTTAATTTGGCAATAAGGAGCTCATGATCTGAGCCACAGTCATCTCCAGGTCTTGTTTTTGCTGACTGTATAGAGCTTCTCCATCTTTGGCTGCAAAGAACAGAATCAATCTGATTTGGGTGTTGACCATCTGGTGATGTCCACGTGTAGAGTCTTCTCTCGTGTTGTTGGAAGAGGGTGTATGCTATGACCTGTGCATTCTCTTGGCAAAACTCTATTAGTCTTTGCCCTGCTTCATTCTGCATTCCAAGGCCAAATTTGCCTGTTACTCCAGGTGTTTCTTGACTTTCTACTTTTGCATTCCAGTCCCCTATAATGAAAAGGGCATCTTTTTTGGGTGTTAGTTCTAAAAGGTCTGGTAGGTCTTCATAGAACCATTCAACTTCAGCTTCTTTAGCATTACTGGTTGGGGCATAGACCTGGATTACTGTGATATTGAATGGTTTGCCTTGGAAATGAACAGAGATCATTCTGTCGTTTTTGAGATTGCATCCAAGTACTGCATTTTGGATCTTTTGTTGACCATGATGGCTATTCCATTTCTTCTAAGGGATTCCTGCCAACAGTAGTAGATGTAATGGTCATCTGAGTTAAATTCACCCATTTCAGTCCATTTTAGTTCGCTGATTTCTAGAATGTCGACGTTCACTCTTGCCATTTCCTGTTTGACCACTTCCAATTTGCTTTGATTCATGGACCTAACATTCCAGGTTCCTATGCAATATTGTTCTTTACAGCATCGGACCTTGCTTCTATCACCAGTCCCATCCACAACTGGGTATTGTTTTGCTTTGGTTCTATCCTTTCATTCTTTCTGGAGTTATTTCTCCAGTAGCATATTGGGCACCTACTGACCTGGGTAGTTCCTCTTTCAGTATCCTCTCATTTTGCCTTTTCATACTGTTCATAGGTTCTCAAGGCAAGAATACTGAAGTGGTTTGCCATTCCCTTCTCCAGTGGGCCACATTCTGTCAGATCTCTCCACCATAACCCACCCATCTTGGGTGGCCCCACAGGCATGGCTTTGTTACATTGAGTTAGACAAGTCTGTGGTCCGTGTGATTAGATTGACTAGTTTTCTGTGATTATGGTTTCAATATTTCTGCCCTCTGATGCCCTCTTGCAACACCTACCGTCTTATTTGGGTTTCTCTTACCTTGGACGTCGTGTATCTCTTCATGGCTGCTCCAGCAAAGCGTAACCTCTGCTCCTTACCTTGGACTAGGGCTTCTCCTCACCGCCGCCCCTGCTGATCTTGAACGTGGAGTAGATCCTCTAGGCCCTCCTGCTCCCACGCAGCCACCGCTTCTTGGACATGGGGTAGCTCCTCCCAGCTGCTGCCCCTCTCGGGGGTGGGGTCCTCCCAGTTTCTGCCCCTGACCTAGGACATGGGGTACCTCCTCTCAGCCACGCTTGTGTGTCATCGCAGCTGCCCTGTCCTACGTCAACTCCCAAAGCTTACTCAAACTCCTAGTGCATTGGTTTGGTGATGCCATCCAACCATCTCATCCTCTGTCGTCCCCTTCTCCTCCTGTCCTCAATCTTTCCCTGCATCAGGGTCTTTTACAATGAGTCAGTTCTTCACATCATGTGGCCAAAGTATTGGAGTTTCAGTTTCAGCATCAGTCCTTCCAACGAATATTCAGAACTGATTTCCTTTAAGATGGACTGGTTGGATCTCCTTGCAGTTCAAGGGACTCTCAAAAGTCTTCTCCAACACCACAGTTCAAAAACATCAACTGCTCGGTGCTCAGGTTTCTTTATAGTCCAACTCTCACATCCATACATGACTACTGGAAAAACCACAGCTTTGACAAGATGAACTTTTGTTGGCAAAGTAATGTCTCTGCTTTTTAATATGCTGTCTAGAATGGTCATAGTTTTTCTTCCAAGGATCAAGTGTTTTTTTGTTTGTTTGTTTGTTTGATTTTTAATTTCATGGCTGCAGTCACCATCTGCAGTGATTTTGGAGCCCAAAATCATAAAGTCTTTCACAGTTTCCATTGTTTCCCCACCTATTTTCCATGAAGTGATGGGACCAGGTGCCACCATCTTAGCTTTCTGAATGTTGAGTTTTAAGCCAACTTTTTCACTCTCCTCTTTCACTTTCATCAAGAGGCTCTTCTTCATTAAGAAGATGAAGCTCTTCTTTGCTTTCTGCCATCAGGTTGGTGTCATCTGCCTATCTGAGGTTATGGATATTTCTCCGAGCAATATTGATACCAGCTTGTGCTTCATCTAGCCTGGCATTTCTTATGATGTACTCTGCATATAAGTTAAATAAGCAGGGTGACAATATACAGCCTTGACATACTCCTTTCCCAATTTGAAACCAGTCTGTTGTTCCATTTCCAGTTCTAACTGTTGCTTCTTGACCTACATACAGATTTCTCAGGAGGCAGGTCAGGTGGTCTGGTATTCCCATCTCTTTAAGAATTTTCCATAGTTTGCTGTGATCTACAGAGTCAAAGGCTTTGGCATAGTCAATAAAGCAGAAGTAAATGTTTTTCAGTGACTCTCTCGCTTTTTTGATGATCCAACAGATGTTGGTATTTTGACCTCTGGTTCCTCTGCCTTTCTAAATCCAGCTTGAACATTTGGAAGTTCACGTTTCACATATTGTTGAAGCCTAACTTGAGGAATTTTGAGCATTACTTTACTAGCGTGCAAGTTGAGTGCAATTGTGCAGTAGTTTGAACATTCTTTGGCATTGCCTTTCTTTGGAATTGTAATGAAAACAGATCTTTTCCAGTCCTGTGTCCACTTCTGAGTCTTCCAATTGTGCTGGCATACTGAATGCAGCACTTTCACATCATCATCTTTTAGGATTTGAAGTAGCTCCACTGCAATTCCATCACCTCCACTAGTTTTGTTCTAGTGATGCTTCCTAAGGCCTACTTGATTTCACATTCCAGGATTTCTGGCTTTAGGTGAGCGATCATACCACCCTGATTATCTGGGTCATGATCTTTTTTGTATAGTTCTGTGTATTCTTCCCTGGTGGCTCAGACGGTAAAGCATCTGTCTACAATGTGGGAGACCTGGGTTTCATCCCTGGGTCAGGAAGAGCCGCTGGAGAAGGAAATGGCAATGCACTCTGGTAGTATTGCCTGGAAAATCCCAGGGACAGAGGAGCCTGGTAGGCTACAGTCCATGGGGTCACAAAGAGTCTGACACGACTGAGCGACTTCACTTTCGCTCTCCTTTCCTTTCTGTGTATTCTTGCCACCTCTTCTTAATATCTCTGCTTCTGTTAGGTCCATACCATTTCTATCTTTTATTGTGCCCATCTTTGCATGAAACGTGCCCTCCCTTGGTATCTCTAGTTTTCTGGAAGAGATCCTTAATCTTTCTCATTCTATTGTTTTCCTCTATTTCTTTGCATTGATGACTGAGGAAGCCTTTCTTATATCTCCTTGCTATTTTTTGGAAGTCTGCATTCAAATGGGTATATCTTCTCTTTTCTCCTTTGCCTTTCTCTTCTCTTCTTTTCTCAGGTATTTGTAAGGCCTCCTCAGACAACCATTTTGCTTTTTGCATATCTTTTTCTTGTGTATGTCTTGATCACTGACTCCTGTACAATGTCAGGAACCATAATTCTTGATGATACCATAGTTCTTGATGATGATACCCCATCATATGAGATATTATAATTTACAATACACGATTTTATATTATGTAAAAATAAAAGAAAATCTATCATCTAAATTATAAAGTCCACCATTTGTAAAGTAAAGTCACTCAGCCATGTCCGACTCTTTGTGACCCTATGGACTATACAGTCCATGGAATTCTCCAGGACAGAATACTGGAGTGGGAAGCCTTTCCCTTTCCCAGGGGATCTTCCCAACCCAGGAATCAAACCCAGGTTTCCTGAATTGCAGGGGATTCTTTACCAGCTGAACCACAAAGGAAGCCCAAGTTTACTGGAGTGGGTAGCCTCTCACTTCTCCAGGGGATCTTCCAAATCCAGCAATCAAACCAGGTCTCCTGCATTGCAGGCAAATTCTTTACTGACTGAGCCATCAGGAAAGCCCCATCAATTATAAAACACAGCCCAATATTAGAGTTTTTAACATATGAAAATTTGTGCATCTTAAAATTAATATAATATTTTTTAAATGGACTTTAGAGTAAATTTGTGAGCTATAATATGTGCATAAAACATAATTTTATCTTAGGAAAAAATAACAGCTTTTAGTCATCTTATCTTGAATTATATAGTGTGCAACTAAATATATTCTATTCTTTCCTATCTCTCACTGAAGTTTCTTAGAAGTTAATCTAGATTTAGCACCTTCTCATTAAGATTATTCCTATGTATTTATATAACTTTCACCTTGTATTGTGTTTTCACTCTATTTAAAAAAAAAAAAATTCCCGGTGTATACTATTGATTTTCTAATTTTATGTTTTATCACACTCCAATTTCTTGAGGTGTTTTTATAGTTCTATTTCTCTTTATTCTCTTGTGTTTTTTAAGTGTGCTGCTAAGTCACTTCAGTCGTGTCCGACTCTGTGAGACCCCATAGATGGCAGCCCACCAGGCCCCCCCCCCCCATCCCTGGGATTCTCCAGGCAGAAACACTGGAGTGGGTTGCCATTTCCTTCTCCAATACATGAAAGTGAAAAGTGAAAATGAAGTTGCTCAGTCGTGCCCAACTCCTAGCGACCCACCAGGCTCCTCCGCCAATGGGATTTTCCAGGCAAGAGTACTGGAGTGAGTTGCCATTGCCTTCTCCATTTTTAACTGTATGAGGCTATTATCTGAAAATATTGATACTGTTTTTTCCCTACATTTATGATCTTATTTTATTTTGTAATTTAGTGTATTTTACCAGATAAATTCATTTATTTTTTACTCTAAGTTATTATCTGATGTTTATATAATCCAGTGCTAGCACTTTCTGACACTTAGAGACAGACAGATTTAGAATTATCAACTAGAAGAGATGGTATATTTTTCATTGATATGTTTGCATTCTCTTGTCTAGTTCTGTAATGATAAAATGTGTCCTTTATTCTTTAAAAATGTATTTCTCAAAATTGTTAGAGGCTTGTAAGAATCCCTAAAAAGTCTTGTCATCATCTTTTTGTCACTATTACTAATTCACTCTATATTTGGTTCTTTATAATCACTAAAGAAATAATCAATACCTGCAAAATTGGGTAAAAATTAACAGCACAGAATCATAAAGTTTGGGTACTAACTTAATAGATTCCACCTTTTTTTTTTTTTTTCAAGTTATAAAATCACACTTATTGACATAGCTGGGAATTTTGTATTGAAATAGGAGTTTTAATGTAAGAAAAGGCCCAGTTACGTGAGAGGACCAAAATTCTGAATGAAAAGCATAACTTGATTTTTTTAATTTATGTACATCTACACATTCCCTAAAATGATGTATCAAAATCATTATGAAATCATTTTTTAAATTTTCTACTAGGGGAGTTTATTTATTATTTTCTTTTTCAAAATTTGAAATTAAAAAGTAATTCTTGGCCCAGCATCCAGCAGAAGCAATAAAAGGACCTGCAATAATATTCACTTATATTTTTCAGTATCTGGGAAAACAGAAAATACATTTGGAAGTTGAAACATTAAAAAATGCTGTTCAGTTCAGTCGCTCAGTCGTGGCCGACTCTTTGCGACCCCATGAATTGCAGCACGCCGGGCCTCCCTGTCCATCACCAACTCCCGGAGTTCACTCAAACTCATGTCCATTGAGTCAGTGATGCCATTCAGATACTATACTAAAATGATCTCTTTTTGATAAGAGAATTATAAAGTGGTATTGTTTATGGCATTCTTTTTGTTTATAGTTCTCTTTTAATCTAAAAAATTATATTTTAAAACTTAAATATCTCAAAACTTTGATATGAATTTCTCCACAGACCTGCTGTTATATTTTTGGATATTTTATTTTTAGTGTCATGTTTCAGATTTTTATGTAAATCTATCTTAATATTTTAAACATTTTTTATTTACTGGGTGAAAAGAATTTTTATTTAAGTTCTTCTTATACATTTTTATTTAACTTCAGTTTGTTTGTTTGTTTGTTTTAGACTACAGGACCTTGATTCCTTGATTCTGGTTCTCAGCTAGTAATCTACTATTCCTCGTTCTTCCACAGGGAAGCATATGCATATAAATGTTTAGAAAAGGGGCCACTTTGAAATCTTAAGTAATTTGAATTCAAACTCTACCAGTCCTTCCTAAATTCTTGGACTATCATGAATGACTAATGTTTGAACTAGTGACAATTCCAGAACCTGGAACCTAGGCCTTCCCAGGCAAAGTATAAGCTTGTAAGACCATCTTATCTTTCTGGAATCATGGACCAAAATAATAATAATAATAATTTTCCAGAAAATACAAAGAGCAGAATAAAAGAAAAAGAGAAATAAGTAAGGAAGAATGCCCTGGTCATCTAAGAGTTTGCACATTTCCACTTATTTCATTAAAATTCATGGAGAAAGGAATCAGATGACCATTTGATCCAAAATCAATTATTTTTATACTCTTGATGAATATACATTTTAATATCTTCAAAACTATATATGTTGGGGTCATTTGATGGTATGCTGAGGAGAAGAAGTTAGCTGTGAAATTCCCTTTATTAGCTGTCTTCTGTGTTTTGTTGTTAGTGTTTTTCTTTAAGTAGTTGGTTCTCTTCTTTATCCAAAGAACTTAACAGCCTATTCACAGTCAATCACGGATCTTTCTTTGTGTATCAAATGAAGGATATCCGAAGAGCTAGAGGATCTCAGCCTACATGTTTTCACACCATTATTCTAGTCTTTAATCATGTTTCAGCTTATCTACCAGGGACTACTGATGCAAATTGTTTAATTTCTGAAAATTTTTATGGGAGAACTTTGATAATATTCCTCCCCAGAGTTACTGAAAGTTGTAAATCATGCAAAAATTCAGTAAGACACATTATAGACTAGGTTGAGACTATTCAAACTAATGTATTACCTTTATTTATTGTACTCCGTTTTAGTGAGCACAAATTTAGTGTCTGAACAAATTCAAATAAGCTTATGTAATGTGCATTGGAAACTCAAAACAGCAACTACAACATACAGAAAAACAAACAAAACTCAAAATAATTTCCATCCACTTCATAAGTGAAATATCATAGCGCTAAAACATACCTGACATCTCTATACTTTATATTATTATATTTAATTATGACAGAGAAATTTCAGTTTCTTATTGGGGTTTGAAGTGAAAGTTAAGAGTATTAATTTCTCAGTCTTATCTGACTCTTTGCAACCCCATGGACCCCACAGACCCCGTGAACTATAGCCCACCAGGTTCCTTTGTCCATGGAATTCTCCAGGAAAGAATACTAGATATCCATTCCCTTCTCCAGGGGATCTTCCCAACCCAGATTGAACCTGGGTCTACCACCTTTCAGGCAGATTCTTTAATGTCTGAGCCACCAGGGAAACCCATTGGGAGTTTAAGTTTTCTTTTTCCAGTTATGGTTGTCTTCTAGTAGAAACTGTTAGTTCCTTCAGTGATTTTAATATTGGAATATTCTAGAAAAATAACAAGACACATAATATTATCAAAGCACAAGCTACATACTCATAAAATTTTGGAAATACAACGTATAACCAGAATTAAAATGGCCACTGTAGTTAGCTATACATAAGGACAAAGTTTCTTCTAAAATACTATTTCTTAAGCAAAAGTGTTACTCTAGGGAAAACAATATGAACTATAATTTAGGTTCACATTTTTTTTTAACAATCAGGATTTATAATACATGCTTTGCAAAATTTGGAGGAAATATAGAGAAATTGGAATCTAAAACAGAAGATTTTCTTACTTTCTAATTTCAACAGAATGCCTGTGAATTGCTGCTAGTTGTCTGGAGTTTATAACCTGTGAAATTAAAAGTAAATTGAGTTTGGGAGTTGGGGAGCTGTATTATTTAAACGTTTAAAAATTGCACATGCATTATTTTCATTTAAAAGTATTCTAGCTTTCAGAAAGATTTACATTAGTAGGATTTGGACTGTGTCACTGTGTCTTAACCAGACTGACACCAACCACAACACTATCTATTAAGAGAATTCCTTAGCACTTTTGGGCTTTCCATTCCTTGTGATAATATCTTACTAGTGTAAAGATAGGGCATCAGGCAAGATATTCTCTTATGGCACTTCAAACTCTGAAGTTTTAATTTCAGCATTGTTTATTCCAGGAAAAATAGTGTAGCTCAAACATTTTCAAATATGAATTGATTCAATAACTCATATCAATGTACTTATCAAAATGAATTAACTTACTGCATTTACTTTAAATATCAGAAAGAGAACACTTCAAATTATTAATACTAGTTACCATTTAGGAGTGAGATTAGACAGTGAGAAATGAGAAGGACTGTTTTTCTTTAAAAATTTGGGTACTGTGCATATACTTTAATAAAATCCATGCTTTAATATGTAAGATTATATAAATGAAACATATGGCAAAATTATATATATTTAAAGGTTCAATTGGATGAAATTTATATTATCTTTATTGTTCTTCTCTCCTAAGAACTTTATCATGAAAGAAATGATGCTTTCATTAGCCTTTCTCATCATTTTGCCCTCAAAGAAAAACAAACTTACAAACAAAGAGTAGGTACATGTTTCTATTCATACCTTGCTTTTTCTTAATTTTTAACATCTTCAGGCACTTAATTGACCTGCATAATTTCAGAATAAAACATCTTTGTTTAACTTTTCTCCTGTTGCACTTGAAATTCACTGAGAAATATCTATCAAATATAGTCAAAAAGTGGATTAAAGTAGAAAAAAGAATCTGGGAAGGAAATATTTTTTCTTACCTACCATAACTGACATCATTAAGGGAGTCTGTTAAGTCAAAGCTTTACTTGTTTTGAGCTGGAGCAACTCCTATCCAAGTGCCCTGTAAAAATAAAAGAAGAAAAAAGGCACTGAAATCTCTCTACCAGAAAAAGAAGTGATGAAGATCCAAGAGTTTTCCCTTCTAGACATGTGCTTTTGCTGTCAGAAATGTAGCTGACTCTGCAGTCTGAGATTTTTCTAAGTATCCCATACTGAGAACTCCTGAAACCAGAATTACCAGTTTTGCCTACAGATCATTGACCATGTTATAGTACCCTTGCTCTTTCATAAGACTTTTAAAATATCAGTTTAGCTGTTCTAGTAGTCTGGCAAGCCTTCTGTGGTCCTTAGAACTTGTTATCAATCCCCCTGATAGCAACTGGACTTACAAATGTAGTTATAAGCATTATTGTTCTAAGAGACTTCTTTCTCTTTAGTTCTGATGGGCTTTCTAAGGGTCTGCAGAAATGAGGAGACTGCTTAAGTAAGAAATAGTTACTGAAAGGGAGAAAAGAGATAAAAGAGTGCCAGATAGAAAGAAATGGGTTGGCCTTCTTAGCTATGTCCTATTTACCTTTACTAAGCTATTTGAAAGAAGTGAAATTAATTTTAGTACTCTTTATGACATTCTTCCACTCTGCTTTATCCTCTCAAAATGTATCCTGATTAACATATTTTAGTTATAAAGCCAGCACAGCTTAAACTTCTTTGAAAGAACAAGTCCAAAGTTATTTATTTTTTCTTTATATGTGTGTGTGTACTCAGTTGTGTCTGACACCTTGTAAGCCCATGGACTGTAGCCTGCCAGGCTCCTCTATCCATGGAATTTTCCAGGCAAGAATACTCTAGTGGGTTGCCATTTCCTTCTCCAGGGGTTCTTCCCAACTCAGGGATTGAACATGTAGCCCCTGTGTCTCCTGGGTTAGCAGGTGAATTCTTTGCCACAGCAACACCCAGGAAGTCCTTTTTCTTTATTAAGTTAATATTCATTAAGGACCAAAACACTGTTCCAAACATTACTTTGGATAATGGGGAAAAGAGAGGAGTTGAACCTCTGTTCACAAATAACTTCATCTCCAAGAACAAGTCATGATAATAACATTTCTTGGTTGTATTTCCATTGATTTGTTTGGATACATGATTTTACTTTCCACCTAATTGCGTGGCAGGTAACTCTTAAATTATAAGGAATTGTGATGTATGTGTTCTTTTATAACTTAGTTTCTGGGTGAAACATTTTAAGACTATTATTTCTATATGTGAAAGAAAAAACTTGGTATTAGATTTTTATATTTCTGGAGATTTAAAAGCCCATTAAAATAATGCTTCTTTGTACTACATATAGAAAAATGCTAAACATTCCACCAGAAAATTACTAGAGCTCATCAATGAATGCAGTAAAGTTTTGGGATATAAAATTAATACACAGAAATCCCTTGCATTCCTATACACTAACAATGAAAAATCAGAAAGGGAAATTAAGGAAACAATTCCATTCACCATTTCAGCATAAATAATAAAATACCTAGGAATTACTCTACCTAAAGAGACTAAAGATCTGTATGCAGAAAGCTATAAGATACTGATGAAAGAAGTCAAAGATGACACAAACAGATGGAGAGATACACCACGTTCTGGACAGGAAGATTCAACTCTGTTACCCAAAGCAAGCTACCAATTCAATGCAATCCCTGTTAAACCACCAGTGGTATTTTTCACAGAACAAGAACAAAAATTTTCACAATTTGCATGGAAACACAAAAGACCCCGAATAGCGAAAGCTATCCTGAGAAAGAAAAATAGAGCTGAAAGTATCAACTTTCCTGTCTTCAGACAATACTACAAAGCTACAGTCATCAAGCTAGTATAGTACCAGCACAAAAGCAGAAATATGGACCAATGGAATAAGATTGAAAGCCCAAAGAAAAGCCCATGCATAAAGAGATGACTTATCTTTGACAAAGGAGATGACAGTATACAACAGAGAAAAGACTGCCTCTTTAATAAATGGTGCTGGGAAAACTTTACAGCCACAAGTAAAAGAATGAAACTGGAATACTTCCAAACTCCATACAAAAAAATAAACTCAGAATGGATTAAATATTTAAATATAAGGCCAGACACTATAAATCTCTTAGAGGAAAACATAGGCAGTATATTCCTTGACATAAATCACAGTAAGATCCTCTTTTATCCACCTCCTAGAGCAATGGAAATAAAAGCAAAAATAAACAAATGGGATTTAATTAAACTTAAAATGTTTTGTACATCAAAAGAAACAATAAACAAGATTAAAAGATGATCCCTAGAATGGTAAAAAATAATAGAAAATGAAACCACTGACAGAGTATTAATCTCCAGAATATACAAGTAGCTCATGCAGCTCAATATCTGGAAAACAAAAAGCCCAACCAAATAATGGGCAGAAGACCAAAACAGACATTTCCATAAAGACAACAATCAGATGGCCAATAAACACATGAAAAGATGCTCAACACCACTAATTGTTCAGTTCAGTTCAGTCACTCAGTCGTGCCCGACTCGTTGCGACCCCATGAATCGCAGCAGGCCAGACCGCCCTGTCCATCACCAACTCCCAGTGTTAGTTCTAAAAGGTCTTGTAGGTCTTCATAGAACTGTTCAACTTCAGCTTCTTCAGCATTACTGGTTGGGGCATAGATTTGGATTACTGTGATATTGAATGGTTTGCCTTGGAAATGAACAGAGATCATTCTGTAGTTTTTGAGATTGCATCCAAGTACTGCATTTTGGACCCTTTTGTTGACCATGATGGCTACTCCATTTCTTCTAAGGGATTCCTGCCCGCAGTAGTAGATATAATGGTTATCTGAGTTAAATTCACCCATTCCAGTCCATTTTAGTTCGCTGATTCCTAGAATGTCGAGGTTCACTCTTGCCATCTCTTGTTGACCACTTCCAGTTTGCCTTGATTCATGGACCTGACATTCCAAGTCCCTATGCAATATTGCTCTTTACAGCATTGGACCTTGCTTCTATCACCAGTCACATCCACAACTGGGTATTGTTTTTGCCTTGTCTCCATCCCTTCATTCTTTCTGGAGTTATTTCTCCACTGATCTCCAGTACCATATTGGGCACCTATTGACCTGGGGAGTTCCTCTTTCAGTATTCTATCATTTTGCCTTTTCATACTGTTCATGGGGTTCTCAAGGCAAGAATACTGAAGTGGTTTGCCATTCCCTTCTCCAGTGGACCACATTCTGTCAGACCTCTCCACCATGACCTGCCCATCTTGGGTGGCCCCACAGGCGTGGCTTAGTTTCATTGATTTAGACAGGGCTGTAGTCCTAGTGTGATTAGATTGACTAGTTTTCTGTGAGTCTGATTTCAGTGTGTCTGCCCTCTGATGCCCTCTTGCAACACCTACCTTCTTACTTGGGTTTCTCTTTCCTTGGACATGGGGTATCTCTTCACCGGCACCCCTCCTACTTTGAACTAATTGTTAGAGCAATGCACTAATTGTTAGAGCAATGAAAATCAAAACTACAATGAGATATCACCTCACACTAGTCAGAATGGCCACCATAAAAAATATCTATATGCAATAAATGCCAGAGAACATGTGGAGAAAAGGGAACCCTCCTACATTGTTGATGGGAATGTAAATTGATATAGCCATTATGGAGAACTAATATGGAGATTGCTTAACCAGGAATAGGAATAAATCCACCGTATGACCCAGCAACCCCACAACTTAGCGTATATCCTGAGAAAACCACAATTCTAAAAGACACATGTACTCCAAGTTTCATTGCAGCACTGTTTACAACAGCCAGGACATGGAAGTGACCTAGATGTCCATCAACACATAAATGGATAAAGAAAATGTTGTGCATATATAAGATGGGAGGTTACTCCGCCATAAAAAAAGAATAAATGTTAGTCAATTCTAATGAGGTAGACAAACCTAGAACCTGTTATACACAGTGAAGTAAGTCAGAAAGAGAAAAATAAATATTGTATATCAAGGCATATATATAGAATCTAGAAAAATGGTCTTGATAAACCCATTTGCAGGGAAAGAATGGAGACACAGATGCAGAGACACAGTCTGGGAGGGAGAGAGTAGGAGGGATGGAGAAAGTAGCACAACAGAAAAAGGACACAGTGTGGGAGGGACTTGTAGACACAGTGAGGGAGGGAGACAGTTGGATGAATGGAAAAAGTAGCATCAACATATATACACTACCATGTGTAGAATGAATAGCTGGTGAGATGTTGCTGTATAACTCAGGGAGCCCAGTCAGGTGCTCTGTAATGACCTAGAGGGGTGAGATGGGGGTGGGGGAGAGGAGGAAAGCTCTAGAGGGGGTGGATATATGTATAATTATGACTGATTCATGTTGGTCTGTGGCAAGAACCAACACAACATTGTAAAAGTAGAAAAACAATCAAAAAGAGAAAAAAATAATGTTAAAAATAAAAATTAGGGGAAGCCAGTTGAGGGATATAAGGAAACTTTTTAAAATTATTTTTGCAACTTCCTTATAAATCTAAAGTTAGTTCAAAATAGCAAGTTTCCTAGGAGAAAAAAAAATATACATTGCACAGCACAGGAATATAGCCAATCTTTGATAATAACTTTAAATGGACTATAATTTATAAAATTTTGAACCTGTAAAATTTTGAATTAAAATTAAATTTTAATTAAATTAAAATTAAAATTTTGAATCTATAAA
Organism: Bubalus bubalis; assembly: GCF_019923935.1. Lineage (NCBI taxonomy): Eukaryota > Metazoa > Chordata > Mammalia > Artiodactyla > Bovidae > Bubalus > Bubalus bubalis. The sequence goes on along the minus strand of NC_059159.1, from coordinate 154,248,120 downwards.
ATTTTCAGCTGTACTATGTTGCACAGTTGAAAATAATAATATAATATTATCTACTATATATCAACTTTAAATTAAAAAAAAAGTAGAAAACAAATTATACTGCTAAATGAGCTGAAGCTGATTTACAATTAGTTTACCTATTTCAAAACAAATGCTAATTAGTGGCAAGAAAAGGGACACTGAGCCACAGAAGTAAACCAGACTGAGATTAATGTGGAGAGTTAGCTCACATTAGTTACTTTCCTCTACTGAAGAAAAAGAAAAGAAAAGAAAAGAAAAGAATTCTTGAATATAAAGAACATAAGAATCATGTGAACAGTTTTCAAATGGGAATATCCAAGCCCCAGTCCTGATGAGTCTGATTTTATCATCTTGGTAACTGCCACCTCCCCCATTTTTTTTTTTTTGCCAGCTTTATTGAGATATATTTGACATGTAATATTGTACAAGGTTGGTATACAATGTGATAATTTGATACATATATATATTGCAAACTGTTAACCAGAATAAGGTCAATTAACAAATTCTTTACCTTGCACAATTAGCATCTATGTTTGTTTGTTTGTGTGTGTAGAACGTTTAAGATTTCTAAGCAACTTTCAAGTGTATAGTACACACTATTAATTTATATTCACTATTCTGTACATCACATCCCTGGCACTTGCTCGTATGTAATTAGAAGTTTGCACCCTTCTGATGAAGTTCATTTGAAGACCAGTGTTAAGGTGCCCCCCTTTTTTTTTTTTTTGTAATTTTAATTGGAGGCTAATTACTTTACAATATTGTGGTGGTTTTTGTCATACATGAGGTACACTATTAAGTGCCTCTTGAGCACCAGCTGTGAAAACCTATGTGAGTATGTGAGTCAGGAGGGATTAGCTGAGGAGGAAACTTGAGTCACATAGTTTCCTGGACCTTAGTACCTGGGATTTATTCTGAAGGTTAGTGGAAGTCCACTAAAGGCCCCTCTGGTAATTTAATTCTGCCATTCTGCTTTCTGATCTTCCGCTCAACTGTTTTCAATTTTTATATGTCATCTAGTATTATCTGCACTCAGAAAATGAGGAGACAGACACAGAGAGGGAGGGATGGTAGAATTTTCTTATATTTACATAAAGTCACTGGATACCTCCTTGTCTTCCCTCCATCTCTACCTCCCCCTTGTTTGGCCTATAATAACAACAACTAACACTGAAAAAAAATAAAGTGTTGCTTCTTCAAATATTCATATTATCATAAATTAAAAACTTTCCTAAAATTACCTTGAATTAGTAGACACTTACAAAGTAAGAAGAACATTGAATCAGGACATATGTCATTTTATGGTAATTTTAAATCTCTGGCACTAAAAATACTTGTTTAAAAATACCAGTGTGGCCATGATTTGATACCTAATTAATTTACCTTTGAATTGTAAGGTCCAATTTTAACAGGAATAAGCGATGATGACTTAACATGAGAGACTATCAATATTTAACATAATAGAGTTTACATTATAGTTTTAGAAACAATTCTAGATTATTTATTTGTCTGAAGGGATAGATGCAGTTTGAAATTAATGAGTTGTCCAATATCTGACCTATTTGTGGGCACCAGGAGAGATGTATATTTTTGTCCCTTAAAGAAGAGCTGATTTTAAAGGGCTATATTTTAAAATTTGTCATTGGCTGGGGTTGGTTGTCGGATGCAAGAAACTAAACTTCAGCTAAAAATTTAATATGTGCAATGCTTAAGTAAGAACAATGGAAATATATAATTTACAAGGTACTATTTTATACATCATATTTTATCCTCACTATAACCTTGTAAGATGTGTCATTGCTCTGTGCAAATAAAGAAATGAAAAAAATGAGTATTACAAAGGTCAATTTACTTACCAAAGCATAGATATATCAGTCTGAAATATATGATTCAAAATCAACTCTTCTGACTCCAAATTCCATCTCCTTTTATAAATATCTGTGTGTGAGGTTCACATAATAAATCACATGTTAGTTGTTCCTGTTCTCTTGCCTGGCAACAATAAAGACACATTTGTGGAAGTATGAAATATGACACTATTCAAATAAGTTTATATGCCAATCAAAATATAATTACATCATTTTTGAAAAGTAATGGCATTTATAACTATAATTTAATAATTATATAATATTTTGAAATTATATTTGAAAAATTAATGATATATTATCTAAACTATGCAAATTGAATTCAAGCTGAGGTATTTAAAATCCTGAAAGATGATGCTGTTAAAATGCTGCACTCGATATGTCAGCAAATTTGGAAAATTCAACAGTGGCCACAGGACTGGAAAAGGTCAGTTTTCATTCCAATCCCAAAGAAGAGCAATGCCAAAGAATATTCAAACTATGGTGCAATTCTGTTCATTTCACATGCTGGCTAGTTATGCTGAAAGTCCTTTAAGTTAAGTTTCAGCAGTATGTGAAACAAGAAACTCCGTAGGTTCAATCTGGGTTTAGAGGAGTCAGAAGAACCAGAGATTAAATTGCCAGCATTGCTGGATGATAGAGAAAGCAAAGGAATTCCAGAAAAAACCATCTACTTCTGCTTCATTAACTACACTAAAGCTTTTAACTGTGTGGATCACAGCAAACTAGAAAATTCTCAAAGAGATGGGAGTACTAGACCACCTCATCTGTCTCCTGAGGAACCTATATGTTTGTCAAGAAGAAACAGAACTGGAGATGGAGAAGTTGACTGGTTCAAAACTGGCAAAGGGGTATGTAAAGGCTATTTATTGTCACCAGGTTTATTTAACTAATATGCAGAATACATCATGCAAAACGTAAAGCTGGATAAATCAGAAACTGGAATCAAGTTTGCCAGGAAAAATATCAACAGCCTCAGAGAAGCAGATGATACTACCCTAAAAGCAGAAAGCAAAGAGGAACTAAAGAGCCTCTTGACAAAAATGAAACAGGAGAGTGAAAAATCTGGCTTAAAACTCAACATTTAAAAAATGAAGATCACGGTATCTGGTACAATCACTTCATAGCAAATAGATGGGGAAAAAGTGGAAGCAGTGACAGATTATATTTTCTTTGGCTTAGGACTGCAGTCATGAAATTAAGACACTTGTTCTTTGGAATGTAAATTATGACAAACATAGACAGCATTAAAACAAGTACTAAAAAGCAGAGACATCACTTTGCTGACAAAAGTCCATATAGTCAAAGCTATGATTTCTCCAGTAGTCATATATGGATGTGAGAGTTGGACCATAAAGAAGACTGAGAGCCAAAGAATTCATGCTTTTGAACTATGATGCTGAAGAAGACTCTATAGAGTCCATTGGATTCCAGGAGACAAAATCAGTCAAGCCTAAAGGAAATCAATCTTGATATTCCTTGAAAGGACTGATGCTGAAGCTGAAGTTCCAATACTTTGGCCAACTGACAGGAAAAGCTGACTCAGTGGAAAAGATCTCAATGCTGGGAAAGTTCAATTCAGTCACTCAGTCATGTCCGACTCTTGCAACCACATGGACTGCAGCACACCAGGACTCCCTGTCCATCACCAACTCCCAGAGTTTGTTCAAACTCGAGTCTATTAAGTTGGTGATGCCATCCAACCTTCTAATCCTCTGTTGTCCCCTACTCCTCCAGCCTTCAATCTTTCGAGCATCAGGATCTCTTCAAATGAGTCAGTTCTACTCATCTGATGGCCAAAGTATTGGAGTTTCAGCTTCAGCATCAGTCCTTCCAATGAATAGCCAGGACTGGTTTAATTTAGGGTGGGCTGGATGGATCTGCTTGAGAGTCCAAGGGACTCTCAAGAGTCTTCTCCAACACCAAAGTTTGAAAGCATCAATTCTTCAGTGCTCAGCTTTCTTTATAGTCTAACTCTCACATGCATACATGACTACTGGAAAAACCATAGCTTTAACTAGATGGACCTTGTTGGCAAAGTAATGTGTCTGCTTTTTTATATGCTTTCTATGTTGGTCATAACTTTTCTTTCAAGGAGTAAGCATTTTTTGATTTCATGGCGGCAGTCACCATCTGCAGTGATTTTGGAGGCCCCCCCCCCAAAAAAAAAAGTTTGACACTGTTTCCACTGTTTCCCCATCATGTTTTGCCATGAAGTGATGAGACCAGATACCATGATCTCAGTTTTCTGAATGTTGAGTTAAGCCAACATCATCTTTTAGGATTTGATACAGCTCAACTGGAATTTCATCACCTCCACTAGCTTTGTTAGTAATGATGCTTCCTAAGGCCCACTTGACTTTGCATCCAAGATGTCTGGCTCTAGGTTTGTGATCACATCATCATGATTATCTGGGTCATGAAGATCTTTTTTGTATAGCTCTTCTGTGTATTGTTGCCACCTCTTCTTTTTATCTTCTGCTTCTGTTGGGTCCATACCATTTCTGTCCTTTATTGTACCCATCTTTATGTGAAATGTTCCCTCCCTTGGCATCTCTAATTTTCTTGAAGAGATCTCTAGTCTTTCCCATTCTATTGTTTTCCTCTATTTCTTTGCACTGATCACTGAATAAGTGAATAAGCTTTCTTATTTCTTTTTGCTATTATTTGGAACTCTGCATTCAGATAGATACATCTTTCCTTTCCTCCTTTGCTTTTTATTTCTCTTCCTTTCTAAGCTATTTGTAAAGCCTCCTCAGACAACCATTTTGCTTTTTTGCACTTCTCTTTCTTGGGCATGGCCTTGGCCCATGACCTCTGTCCATAATTTTTCAGGCTTTCTGTCTATCAGATCTAATACTGTGAATCTGTTTCTCATGTCCACTGTATAATCATAAGGGATTTGATTCAGGTCATACCTGAAAGGTCTAGTGGTTTTCCCTACTTTCTTCAATTTATGTCTGAATTTGGCCATAAGAAGTTTATGATCTGAACTGCAGTCAGCTCCCAGTCTTGTCTTTGCTGACTTTATAGAGCTTCTCCTTCTTTGGCTGCAAAGAATATAATCAATCTGATTTAGATATTGACCATCTGGTGATGTCCATGTGTAGAGTCTTCTCTTGTTGCTGGGAAAGATTGAAGGCCAAAGAGAAGGGAGTGGCAGTGGATGAGATGGTTAGATGGTATCAGTGTCTCACAAAACACGAATTTAAGCAAACTGAGCAAATTCAGGGAGATAGTGAAGAACAGGGAAGCCTGGCATGCTACAGTCTATAGGGTTGCAAAGAGTCAGACAGAGCTTAGTGAGTGAACAGGAACAACAGCAACTAAACTATGCGTAGGATACCAAAGAAACAGTCTTTCTTCTTCAATGCAGTCAATGCAGTCACTCAGTCGTGTCTGACTCTTTGGACCCCAGGGCCTGAAACATGCCAGGCTTCCCTGTCCATCACCAACTCCACAAGCTTGCCCAAACGCCTGTCTGTTGAGTCAGTGATGCCATCCAACATTCTAATCTTCTGTTGTCCCCTTCTCCTCCTGCCTTCAGATATTTCCCTGCATCAAGGTCTTTTTTAATGAGTCAGCTTTTCTCATCAGGTGGCCAAAGTATTGGAACTTCAGCTTCAGCATCATTCCTTCTGCTCACTGTTCAGGATGAATTTTCTTTAGGATTTACTGGCTGAGTCTCCTTGCCGTCCAAAGGACTCACAAGAGTCTTCTCCAGCACCACAATATAAGCATCAATTTTTCAGTGCTCAGCCTTCTTTATGGTCCAACTCTTATATCTGTACATGACTACTGAAAAACCAGAGCTTTGACTAGATGGACATTTGTTGGCAAAGTAATGTCACTCCTTGTTCATGTGCTGTCTAGATTTGTCATAACTTTTCTTCCAAGGAGCAAGTGTCCTTTAATTTCATGGCTGCAGTCACCATCTGCAGTGATTTTGGAGCCCAGGAAAAGAAAGTTTGCCACTCTCTCCATTTTCCCATCCATTTGCCATGAAGTGATGGAACCGGGTGCCATGATCTTAGTTTTTGAATGCTGAGTTTTAAGCCAGCTTTTTCACTCTCATCTTTTACTTTCTCCAAGAGACTCTTTAGTTCCTCTTCGATTTCTGCCATAAGGGTGGTGTCATCTCTATATCAGAGGTTATGATACTTCTCCTGGAAATCTTGATTCCAGCTTGTGCTTCATCCAGCTCAGCATTTCTCATGATATATTCTGCATAGAAGTTAAATAAGCAGGGTGACAATATACAGCCTTGACGTATCTGTTCCCAATTTGGAAGCAGTCCCACTGTTCCATGTCTGGTTCAACTGTGGCTTCATGACTTGCATACAGATTTCACAGGGGGCAGGTAAGATGGTCTGGTGTTACAATCTCTTGAAGAATTTTCCACAGTTTTTTTTTATTATCCACACAATCAAAGGCTTTGGTAAAGGCAATAAAGCAGAAGTAGATATTTTTTCTGGAACTCCCTTGCTTTTTTCAACGATCCAGTGGATTTTGGACATTTGATCTTTGGTTCCTCTGCCTTGTCTAAATCCAGCTTGAACATCTGGAAGTTCTTGGTTCACATACTGTTGAAACCTGGCTTGGAGAATTTTGAGCATTACTTTACTAGCGTGCGAGATGAGTACACTTTTGCAATAGTTTGAACACTCTTTGGCATCACCTGTCTTTGGGATTGGAATGAAAACTGACCTTTTCCAGTCCTGTGGCCACTGCTGAGTTTTCCATATTTGCCAGAATATTGAGTGCAGCACTCTCTCAGCATCAACTTTTAGGATTTGAAATACCTGAACTGGAATTCCATCACCTCCACTAGCCTTGCTCATAGTGTTACTTCCTAAAGCCCACTTGAATTTGCATGCAAGATGTCTGGCTCTAGGTGAGTGATCACACCATCATTGTATCTGGGTCATTAAGATCTTTTTTGTGTGTGTAGTTCTTCTTTGTATTCTTGCCACCTCTTCTTAATATCTTCTGCTTCTGTTAGGTCCATACCATTTCTGTGCTTTATTGTGACCATCTTTGTATGAAATGTTCCCTGGTAACTCTAACTTTCTTAAGGAGATCTCTAATCTTTCTCACGCTATTATTTTCCTATATTTCTTTGGATTGATCACTTAGGAAGGCTTTCTTCTCTTTCTTTGCTATTCTTTGGAACTCTGCATTCAGATGGACACATCTTTCCTTTGCTCCTTTAGCTTCTCTTTTTTCTCAGCTATTTGTAAGGTCTCCTCATACAACCATTTTTCTTTTTGCATTTCTTTTTCTTGGATATGGTCTTGAGCACAACCTCCTGTACAATATCACACCCTCTGTCCATAGTTCATCAGGTACTCTGTCTATCAGATCTAATCCCTTGACTCTATTTGTCACTTTCACTATATAATCATAAGGGATTTGATTTAGGTAATGGTCTAGTGGTTTCCCCCACTTTCTTAAATTTAATCTGAATTTGGCAATAAGGAGTTCATGTTATGAGCCACAGTCAGCTCCCAGTCTTGTTTTTGCTGACTGTATAGAGCTTTTCCATCTTTGGCTGCAAATAATATAATCAATCTGATTTCAGCATTGACCACCTGGAGATGTCCATGTGTAGAGGTGTCTTTTATATTGTTAGAACAGGGTTGCTATGACCAGCGTGTTCTCTTGGCACACCCTGTTAACATTTTCCTTGCTTCATTGAGTATTCCAAGACCTAACTTGCCTGTTACCCCAGGTATCTCCTGACTTGCTACTTTTGCATTTCAGTTTCCTATGCTGAAATGGACATCCTTTTCTGGTGTTACTTGTACAAGTCTTATAGGTCATCATAGAACAGTTCAACTTCAGCTTCTTCAGCATTAGTGGTTGGGGCATAGACTTGGATTACTGTAATATTTAATATTTTCCCTTAGAAGTGAACAGAGATCATTCTATCATTTTTGAGAGTGTACCCAAGTACTTCATTTCAGACTCTCTTGTTGACTACGAGGGCTACTCCATTTCTTCTAAGGGATTCTTGCCCTCAGTAGTAGATATAATGGTCATCTGAATTAAATTCACCCATTCCAGTCCATTTTAATTCACTGATTCATAAAATGTCAATGTTCCCTCTTTCCATCTTCTGTTTGACCACTTCCAATTTACCTTTAATGGACTTAACATTCCAGGTTCCTATGCTGTGTTGTTCTTTACAACATCAGACTTTACTCCATCACCAGTCACAGCCACACCTGGGTGTTGTTTTGCTTTTGGCTCCATCTCTTCACTCTTTCTGGAGTTATTTTCCACTCTTCTCCATCAGCATATTGGTCACCTACCAACCTGAGGAATTCATGTTTCAGTGTTATATCTTTTTGCTTTTCATACTGTTCATGGGGTTCTCAAGGCAAGAATACTGAAGTGGTTTGCCATTCTCTTCTCCAGTGGACCATGTTTTGCCAGAACTCTCTACCATGTCCCATCAGTCTTGAGAGGTCCTATACAGCATGGCTCATAGTTTCATGGAGTTAGACAAGGCTGTGATCCATGTGATCAGTTTGGTAAGTTTTCTGCAATTGTGGTTTTCATTCTATCTCCCCTCTGATGGATAAGGATAAGAGGCTTGTGGAAACTTCCTTATGGGAGAAACTGACTCTGGGGGAATCTGGATCTTGTTTTGATGGGTGGAGCCATGCTCAGTAAATCTTTAATCCAATTTTCTGTTGATGGGTGCCTCTGTTCCCTTTACAACAACCTGTTTTTCCCTCCCTTTTATTTGGCCTGAGGCCAAACTATGGCAGAGGTAATGTGAAACTTATGCACTCACTGTTGTGTTTGGTGCCCCTGACCCCACAGCATGCCACTGTCAAGCCACACCTCTGCCAGAGACTCCCAGACACTACAGACAGTACCTCGTGTGACACTGCTCCTTTCTTCTGGCTGCTAGTGCACAAGGTTTTGTTTGTGCCTTCCAAGAGTTTTTTTCCCCTGCCCTGTGGAAGTTCTATAATCAAATCCCCCTAGCCTCCAAAGTCAAATTCCCTGGGGATTTTCAGTCCCTTTGCCAGATCCCCAGGTTGGAAAATCTGTTGTGGGTCCTAGAACTTTCTTAACAATGCAAGAATTTCTTTGATATAATTGTTCTGCAATTTGTGGGTCATCTGCTTGGTGGCTCTGTGGTGGGGCCAATAGTGACCTCCTCTAAGAAGGCTTATGCCACACACTGCATGTCCCAGGTCTGCTGCAGGCAGGCCATTGCTGACCTGTACTACTGCAGGAGACACTCAAACACTCAAAGGTAGGTCTGGCTAAGTCTCTGTGGGTCTCTGGATCCTGGTGCACACAAGATTTTGTTTGAGCCCTACAAACATCTCTGGTGGGTATGTGGTTTCATTCCAAATGCCATTTCATTCCTCCTACTGTCTTACTGGGGCTTCTCCTTTGCCCTTGCACATGAGGTTAGGAAGCAGAAAATGTAGTCAGAGATGTTAAACCTAAACACATAAAGACTAAAATAAACATTATTTAGCAAAACAATTTAATTTTTCATAGACAGAAGAAAATTATTATTGCATAAATCATAACTTTTTTTGTTTGTTTTTTATTTTTGTCTCCCTTCCCATTCTATTTAACCATGTGTTAGGATATCTTAAGACAGAAGAACCAAAAGGATATGTAGACATCCTAATGTCTTGGGTAGATTTTCATTTCTTTATTTCATTGGACTGATTCATACTATAACTATCCAGTTTTTGTTTTTCTACCTTTGAGCCTTCATCAGATCATGGCCTTTATACATTTTTTAAGAGATTTCATTTCCCATTTCCAATTTCTGCTTTAGTGCCTTTATAATGTCAGCACTTTTCTCAACATTGATGATAGGTGCATGGATCCAGATGTCATTTAAGTCCATATTCCTATGATCTACTTAATAATTGCTGAACATAAGAAGAGCATTGGGAAGATTTTACCAGAACAAAAGGTAAAGATGGGCTTATTAACTTCATCATATCTGATTAGTTTTTCTTTTCTACTTCCTTCTGATGCTCATCCCTCCCTACATCCATTCATCCTCTGTCCTCTCTGGTAAAGAGATGTAGATAATTTGAGGAATCATTATGAGGGAGATAAAACTGGCTTTCAAAAGTGTAGTCTGAAAAAGGTTTTATGAGTTAAAGACATAAAATACAAGTTTTGCTTAAGATACTAGTTTAAGATATTATTTGTAACCCCCAAGAAAATAGCTAAAAAGATAGACTATAAAGGAAAAGACAGGGAATCAAAAGTATACACTAAAAATTAGAAAAGAAGAAAACAATGGAAGTGAGTAACAAAAATAATGTAAGATATATAGAAAAAACATAAACAAAATGGCAGAAGAAAATGTAAGAGCGTATATACAGAGACTTGGAAAAGACCCTAATGCTGGGAAGGATTGGGGGCAGGAGGAGAAGGGGACGACAGAGGATGAGATGGCTGGATGGCATCACTGACTCGATGGATGTGAGTCTCAGTGAATTCCGGGAGATGGTGATGGACAGGGAGGCCTGGCGTGCTGCAATTCACGGGGCTGCAAAGATTCAGACACGACTGAGCGACTGAACTTAATTGAAGTGAACAGTGACTTGGGACAGAGAATGGAGTATAAAGACGTTTTACCTTTAAATTCCCTTTAATGTTTTATTTGTATGTTTTTATAATGAGCTAGATTCGGTTCATTTTCAGAATAGCATAGATTTATATAAATAAATAAAAATGTTGGTAGGCTAAATACTAGTCTTGGTATCATGTATAGATCTAAATGAGCAAAGTATTAAATTGTTTATTCCTTCTCCAACCATTAGAAAACAACATCCAGTAGAATTTTCTTTAATTTTTTTTTTTCCTAATTAAAGTTGACCATTGAACAACATGTGTTGAAGTTGTACAGGTCTGCTTAAATGCAGAAATTTTTTTTTCCCAATAAATACTTACTATTGCTGTAGTGTTAGTCACTCAGTTATGTCTGAATCTTTGTGACCACATGAACTATATCCTGCCAGGCTCCTCAGTTTTCTCCAGGCAAGAACACTAGATTGGGTAGCCACTGCCTTCTTCAGGGTATCTTCCCAACCCAGGGATCAAACCTGGTCTCCTGCATTGCAGGCAGATTTTTCACCTTCTCAGCCACAAGGGACGACCTAATACTTATTATAGTACTACTTAATATGAAATTGGTTGAATCTGTGAACTGGAACCAAAGATATGGAAGATTGTAAGTTATAGGTGGAATTTTTTTACTACAGAGTAATAATTTTTATCCTAACCCTTATAATGTTCAAGGATTAGCTATAGTAAGTAAAAATAAATCTTGGTATAGAAATGAAATTGTATGCAAAGAAGCAAAACTAAAGCACATTAATATATCTTCTAAGAAAGGAAACTAAATCAGTTAGGTCTCAAAATACAAAGCTATTATTTTTCCAATGAAGACAGATTTAAGACGTTGATCACACTAAAACTGTATCAGTTGTTTATTGCTTTTACAAATTCTAGAACATTAGTAACATCTCTAATCATCTGCTAAGAAAATTTGTAAATAAAATTTAAATAATGCTTAGAATATAATGTACAAAACTCTTATTACAAAAGTGACTACAGTGTATTGTGTTTGTTTGTTAATAAGAAATATAATCATTTTCCAAAATTTGAATATTCATTATTAGGAAAGATTGAGATTCTGTTAAAAAGAGAAAACTAACCAATATGTTTAAATATCAAAATGAATTTGCTGAGATCCAACAATACAGTGAGCTTCTCTTATCTGCTTTAGAGGTAAGCAGTACTGTGCTTATCTCATTCATAGATATGTTTTTTGTTTGTGTACTTGTCAGTTCAGTTTAATTCAGTCGCTCAGTCGTGTCCGAGTCTTTGTGACCCTATGAATCGCAGCACACCAGGCCTCCTTGTCCATCACCAACTCCCAGAGTTCACTCAGACTCACGTCCATCGAGTCAGTGATACCATCCAGCCATCTCATCCTCTGTCATCCCCTTCTCCTCCTGCCCCCAATCCCTCCAAGCATCAGAGTCTTTTCCAATGAGTCAACTCTTCGCATGAGGTGGCCAAAGTACTGGAGTTTCAGCTTTAGCATCATTCCTTCCAAAGAAATCCCAGGGCGGATCTCCTTCAGAATGGACTGGTTGGATCTCCTTGCAGTCCAAGGGACCTCAAGAGTCTTCTCCAACACCACACTTCAAAAGCATCAATTCTTCAGCGCTCAGCCTTCTTCACAGCCCAACTCTCATATCCATACATGACCACAGGAAAAACCATAGCCTTGACTAGCCAGACCTTTGTTGGCAAAGTACTGTCTCTGCTTTTGAATATGCTATCTAGGTTGGTCATAAGTTTCCTTCCAAGGAATAAGCATAGTTCCCCATATTCAACAAATTATGCAAATGTAAGTTAGTGTATAGTTTTCTTCCCATTCCTAACTTAGACAAGTGGAAGAAAAATGTTCTCAAACTGGTTTGCATAATTCTCTCAAGCCATTCTTGTATTGTTGATAGTACTTCTAATGTTGTATTTACTTGGCCATATGTTAGTAACTGAGATGTTGTGTAATTCCTATGACTAAATATTCTGTGATTTGGAATCTAGCCCTTTACACTGGCCATCCCTTGTCTTCTCTGGGTCCCAGTCTTACATCTGACTTTATAGTATTGACTGACCCTAATAAGGTCAGTGAGATGATTATTATATAAAGACTTCGGAAACTGCATTCCTGTTTTACTATGATTTCTTAAAATTGTGGTAATAATGCCAATATGAGATCTGTACTCTTAACACATTTTTAAGGATATAATACAGTTTTGTTAACAATAGGTATAGTGTTGCACCAAAGACCTCTAGAAGTTATTTATTGTGTATAACTGAATATTTATACCTGTTGTATAACAACTTCCAATATGCTCTTCCCCCAGCCTCAAACAACTTCTACACTTCTACTTTCTGCTTCTATGAGCTTGACTATTTTAGATATTTCATACTGGTAGAATTATGCAGTATTCACCCTTCTATCACTGGCTTAATGTATTTGCCATAATGTCCTCAATGTTCATCCATATTGTCACATATGGCATAATTTCCTTATAAAGCTAGATGATAATCCATTGTAAGTATCTATAATATTTTCCTTATGCATTCAACTATCAGTGGAAATTTAGGTTGATTCTACATCTTGATTATTGCAAGTGGTGCTGCAGTGAACATGGGAGTGCACTCATTTCTTTGAGATCCTGATTTCAATTATTTTTTATAAATAAGTGGGATTGCTGGATCATATGGAAGCTTAATAGAAAACAAACAAATAGCCTGATTAAAAGTGAGCATATAATTTGAATACACATTTCTTCAAAGAATATATACAAGTGGCCAACAGTATAAGAAAAGATGTACACCAACACTAATCACAGAAATACAAAAAAAAAAAAAAAAAAAAACATGATGAGATGTCACCTTACTCCTTTTATTAGTAGAATGACTGTTAGCAAAATGACAAAAGAGAACAAGGATGTGGAGAAAAGGGGATGCTTGTGTACAATTGTGGGAATGTAAATTGGAATACCACTATGGAAGACAGTATGGAAAATCCTAAAAAAAACTTAAAAATAGAACTATCATATGATTCAACAGTCTCTCTTCTGGGTATATAGCCAAAGGAAGTGAAAGCAGGATCTCAAGTATCACCACCTCATGTTCATAGCAGCATTATTCATAAAAGTCAAAATAAGGAAACAACTAAAGTGTCTATTAATGGATAAATGGATAATGAAAGTATCAAATACATATACAATGGAATATTATTCAACCATGAGAAAGAAAGAAACCCTGCCATATGCAACAACACTGGTGGACTTTAAGGACATCATACTGAATGAAAAAGATCAGAAAGAGAAAGTCTAATATTTATAATATGTTATATATGAAATCTAAAAAAAAAAAAATCATAGAAGTAAGGAGTAGAGGGATGGTTACCAATGGCTGGGGGATGGGAGAAATGGAGGAGATATTGGTCAAAGGGTACAAACTTCCAGTTATAAGATGAATAAGCATTAATTTACAGCATGATGACTATAGACAATGATACTGTATTTTGTATTTGAAAGTTATTAAGGGAGTAAACCTTAAATATTCACACTATAAAATTAAAGTTTTAATTATATGGCAAAAGAGGTCTGTATAGTCAAACCTATGTTTTTTTTGTCCCAGTAGTCATGTATGGATGTTAAAGTTGGACCATAAAGAAGACTGAGTGCTCAAGAATTGATGCTTTGGAACTGTGGTATTGAAGAAGACTCTTGAAAGTCCTTTGAACTGCAAGGAAATCAAACCAGTCAATCTGAAAGGAAATCAACCCTGAATATTAATTGGAAGGACTGATGCTGTAGCTGAAGCTCCAATATTTTGGCTATCTGACGTGAAGAGCTGAATCATTAGAAAAGACCCTGATGCTGGGGAAGATTGAAGGCAAGAGGAGAAGGGGACAACAGAGGATGAGATGGTTGGATGGCATCACCAACTCAATGGACATGAGTTTGAGCAGGCTCCGGGAGATGATGAAGGACAGGGAAGCCTGGCATGCTGTAGTCCATGGGGTCACAAAGAGTTGGACATGACTGAGAGACCAAGCAACAACAGTTACATGACAGTGTGGAGGTGTTAGTCAATGCTATGATGATGATCATTTTGCAAAATATAAATGTATCAAATCTATACATTTGAGACCCTAAATGTACCCAATGTTGTATGTAAATTATATCTAAATAACCTGGGTAAAATGTGTACAATTCTAAGACCAGAGATGTTAAACTTTAAAAATTATGGTAATATTTAACTTAGATATGATTTTGTAGCTTATTTGATCGGAGTCATTGTAAGTTCTAGTATGCAGAATAGAATATGATTTTAAATTGCAATATCACATTTTTTTTAATTTAGTCAGAAGTAAGTTCAATTCACTCTTGACAATGCATCACTTAAAATTTCTAAAATTTAATTAGTCCCAAGAAGCAATACACCACTGAAGCCCTGTAGAGGCACCTCTTTCTTTGAATTTGCCAACTTAAGAACAAGTGCAGAGGAATGTTTAAGGCCAAAGTTTTGTGTCATAATGAAGTTTTGGATAAAATATTAGATCTCATTCCTTTTACTCATCTCGATAATATATATAAAATCAGTAATTCTAGGTTGTGTTGAATGAGGTGACATATGGAAGGAATTTCATATAATCACTAAATCGTTATATGACTGGCACTGTCATTGAAATTTCTTTTAATGCTGAGGGAACCTTATAGCCAAAAGTTAAAACAATATCCATGCAAAATATTAATAGGATGATATTTTCATTCCAGTCTTGCTGTCACCTCTCCTTGTCAAAATTTTTTAGTGCCCCATGAAAAATCTATGCTTGCTTTTCTCCTAAAAGTCTCAGTTCAAGTTGACTTGTGTAGCCTCTTTGCCCCTGAAACCAGAACAATTCACTGCCCTGTAATATAACAACTTAAATATCATCTTGATTGTCCTGTATCATGACACTAATATTACTTTATATATGTCACTCCTTTGTATTGGTGACTTCTTAAGGCAAGAACTATCCTGCTTATTTTTGCATATAGACATGAAATCCAGTGAAAATGCTAAAAAATTATATACGAGTATAATGCTTCACTACTAATATCAGTAAACATTTTAAGCACCTAGAGTTCCAGGTTGGAGAAGGCAATGGCACCCCACTCCAGTACTGTTCCCTGGAAAACCCCATGGAAGGAGGAGCCTGGAAGGCTGCAGCCCATGGGGTCACTAAGAGTCGGACATGACTGAGTGACTTCACTTTCACTTTTCACTTTCATGCATTGGAGAAGGAAATGGCAACCCACTCCAGTGTTCTTGCCTGGAGAATCCCAGGGACGGTGGAGCCTGGTGGGCTGCCATCTATGGGGTCGCACAGAATCGGACACGACTGAAGCGACTTAGCAGCAGCAGCAGCAGCAGAGTTCCAGGTATTATTCTAGGTGCTGGGGTATAGTAATCTTCACAGGCATTCTTTCAAAGAGCTTTGCTTTCTTTCAGTGGGAGGAAAATACTAAGCACAACACCACAGAAATACATTAGAATTAAATATATTTTCAAATCATATAAAAATAAAATAAACCAGTATATATGTCCCTAAAATAGGTTGTTTAAAGAAAAATTCTCTGAGATGATATTTGAAATTAGTTATAGATAATGAGAAAAAGCCAACCAACCATTTGTAAGCTCTGGGATAACATGGTCTGAGGCAGAGACAACCACTAATGAAAAAGATTGAAATTTGGAATTATTTTTCAGATTTGGAGGAATTAATTTTTGAAAGGCTATTAAAATTATCTTTTGTTAAAAATTAATTAATTTTAATTCTCTAAATGAAATCTTCATAAATGCACATCTTTAATAAGAGAGTGCATTAAGGAAGGGAAGTTCTCTTAAGGATACATTATACTTCTCATTGTCAAAAAGAATGTTAAATAGTAATTAACATACAGAGATTTGGCATTAATGATCTAAATTATGGTCGGTGGATCCAAAGACAGTAATAAAAAAATAGTGACAGTACATTTGAAGCAGTGATTCATTTAAAACTTAGAAACAAGTGGTTAAAAAAAACCCTCAATTTGTTGTAATCTATGTAAAGTGACACAATAAAGCTGTGACGAAGATAATGAAGAAAAGGGCATTCTTATAGATAATCAGAGATGTGCTATGGAGATAAGGTAAAATTTTAGAATAGGATACAGAATTAAAACTTCCAATTACTGCCTTAATAATGCAATAAATGTTCTGAATGTCACCCCTATTTGAATTTGAAGGATGAAGGGTGGCATTCATATTGGAAATATGCACCTGTCACAGGGGTTAGTTGCATACATAGCTTTTAAATATTTGTTTAGATTTCTGCCTCTATATGAAGTTTTATCTTTCTCTTTTAAGTTCCTGAGGTAATCAGTATCACTTTTAACACTCTGCATTTCCCCCTTATGAATGCAAAGAATATATATCTGTGAACAGTTAAAATTTCCATAAAATCATGGAGATGAGGAAAAAGTTTAGTGCCTAGATGGCTCCTATAGTGAATAAACATTCCCTCAGTTAGTCAAGAAATTTCATTTGATCGGAATACATGAATACTTGAGAACTGATGTAAGAATAAGAAAATATTTATCCCACAAGTTGCTGATAGGAGAAGGGAACAATGCTATAGGCTTTGTACTTTCTCTTTCCGGAATCAACTGTTTGTTGGACACATACTTTTCAATTGGGTGTCATGTTTTTGTTAAATACACTATGACTGAATAGTCTCAATTTTTCTTAATCAGAAAGTAAATGAATTATTAACTTGACAAATGCTAACTCACTTGCACTTATAAAGTACAATCAAATTTGTAATGAGAGTGTTTTTATCACCATATCAAAATTTAAGTTCCAAACCAACTCTGTCTACATTGTGTCTACTATATATACTAGGAATACATTCTCAAGAACATGGGCCATTTGTATACTTACCCATATTCTAGCCTCTAAATGAGCTAGACTTTAGAAAGGCATTGACTCCACAATTAGTGAAAAAATTATTTGGTTAAAAAAGAAAGTTAAAGAGATGAGGTTGTTACAGATTTAAGGATCTGAAGTGGAAAGATTTTAAGCACATGAATAATAAAATATATTTAGAGATGGGATGAAGGTGACAGAAAGAAGGACATGGAGCTTACCTCCTCTCACAAATACCTCAAAAATTCATCTACCTGTGGAACAGTTCTCACAGACTGCATACTGAGTCCTGGCAGATCTCATACTACAAAAGATGCAAGAAGCATCACCACAAACTGGGTAGGATGAAAGAAAATAAATGAATCAGGACTGGATTTGTATATCTGGGAGAGAGTTGTGACAGAGGAAAGGTCCCCCCACCTTGGGAATTCCCTTCACAAGCTGGGAATACTGCTTGGACAGATAAGGAGCTTCAGAAGTTCAGAGGAGAGTACAGAAGCCAGCTTTCAGAAGGAAAAATATAAAGACTACCACAGATAGTCCTGGCCCCCTTTCTGTACTCCCCAACCTAAGATGCTCTTTGCTGGTGTGTGAAGGGGTTGGGTGCTGAACTCAGGTTTCAACAGACAGATATGGAGAGAGGAATGGGATTGGCTGCATGGAGACAGCCCAAAGGGACTAGATTTTAGTCTGGATGCATTCAAGGGTATGCACAGGAAAGAGCCTGGGTGCTCCATAGAAGCCTCATTCTTAAAGAATGTGATGGACTGCTTTTACAGTGTCCCACAGGTTTTGGGTTGTTGTGTTTTCATTTTCATTCGTTTCTATGCAAATTTTGATTTCTTTTTTGATTTCTTCTGTGATTTGTTGGTTATTCAGCAGTGTGTTGTTCAGCCTCCATATGTTGGAATTTTTAATAGTTTTTCTCTTGTAATTGAGATCTAATCTTACTGCATTGTGGTCAGAAAAAATGCTTGGAATGATTTCTATTTTTTTGAATTTACCAAGGCTAGATTTATGGCCCAGGATGTGATCTATCCTGGAGAAGGTTCCATGTGCGCTTGAGAAAAAGGTGAAATTCATTGTTTTGGGATGAAATGTCCTATAGATATCAATTAGGTCTAACTGGTCTATTGTATCATTTAAAGTTTGTGTTTCTTTGTTAATTTTCTGTTTAGTTGATCTATCCATAGGTGTGAGTGGGGTATTAAAGTCTCCCACTATTATTGTGTTATTGTTAATTTCTCCTTTCATACTTGTTAGCATTTGTCTTACATATTGTGGTGCTCCTGTATTGGGTGCATATATATTTATAATTGTTATATCTTCTTCTTGGATTGATCCTTTGATCATTATGTAGTGACCATCTTTGTCTCTTTTCACTGTAAAAGCAGTCCTAAGGGGAAAGTTCATAGCAATACAGGCACACCTCAAGAAACAAGAAAAAAGTCAAATAAATAACCTAACTCTACACCTAAAGCAACTAGAAAAGGAAGAAATGAAGAACCCCAGGGTTAGTAGAAGGAAAGAAATCTTAAAAATTAGAGCAGAAATAAATGCAAAAGAAACAAAAGAGACCATAGCAAAAATCAACAAAACCAAAAGCTGGTTCTTTGAAAGGATAAATAAAATTGACAAACCATTAGCCAGACTCATCAAGAAACAAAGGGAGAAAAATCAAATCAATAAAATTAGAAATGAAAATGGAGAGATCACAACAGACAACACAGAAATACAAAGGATCAAAAGAGACTACTATCAACAATTATATGCCAATAAGATGGACAACGTGGAAGAAATGGACAAATTCTTAGAAAAGTACAACTTTCCAAAACTCGACCAGGAAGAAATAGAAAATTTTAACAGACCCATCACAAGCATGGAAATTTAAACTGTAATCAAAAATCTTCCAGCAAACAAAAGCCCAGGTCCAGACGGCTTCACAGATGAATTCTACCAAAAATTTAGAGAGGAGCTAACACCTATCCTGCTCAAATTCTTCCAGAAAATTGCAGAGGAAGGTAAACTTCCAAACTCATTCTATGAGGCCACCATCACCCTAATACCAAAACCTGATAAAGATCCCACAAAAAAAGAAAACAACAGGCCAATATCACTGATGAACATAGGTGCAAAAATCCTTAACAAAATTCTAGCAATCAGAATCCAACAACACATTAAAAAGATCATACACCATGACCAAGTGGGCTTTATCCCAGGGATGCAAGGATTCTTCAATATCCACAAATCGATCAATGTAATACACCACATTAACAAATTGAAAAAATAAAAACCATATGACTATCTCAATAGATGCAGAGAAAGCCTTTGACAAAATTCAACATCCATTTATGATCAAAACTCTCCAGAAAGCAGGAATAGAAGGAACATACCTCAACATAATAAAAGCTATCTATGACAAACCCACAGCAAACATTATCCTCAATGGTGAAAAATTGAAAGCATGTCCTCTAAAGTCAGGAACAAGACAAGGGTGTCCACTTTCACCATTACTATTCAACATAGTTTTGGAAGTTTTGGCCACAGCAATCAGAGCAGAAAAGGAAATAAAAGGAATCCAAATTGGAAAAGAAGAAGTAAAACTCTCACTGTTTGCAGATGACATGATCCTCTACATAGAAAACCCTAAAGACTCCACCCGAAAATTACTAGAACTAATCAATGACTATAGTCAAGTTGCAGGATATAAAATCAACACACAGAAATCCCTTGCATTCCTATACACTAATAATGAGAAAACAGAAAGAAAATTAAGGAAACAATTCCATTCACCATTGCAAGGGAAAGAATAAAATACTTAGGAATATATCTACCTAAAGAAACTAAAGACCTATATATAGAAAACTATAAAACACTGGTGAAAGAAATCAAAGAGGACACTAATAGATGGAGAAATATATCATGTTCATGGATTGGGAGAATCAATATAGTGAAAATGAGTATACTACCCAAAGCAATTTATAGATTCAATGCAATCCCTATCAAGCTACCAATGGTATTCTTCACAGAGCTAGAACAAATAATTTCCCAATTTGTGTGGAAATACAAAAAACCTTGAATAGCCAAAGCTATCTTGAGAAAGAAGAATGGAACTGGAGGAATCAACCTACCTGACTTCAGGCTCTACTACAAAGCCAAAATTATCAAGAGAGTATCGTACTGGCACAAAGACAGAAATATAGATCAATGGGACAAAATAGAAAGCCCAGAGATAAATCCACCCACATATGGACACCTTATCTTTGACAAAGGAGGCAAGAATATACAATGGATTAAAGACAATCTCTTTAACAAGTGGTGCTGGGAAAGCTGGTCAACCACTTGTAAAAGAATGAAACTAGAACACTTTCTAACACCATACACAAAAATAAACTCAAAATGGATTAAAGATCTAAAGTAAGACCAGAAACTATAAAACTCCTAGAGGAGAACATAGGCAAAACACTCTCTGACATACATCACAGCAGGATCCTCTATGACCCACCTCCCAGAATATTGGAAATAAAAGCAAAAATAAACAAATGGGACCTAATTAAACTTAAAGGCTTCTGCACATCAAAGGAAACTATTAGCAAGGTGAAAAGACAGCCTTCAGAATGGCAGAAAATAATAGCAAATGAAGCAACTGACAAACAACTAATCTCAAGAATATACAAGCCACTCCTACAGCTCAACTCCAGAAAAATAAATGACCCAATCATAAAATGGGCCAAAGAACTAAATAGACATTTCTCCAAAGAAGACATACAGATGGCTAACAAACACATGAAAAGATGCTCAACATCACTCATTATCAGAGAAATGCAAATCAAAACCACTATGAGATACCATTTCGCACCAGTCAGAATGGCTGCTATCCAAAAGTCTACAAGCAATAAATGCTGGAGAGGGTGTGGAGAAAAGGGAACCCTCTCACACTGTTGGTGGGAATGCAAACTAGTACAGCCACCATGGAGAACAGTGTGGAGACTCTTTAAAAAACTGGAACTAGAACTGCCTTATGATCCAGCAATCCCACTGCTGGGCATACACACTGAGGAAACCAGAAGGGAAAGAGTCACGTGTACCCCAGTGTTCATCACAGCACTGTTTATAATAGCCAGGACATGGAAGCAACCTAGATGCCCATCAGCAGATGAATGGATAAGAAAGCTGTGGTACATATACACAATGGAGTACTTCCCAGCCATTAAAAAGAATACATTTGAATCGGTTCTAATGAGGTGGATGAAACTGGAGCCTATTATACAGAGTAAAGTAAGCCAGAAAGAAAAACACCAATACAGTATACTAACGCATATATATGGAATTTAGAAAGATGGTAACAATAACCCTGTGTACGAGACAGCAAAAGAGACACTGATGTATAGAACAGTCTTATGGACTCTGTGGGAGAGGGAGAGGGTGGGAAGATTTGGGAGAATGGCATTGAAACATGTGTAATATCATGTATGAAACGAGTTGCCAGTCCAGGTTCAATGCACGATACTGGATGCTTGGGGTTGGTGCACTGGGAAGACCCAGAGGGAGGGTGTGGGGAGGGAGGAGGGAGGAGGGTTCAGGATGGGGAACATATATACCTGTGGCAGATTCATTTTGATGTTTGGCAAAACTAATACAGTGTTTCAGGTTTAAAAATAAAATTAAAAAATAAATAAATACAAAATAAAAATATAACAAACCACAAAAAAATAAAATAAAATAAAACATTTGTAAAGTGCCAAAAAAAAAAAAAAAAGAATGTGAAGGGATGGGTGGGTCTCACTATAGCAACCTCACAGCAGGTGAGTCTCCACCCCTACAAATTCTGCAAATATTCAGGTACCAGCAGGTTGCTAACATAGAGGCAAGGTTCGAATCTGAGCCAATTGCCAAAGGGTTATGCAAGTTCAGCAGATTTACACCATTTGCATTTTGTGTGCATAGTGCCTGTGGGATATCTGAGTGGATTACTCATGCTTCAGTGCCTGGAAGTGGGTCCAGTTTTAGCAGCAGTGGGCTTTATGTGCACAAATACATGGAGGTGGGGCTGGAGTCTGGACTGATTCCTGTAGCTCCCATAGCATGTCCTGGTCCATGTCTGCAGTGAGTCTGGATGTTGGGCTTCAGCAAGATATCTTCTGTTGGCTTTGTGAGCAAGTGCCTGAGGTACATCCAGGCCTATTGCCAGCATTCCCTAAGCTTAGGTGAGGCCAAGAACAGTGCCAACGACAGTGTAGTGTATGTACAACACAACAGGTGATTGGTAGTTAGCAATGTT
Source organism: Bubalus bubalis (assembly GCF_019923935.1). Classification (NCBI taxonomy): domain Eukaryota; kingdom Metazoa; phylum Chordata; class Mammalia; order Artiodactyla; family Bovidae; genus Bubalus; species Bubalus bubalis. Next base: position 154,225,410 of record NC_059159.1, on the reverse strand, counting down.
ACAGAGCACAGTTTCCATGTGGACAGCTTCTGCAAAAGAATATTCAGAGGCTTCTCTTCCACTGGGAGCAAGACAATCCTCCCTACCTCACCCTGCAGCTTAGAACTAAAGCCAGAGACTGCTACTCCAACAAACCAGGAGCAGACTTTGCCCCCAAACTGGACTGTAATAAACACAGAGTAACAAAGAGGCCTCACTCAACACTCACTATCTAGTGCAAGCTCTGATCACCACAACGTGATGAGATCCACTTCCTGTCAAGAATATAAAGGTCAGCACACGCAGGAAAACACACACAGTTTTCAAGTACACATGGAAGATTCTCTAGAACAGACCACATTTTAGGACACAAAACATGCATCAACAAATTTAAGAGGATAGAAATTCTCTCAAGTATCTTTTCTGACCACAACAGCATTAAAGTAGAAATCAACCACAGAGACAGAAACAAGAAAAATAAAAACAATTGCATGGAAATGAAACAATATACTACTTAAAAAAAAAACAATAGGGAAAGAATGAAATCACAGAAGAAATTAAAATACTTTTAGACAAATGACAATGAAAACATAACTATACAAAATCTACGGGATGCAGCAAAAGCAGTCCTAAAAGGGAAGTTCATAGGTCTTTTTCAAAAAGCAAAAGAAAAATCTCAGATAAACAATTTTACCCATCATTTAAACAATGAGTAAAAAATAAAAATAAAAACAGAGTGTAAAGTCAGTAAAGGGCTTCCCAGATGGTGTAGTGGTAAAGAATCTAATTGCCATTGTAGGAGATGCAAGAGACTCAGGTTTGATCTCTGGGTCAGGAAGACTCCTAGAATAGGAAATGACAACCCACTTCAACATTCTAGCCCAGAAAATTCCATGGAGAAGCCTGGTGGGCTACAGTCCATGAGGTCGCAAAGAATTAGACATGCCTGAGTGCATGTGCGTACACACACACACACACACACACACACAAGTCAGAAGAAAAAATAAAGATCTGAGAGGAAATAAACAAAAATAGAGATTAAAAAAGAATAGAAGAAATTAACAAAAACCAAGAGCTGTTTTTTTGAAAGGATAAACAGAATTGGCAGACCTCTGGCCAGACTAACCAATAAGAACAGAGAGATGACCCACATAAACAAAATAAGGGATGAAAGAGGAGAAATAATACCACAGAAATAATAAATAATAAAATAAAAATACAAAAATCCATAAGAGAATATTGCCAGCAAATTGATCAACCTAGAAGAAATGGATAAGTTTCTAGAAATGTACAGCCCACCAAAACTAAATTTAAAAAAAAAAGATAATTAGAACAAGCCAATCACTAAAAGTAAAATATAATGTGTAATTAAAAAACAACAACAACAGAAATTCCCTGGACACTAAAATCAAGGACCAGATGGCTTCACTGGTGAGTTCTTCAAAACATACAAAAAGAACCTATGCCAATCCTTTTCTAATTTTTCCAAAAGATTGAAGAGAAGAGAACACGCCCAAAATTATTCTATGAAGCCACTATTGCCCTTATACCAAAGTTAGACAAAAATAAAAAATGCATTCATGTATCCTTAATGAATAATACACACAAATTCTTCAGCAAACTATTAACAAACAAAACACAAAAAGGATCATATGCAATGAACAAATTAGATTCATCACATAGTCACAAGGATGAATCAACAAACAATTAGTGGGCTAAATCACATCAACAAAAGAAAAGCAAAAGCCACATAATGTTCTCAATAGATGCAGAAAAAGCATTCATGATAAAGTTCTCATCAAAGTGAGTGTAGAGGGAACATATCTAAGCATAATAAAAGCTATTTATGTCAAACCCACAGTGAACATTTTACTCAGTGGTAAAAAGTTGAAAGCCTTCCACTATAGTCTGGAATAAGATAAGGATGCTCACACTTACCACTTCTATTCAGTATAGTACTGGAAGTCCTAGCCAGAGCAATCAAATAAAAAATAAATAAAAAGTATCCAAATCAGAAGGGAAGAGGTAAAATTGTCATTATATACAAATGACATGGAACTATATAAAGAAAGCCCTAAGGACTCCAGAAAAGCAAAACCCCCCAAAACTACCAGAACTGACAAATGAATTCAGTAAGGTAGGATTTAAGATTTACATACAGAAATCTCTTGCATTTCTTTACACTAACAATGAAATACCAGAAAGGGAAAGTAAAAACAAACAAACAAAAAAAACACTTTTAAAAGCATATCCAAATAACCCTAAAAAATTTAGAAATAAACCTGGTCAAGAAGGTAAAAAAATACATATGCCTACCAGAACTAGTAAATATTGACAAAGGAAATTGAAGATGATTTAAAAAGTGGAAAGATATCCCATGCTCTTGGATTGGAAGAATTAAATTTAAAATACTTATTTTTTATTAGCGTATAGTGATTTACAATGTTGTATTAGTTTTTGTTACAAAGCAAAGTGGTTCAGATATGAGCAAAACTGAGTGGTTCAGAAACAAGCAAAACACTGTAAATCACTATATTTTAATATAAAATAAATAAAATTAAATAAAGTATAGTTTTTTGCTCTTTTTGTCATTTTAACAAAAGATCTCTCTAAAATTGGTGCAATCAAAACCTTTTGCATTTCTCTTTTGCAGTAAATATTTTGGACATTCTGTGGATGGTATTATGTTAAGCTACATTTTGCTATTATACTTAAAATTGTGTGTTTCTATGACAGTTCTGTGTCTTTAACAGCCTGTGTGTGTGTGTGTTCATGTATATGCAAGAATACAAGAAGTAAAACTTTATGAACCAAAAGACTGATGTTTTTTAAACAGGCCACCGACATTTTGATTTATGTTAAATTACGTTTTTGAGGCTAGAGCCGTTATGAAAATAAAACAAACTGAGAACCACAATAAAGACCTGTAAAGGAAACTTCAACTTTCAGAGAGACGTTTACTAGGGAGGGATAAAAACAATGTGAAATATTGAAACACATAATGTATTTTGAGTTTATGTAATTGAAATATTGTTGAAATGCATCAGTGAACTCATGCATTTATACATTACAGGATTGTTAGAAAAAGAGTTGTTTTTCTGAGTACATTTATCTTCTATTGTATGATTTGAGGAGCACAGATTCTGGAATCAACTGGCCGTGTATGAATCCCAATTCTATTACATGCCAGAATTGTTTCTTCAAAAATGTACAGAAATGTTCTGTGTCTGAATCACATCATCTCTTAAATGAAGCTGGTTAGTAAAATCTTTGTTGTTTTCAGTCACTCAGTCATGTCCGACTCTTTGCGATCCCATGGACTGCAGCACACCAGGATTCCGTGCCCTTTGCTATCTCCTGATGTTTGTTCAAACTTCTGTCCATTGAATCAGTGATGCTGTCCAACCATCTCATCCTCTTTTGCCCCTTTCTCCTCCTCCCCTCTATCTTCTCCAGCATCAAGGTCTTTCTTTCCCAACGAGCTGTCTCTTCACATCAGGTGACCAAGTGTTGGAGCTTCAGCTTTAGCATTAGTCCTTCCATTAACTACTCAGGACTGATTTCTTTAGGATTGTCTGGTTTGATCTCCTTGCTGACCAAGGGACTCTCAAGAGTCGTCTTCAGCACCACAGTTTGAAAGTATCAATTTTTATATACTCAACCTTCTTTATGGTCCAACTGTCAGATCCATACATGACTACTGGAAAAAATGTATATATGGCTATACAGACCTTTGTCAGCAAAGTGATGCTTGTGGTTTTTAATATGCTGTCTAAGTCCATCATAGCTTTTCTTCCAAGGGACAGGTGCCTTTTACTTTCATGGCTGCAGTCAGCATCTGCAGTGATTTTAGAACCCAAGTAAATAAAATCTATCACTATTTCTGTTTTTTTTTCCCTCATCTATTTGCCATGAAGTGATGGGACTGGATGCCATGATCTTTGTTTTCTGAATGTTGAGTTTTAAGATGACTTTTTCACTCTCTCCTCTCACCTTCATCATGAGGTTCTTTAGTTCCTCTTTGCAAATATAGTTCATTGAATATTTCCTTGAATTCTTGGAATTCCTTAAAATAGAGCATAGCAATTGATAAGCAGTACTTTTGGTATTACTTTTTAATTATTTTCTGTATCAAGTATCTAAAATATATGTAACCTAGTAATTAAGGTAATTATAAAAGTATTCCATTTAAGGACTCTATTTATGTACTCAATATTCTAAATTTGGAAGACATGAAGCAAAGTTTCAGTCTCCTATATCTGAAGAGAATAGTTTTTAATATACTGCACATTAAGTGAGTAGTATGGCTAAAAGGGAGAATCTAATGCATAGGGTGTAAAAATTACAATTAGCTTTAAGAAATTTCTTTATGAAATAAGTGAACTAGGCAAATCTGAACTACCAAATGTCACTCTCACTTTCACTCTATCAGATGCCATGAAATTTAAAGAACTATGTCAGTAATTATTTAATTCCATCTTCAAAAGGGTAGGGTTCCATTCAGTTCAGTTCAGTCTCTCAGTCGTGACCGACTCTTTGCGACCCCATGAGCCACAGGACGCCAGGCCTCCTTGTCCATCACCAACTCCCGGAGTCCACCCAAACCCATGTCCATTGAGTCAGTGATGCCATCCAACCATCTTATCTTCTGTCGTCCCCTTCTCCTCCTGCCCTCAATCTTTCCCAGCATCAGGTCTTTACCAATGAGTCAGCTCTTTGCATCAGGTGGCCAAAGTATTAGAGTTTCAGCTTCAACATCAGTCCTTCCAATGAACCCATAGTTTTTAGCATAATAACATTATAATTCCATGAGCAGTAACTAAACTACAGTGATCTGATGCATATTATAAGGAACATAGACAGCAATATTTTGCTATAATTATGTAACATGCTACAATGGCCATCACATTCCAAATATAAATGTAAAGTAAAATAATAATAATAATAACAAAAAGAAAAAAAATAAAATGTATCAAAGTAACATGTACATTTTAAATGTATATAATGTTTATTACATACAGTAAATTTAGTATATTTTAAATATATTTAGTAAAAGAGATAAAACAGGGAAAAAAGATAACATTATGATAAATATTTGAGTTCTATATTAGAGAATTTCTTTGAACTAGACAGAATTTATCAGTGGGTATATTGAACACCTATTGTTTGTATAACTTATTTTGTATAAATTATTGTGGAAAATTAATTACTGTATTCAAATATTGATTTATTAGACATCCTATTATTTCCATTGCTGTGAAAAAGATTCCTACCCTAGTTGTGGAGATGATGGGACACACGACAACCAGCACTCAACAGATGAGATTGACAGCAGTTTACTCGGCCAAATAATCAAGTTAAAGAAAGTTTCAGGCTATAGGATCAATACACAAAAATCAATTGTATTTATATAAACTTGCAATGAATAATCTGAAAGTGAAATTAAGAAAACTCCATGTACAGTAGCATCAACATAAATAAAATATATCTGAATAAATCTATAAAGTACAAAACTACTACTCTGAAAACTACAAGACATTGTTGGGATAATTTGAAGAAAATAAAGAATAACTAGAAACATACCCCATATTCATGAGTTGGAAGATTGAATATTTTTATGATGACAGTACTTCTTCAAAATGATCTGCAGATTCAGAGCAGTCCTTAGCAGAAGGTCAGCTGGCATCTCTGTAATTGATTCTTTAATCCAAATAGATTTGCAAGGAATCCAAAATAATGAAAACAATCTTGAAGAAGAAGAACAAAGTAGGAGGGCACACACTTAATTTCAAAACACACTACAAAGCAACAGTAACAAGACTAGCATGTGACTGGACATAATGAAATAGAATTGGGAGTCCAAAATAAACCCTGTGTTTGTGGTCACTAACACTAGACAAGATCAATATTAAGCTGTAGTGTTTTCAAAAAATCATACTGGTTAAACTGGAGAGCCAGATACAAAAGAATGAAATTTGACCCTTACCTCATACCATATACAAAATTAAGGTGAGGCAAAGGTCAAAATACAGTAAGTAAAACTATAAAAAAAAAATTTTAAGGGAGGTTTGTGGGAATTTGCAACTAGAGCTGCTGAAGATCTTCTGAATCTTCCCAGGAGGCCAGGTGAGGATGGGGCCCAGGAGGCTTGGATAGCAATAAAATCAGCCTCTTGGCAAAAATTTAAAAAATAATAATAAAATAAAATAATTAAAGGTAAAACATAAGGTTAAAATGTCATGGCCTCAGATTTTGTACTGAAATTTTAGATATGACACCAAAAGTATGAACAACAAAAGAAAAAAAAAAAAAACTTGGAAGATGTATGCTTATCAAAATTTAGAACTTTTCTGCTTGAAAGGATACTATCAAAAAAGATAAATATAACCCACAGAATGGGCAAAAATATTTGTAACTCATATCTGTAAAGAACTAATATCATGACTATAAAAATAATACTTATAATCCAACAAGAAAAAGACAATCCAATTAAAAATAAGTGATAGATTTGAAAAGATATCTCTTTGAAGAAGACATATGAATGGCGGTAAGCACAGTTAAAAAGCTGGTTTAAAGTGAACATTCAGAAAACCAAAATTATGGCATCTAATCCCATCATTTCATGTCAAATAGAAGGGGGAAAACTAGAGGCAGTGACAGATTTTACTTTCTTGGGCTCCAAAATCACTGTGGACACTTACTGCATCCACAAAATTAAAAGACACTTGATCCTTGGGGGAAAAGTTATGACAAATCTAGACAGCATAATAAAAAGTAGAAACATCACTCTGCTGACAAAGATCTGTATAGTCAAATCTATGTTTTGTTTTGTTTTTCCCAGTAGTCATGTATGAATGTGAGAGTTGCCATAAAGAAGGCTGAAAGCCAAAGAATTGATGGTTTTGAACTCTGGTGCTGAAGAAGACTTTTGAGAGTCCCTTGGGCAACAAGGAGATAAAACCAGTCAATCCTAGAAAAAAAATCAGTCCTGAATATTCATTGGAAGGACTGATGCTGAAGCAGAAACTCTAATACTTTGGCCACCTGATATGAAGAGTTGACTAATTGGAAAAGACCCTGATGCTGAGAAAGATTGAAGGAAAAAGGAGAAAGGGGATGACAGAGGATGAGATGGTTGGGTGGCATCACCAACTCAATGGAAATGAGTTTGAGCAAACTCTGGGGAATAGTGAAGAGCAGGTAGGACTTCCAAGAATATACAATGGATTAAAGACAATCTCTTTAACAAGTGGTGCTGGGAAATCTGCTCACCCACTTGTAAAAGAATGAAACTAGAACACTTTCTAACACCATACACAAAAATAAACTCAAAATGGATTAAAGATCTAAATGTAAGACCAGAAACTATAAAACTCCTAGAGGAGAACATAGGCAAAACACTCTCTGACATACATCACAGCAGGATCCTCTATGACCCACCTCCCAGAATATTGAAAATAAAAGCAAAAATAAACAAATGGGACCTATTAACCTTAAAAGCTTCTGCACATCAAAGGAAACTATTAGCAAAGTGAAAAGACAGCCTTCAGAATGGGAGAAAATAATAGCAAATGAAGCAACTGACAAACAACTAATCTTGAGAGTATACAAGCAACTCCTACAGCTCAACTCCAGAAAAATAAATGACCCAATCAAAAAATGGGCCAAAGAACTAAATAGACATTTCTCCAAAGAAGACATACAGATGGCTAACAAACACATGAAAAGATGCTCAACATCACTCATTATCAGAGAAATGCAAATCAAAACCACTATGAGGTACCATTTCACACCAGTCAGAATGGCTGCGATCCAAAAGTCTACAAGCAATAAATGCTGGAGAGGGTGTGGAGAAAAGGGAACCGTCTTACACTGTTGGTGGGAATGCAAACTAGTACAGCCACTATGGAGAACAGTGTGGAGATTCCTTAAAAATCTGGAACTAGAACTGCCTTATGATCCAGCAATCCCACTGCTGGGCATACACACTGAGGAAACCAGAAGGGAAAGAGTCACGTGTACCCCAGTGTTCATCGCAGCACTGTTTATAATAGCCAGGACATGGAAGCAACCTAGATGTCCATCAGCAGATGAATGGATAAGCAAGCTGTGGTACATATACACAATGGAGTATTACTCAGCCATTAAAAGGAATACATTTGAATCAGTTCTAATGAGGTGGATGAAACTGGAGCCTATTATACAGAGTGAAGTAAGCCAGAAGGAAAAACACCAATATAGTATACTAAAGCATATATATGGAATTTAGAAAGATGGTAACAATAACCCTGTGTATGAGACAGCAAAAGAGACACTGATGTATAGAACAGTCTTATGGACTCTGTGGGAGAGGGAGAGGGTGGGAAGATTTGGGAGAATGGCATTGAAACATGTAAAATATCATGTATGAAACGAGTTGCCAGTCCAGGTTCGATGCATGATACTGGATGCTTGGGGCTGGTGCACTGGGACGACCCAGAGGGAGGGTGTGGGGAGGGAGGAGGGAGGAGGGTTCAGGATGGGGAACACATGTATACCTGTGGCGGATTCATTTTGATATTTGGCAAAACTAATGCAATTATGTAAAGTTTAAAAATAAAATAAAATTAAAAAAATAAACAAAACAAACAAAAAAAGAAAATTGTAAGAATAAAAATAAACATAAATATTTTTAAAAAAAATTTAAAAAAAATAATAAAATAAAATTATACTGTGGTCAGTATTTCACATACCTGAAAGCAAACTAAAAAAAAACAAACAAACAGCATTTACTCTGTTTATTTGGGTGGATTGTTCATATATTGATTATACCTTCAAAAAAACTGTTAAAATGAACACGTGGAAACATGACAGGATCTAAATTCAATCTTGGAGAGATAAAAATTACAGTTTCTGAGACAAGAAGCACTATTTACAATAGCTGGAACATGGAAGAAATCTAGATATCCATCAACAGATGAATGAATAAAGAAGTTGTGGTGTTGTGGTACATACACACAATGGAATATTACTCAGTCATAAAAAGGAATGCATTCGAGTCAGTTCTCATAAGGTAGATGAACCTAGAGCTTATTTTACAGAGCAAATTAAGTCAGAAAGAGAAAGATAAATATCATATTCTAACACATATATAGGAAATATAGAAAAAATGATAATGAAGAATTTATTTACAGGGCAGCAATAGAGAAACAGACATAGAAAACAGACTTATGGACATTGGGAGAGGGGACGCGAGGGTGAGATGTATGGAAAGAGTAATATGGAAACTTACATACCATTTGTAAAATAGATAGCCCACTGGATTTTGCTGTATGGCTCAGTTTAGTTCAGTCGCTCAGTCGTGTCCGACTCTTTGCCACTCCATGAATCGCAGCACGCCAGGCCTCCCTGTCCATCACCAACTCCCGGAGTTCACTCAGACTCACGTCCATCGAGTCAGTGATGCCATTCAGCCATCTCATTCTCTGTCGTCCCCTTCTCCTCCTGCCCCCAATCCCTCCCAGCATCAGAGTCTTTTCCAATGAGTCAACTCTTCGCATGAGGTGGCCAAAGTACTGGAGTTTCAGCTTTAGCATCATTCCTTCCAAAGAAATCCCAGGGCTGATCTCCTTCAGAATGGACTGGTTGGATCTCCTTGCAGTCCAAGGGACTCTCAAGAGTCTTCTCCAACACCACAGTTCAAAAGCATCAATTCTTTGGCACTCAGCTTTCTTCACAGTCCAACTCTCACAACCATACATGACCACTGGGAAAACCATAGTCTTGACTAGACGGACCTTTGTTGGCAAAGTAATGTCTCTGCTTTTCAATATGCTATCTAGATTGGTCATAAATTTTCTTCCAAGGAGTAAGTGTCTTTTAATTTCATGGCTGCAGTCACCACCTGCAGTGATTTTGGAGCCCAAAAAAATAAAGTCTGACACGTTTCCAGTTTCCCCATCTATTCCCATGAAGTGATGGGACCAGATGCCATGATCTTCATTTTCTGAATGTTCAGTTTTAACTCAACTTTTTCATTCTTCTCTTTCAACTTCATCAAGAGGCTTTTTAGTTCCTCTTCACTTTCTGCCATAAGGGTGGTGTCATCTGAATATCTGAGGTTATTGATATTTCTCCCAGCAATCTTGATTCCAGCTTGTGCTTCTTCCAGCCCAGCATTTCTCATGATGTACTCTGTATATAAGTTAAATATGCAGGGTGACAATATACAGCCTTGACGTACTCCTTTTCCTATTTGAAACCAGTCTGTTGTTCCATGTCCAATTCTAACTGTTGCTTCCTGACCTGCATACAAATTTTTCAAGAGTCAGGTCAGGCGGTCTGGTATTCCTATCTCTTTCAGCAGGAAACTCAAATAGGGGCTCTGTATCAACTTAGAAGGGTGGGATGGGGAGGGAGGTGGAAGGAACGTTCAAAAGGGAGGGGATATATGTAAACCCATGGCTGATTCTTGTTGAAGTTTTACAGAAAACAACAAAATTCTGTAAAGCAATCATCCTTCAAATAAAAAATAAATTAATTAAAGAATACTAATCAGAACATAAATAAATTTAAAAGAATAAAAAAAAAGCAAGTAAGAAAGGAAGGAAGGAAGGACCCAACGAGGGATGGATATTAGAAATGATAAAAATGTAGTGATGCATCCATAAATAGATACATACATAATTGTATAAAAGCATTTGTTGGATCAGAAAGCAAAAGGGTTCCATAACAAAAATCTACCTCTGTTTCACTGACTGTTCTAAAGCCTTTGTGTAAATCACAACAAACTTCAACAAACTGCCATGAAGAGATGTGAGAATAAAACCACCTTACCTATGTCCTGAGAAAACTGTATGTGGGTCAGGAAGGAACAGTTAGAACCAGACATGGAATAACAGACTGGTCCAAAATTGGGAAAGGAGTATTTCAAGGCTGGATATTGTCACCCTGTTTATTTAGTTTCTATGCAGATGACATCATGAGAAATGCTGGTCTAGATGAATCACAAGGTGTAATCAAGATTGCCGGGAGAAATATCAGTAATCTCAGATTTGCAGATGATACCACTCTAATATCAGAAATTGAAGAGCAACTAACGAGCCTTTGATGAGGATGAAAGAGGAGAGTGAAAAAAATGGCTTGAAACTCAACATGAAATAAACTAAGATCATGGGATCTGATCTATTGCATGGCAAATAGAAGGGGAAAAAGTGGAAACAGTGGCAGACTTTATTTTCTTGGACTTCAAAATCACTATGGATGGTGACTGGAGCCATGAAATTATGAGACACTTATTCCTTGAAAGGAAAGCTATGACAAACAAGACAGCATGTTAGAAAGCAGAAACATCACTTTGCTTACAAAGGTCTGTATAGTCAAAGCTATTGTTTTTCTAGTAGTCAAGTATAGATGTGAGAGTTGGGCTATAAAGAAGGCTGAAGACCAAAGAATTGATGTTTTCAAGTGGTGGTGCTGGAGAAGACTCTTGAGAGTCCCTTGGGCTGCAAGATCAAACCAGTCAAGCCTAAAGGAAATCAACTGTGAATATTCATTGGAAGGACCGATTCTGAAGCTGAAGCTCCAATACTTTGGCCATCTGATGTAAAGAGCCAACTCATTACAAAAGACCCTGATGCTGGGAAAGATTGAAAGTAAAAGAAGGGGATGACAGAGGATGAGATGGTTAGATAGCATCACTGACTCAGTTGACATGAATTTGAGCAAACTCTGAGAAAATATGGAGGACAAAAGAGCTACAGTCCACGGGATTGCAAAGAATCTGACACGATTTAGTGACTGAACAACAATATGAAAATAAGAGTAAATAAGTTGGCATGGGAGGAATGGAAATATAAGATTCTTATACATTTCCTGAAGTGATATAATATTACTAGCAAATAGATTAAAAAATTTTAAGGTATATACAATGTACCTTAAAAGAGTGAAAAAACTAAGGTAATAAAACAAAAAATATATAGTGGATAAGCCAAAAAGGAAGTAAAAATTGAAACATAAATAACTATTAATTGAAAGAAGGCAGGAAATTGAAGAAAAGTGGAAGAAAAAAGTTGATAAGTAAAAAAGGAAAGCAAAATGGAAGATTTTAAATTCAATGGTACCATTGTTCAAAAGGAAAGCAGATAACCACATTTTGGATAATGTGACAAAATACACATAACATGTAACTTAATTTAAACTACTCTATTGTTTTTGTTCAGGATGTTTCATCTTGAAGTCCTGCATATTTTCAGAGCGAGTTAGAGATAAAATATGCTAACTGAAATTAGAATCTACTGTCATGTAGGAAAACGATCATTGTTGGTATGTCTCCAGACGTGACAGTGTTTACATGTCATTGAATCAGGTATAGTCAGTTCAGTTCAGTTCAGTCGCTCACTCATGTCCAACTCTTTGCCACCCCATGAATCGCAGAACGCCAGGCCTCCATGTCCTTGACGAACTCCCAGACTCTACTCAAACTCATGTCCATCGAGTCGGTGATGCCATCCAGTCATCTCATCCTCTGTCATCCCCTTCTGCTCCTGTCCGCAATCCCTCTCATCATCAGGGTCTTTTCCAATGAGTCAACTTTTCACGTGAGGTGGCCAAAGTATTGGAGTTTCAGATTTAGCATCAGTCCCTCCAATGAACGCCCAAGACTGATCTTTAGGATGGATTGGTTGGATCTCCTTGCAGTCCAAGGGACTCTCAAGAGTCTTCTCCAACACCACAGTTCAAAAGCATCAATTCTTCGGTGCTCAGCTTTCTTCACAGTCCAACTCTTACATCCATACATGACCACTGGAAAACCCATAGCCTTGACTAGACGGACCTTTGTTGGCAAAGTAATGTCTCTGCTTTTGAATATGCTATCTAGGTTGGTCATAACTTTCCTTCCAAGGAGTAAGTGTCTGTTAATTTCATGGCTGCAATCACCACCTGCAGTGATTTTGGAGGGCAGAAAAATAAAGTCTGCCACTCTTACCCCAACTATTTGCCATGAAGTGATGGGAACGGATGCCATGATCTTCGTTTTCTGAATGTTGAGCTTTAAGCCAACTTTTTCACTCTCCTCTTTCACTTTCATCAAGAGGCTCTTTAGTTCCTCTTCACTTTCTGCCATAAGGGTGGTGTCATCTGCATATCTGAGGTTATTGATATTTCTCCCAGCAATCTTGATTCCAGCTTGTGCTTCTTCCAGCCCAGCATTTCTCATGATGTACTCTGCATATAAGTTAAATAAGCAGGGTGACAATATACAGCCTCGACGTACTCTTTTTCCTATTTGGAACCAGTCTGTTGTTCCATGTCCAATTCTAACTGTTGCTTCCTGACCTGCATATAGATTTCTCAAGAGGCAGGTCAGGTGGTCTGGTATTCCCAACTCTTTCAGAATTTTCCACATTTTATTGGGATCCACACAGTCAAAGGCTTTGGCATAGTCAATAAAGCAGAAATAGATGTTTTTCTGGAACTTTCTTGCTTTTTCAATGATTCAGCAGATGTTGGCATTTTGATCTCCGGTTACTCTGCCTTTCCTAAAACCAGCTTGAACATCTGGAAGTTCATGGTTCACATATTGCTGAAGCCTGGGTTGGAGAATTTTGAGCATTACTTTACTAGCGTGTGAGATGAGTGCAATTGTCTGGTAGTTTGAGCATTCTTTAGCATTGCCTTTCTTTGGGATTGGAATGAAAACTGACCTTTTTCAGTCCTGTGGCCTCTGATGAGTTTTCCAAATTTGCTGGCATGTTGAGTGCAGCACTTTAACAGCATCATCTTTCAGGATTTGAAATAGCTCAACCGGAATTTCATCACGTCCACTAGCTTTGTTCATAGTGATACTTTCTAAGGCCCACTTGATTTCACATTCCAGGATCTCTGGCTCTAGGTCAGTGATCACATCATCGTGATTATCTGGGTCATGAAGCTCTTTTTTGTACAGTTCTTCTGTGTATTCTTGCCACCTCTTCTTAATATCTTCTGCTTCTGTTAGTTCCATACCATTTCTGTCCTTTATTGAGCCCATCTTTGCATGAAATATTCCCTTGGTATCTCTAATTTCTTGAAGAGATCTCTAGTCTTTCCCATTCTGTTGTTTTCCTCTATTTCTTTGCATTGATCCCTGAGGAAGGCTTTTTTATCTCTCCTTGTTATTCTTTGGAGCTCTGCATTCAGATGCTTATATCTTTCTTTTCTCCTTTGCTTTTCACTTCTTTTCACAGCTATTTGTAAGGCTTCTTCAGACAGCCATTTTGTTTTTTTTTTGCATTTCTTTTTCTTGAGGAAGGTCTTGATCCCTGTCTCCTGTACAATGTCACGAACCTCCATCCATAGTTCATCAGGTACTCTGTCTATCAGATACAGCCCCTTAAATCTATTTCTCACTTCCACTGTATAATCATAAGGGATTTGATTTAGGTCATACCTGAATGGTCTAGTGGTTTTCCCTACTTTCTTCAATTTAAGTCTGAATTTGGCAATAAGGAGTTCATGATCTGAGCCACAGTCAGCTCCCGGTCTTGTTTTTGCTGACTGTATAGAGCTTCTCCATCTTTGGCTACAAAGAATATAATCAATCTGATTTGGGTGTTGACCATCTGGTGATGTCCATGTGTAGAATCTTCTCTTGTGTTGTTGGAAGAGGGTGTTTGCTATGACCAGTGCATTCTCCTGGAAAAACTCTATTAGCCTTTGGCTTGCTTCATTCTGTACTTCAAGGCCAAATTTGCCTATTACTCCAGGTGTTTCTTGACTTCCTACTTTTGCATTCCAGTCCCCTATAATGAAAAGGACATCTTTTGGGGGTGTTAATTCTAAAAGGTCTTGTAGGTCTTCAAAGAACCATTCAACTTCAGCTTCTTCAGCGTTACTTGTTGGGGCGTAGGCTTGGATTACTGTGATATTGAATGGTTTGCCTTGGAAACGAACAGAGATCATTCTGTCATTTTTGAGATTGCATCCAAGTACTGCATTTTGGACTCTTATTGACCAGGATGGCTACTGCATTTCTTCTAAGGGATTCTGCCCACAGTAGTAGATATAATGGTCATCTGAGTTAAATTCATTTATTTTAACTCAGTCCATTTTAGTTAAATTTATTTAATTTAACAGTCCATTTTAGTTAGCTGATTCCTAGAATGTCGACGTTCACTCTTGCCATCTCCTGTTTGATCACTTCCAATTTGCTTTGATTCATGGACCTAACATTCCAGGTTCCTGTGCAATATTGCTCTTTACAGCATCAGACCTTGCTTCTGTCACCAGTCACATCCTCAGCTGGGTATTGTTTTTGCTTTGGCTCCATCCCTTCATTCTTTCTGGAGTTATTTCTCCACTGATCTCCAGTAGCATATTGGGCACTTACCGACCTGGGGAGTGCCTCTTTCAGTATCCTATCATTTTTCCTTTTCATACTGTTCATGGGGTTCTCAAGGCAAGAATACTGAAGTGGTTTGCCATTCCCTTCTCCAGTGGACCACATTCTGTCAGACCTCTCCACCATGACCCGTCCATCTTTGGTGGCCCCACACAGCATGGCTTATTTTCATTGAGTTAGACAAGCTGTTGTCTGTGTGATCTGATTGGCTAGTTTTCTTTGATTATTTTCAGCGTGTCTGCCCTCTGATGCCCTCTTGCCACACCTACCGTCTTACTTGGGTTTCTCTTACCTTGGTCGTGGGGTATCTCTTCATGTCTGCTCCAGCAAAGCACAGCCACTGCTCTTTACCTTGGACAAGGGGTATCTCCTCAAGGCTGCCCCTCCTGACCTTGAACGTGGAGTAGCTCCTCTAAGCCCTCCTGCATCCATGCAGCAGCCCCTTTTTAGCTGTGGGGGTATGGTAGTATACCACCCCCCCAGGTATAGTAGTGCTATGTAAATAGTTTCAGTGTGTCTTTCCTCATTGATTTTTTACTAGAAGTTGATTTTTAAAGTCTATTTATTTGATTATATGAATTAGTTGATACTCTTTAACAGTAGTGATTATTAATTGGTGAGATCAATAATTGTTATTTTAAAATCAAATGACACACATTGTTAATGCCTAGATAAAATTCTTGTTTTTTAGTTGCAAAGAGCAGAAATTTATTCTAGTTAACTTAAGCAGTAAAATTGTATAAAATACTTTGCTTTCTGAAAGTAGAACTAAATAATCATAAAAATAAACAATAATAAAAAAGACAATTCTTTCAGTTAATAGAAATATGAGGAAAATATATGAGTAATGGAATCAAATGACTGGAAATGTTTCAGATGATGAGCTATTCAACTTCCATGTCTAGAATTTAAAAAGTAAAGGTCCAAGTAAGGGTACAACTATTAAACAGGGCTTTAAAGGAATAAAAGGTATTTTCTCTTGGCTACAGAATAATCTGTGTAAGCCTTTAGATGATTAAAAAGTAGTTAACACAAAGGTTATAAATAAGTTTTTTCCTGACTGTAAAAAGAAACTGCATTTCTCTTCGATTCCCTGCCAGATTGTGTACTTGAACAGTTATACTGTTACTCACACCATTTGTTTATAAAAATTTCCATGTCTGCATAATACTCCAATATTAAGACTTAACTTTTTTGTTGTGGTTTTAATCTTTATCAGTCTGCTGAGTAAAAATTTTTATTTTAGCATATTTAATGCTGTCTGGATTTTTCACTTTGAGAATACTGTTTTCTTGTCCTTGACCCAGTTCCCTTTTAAAAATAATAATTTTATTTTATTGATGAGCTTGTTTATGTGTCCATAGTGAGATTAACTTCTTTTCAAAAAAAAAATATATATATATAATATATACCTCACCCTCCAATATTTATTCACTCTCACCTGACTTTCGTCCCAAACTCCTTGGATATATAAGCATGCCTTCAAAAGTGTATTTGACATAACTGCATTAGTGTTAATCTGTCTTTGTTGAAGAGTGTCATGTCCTTCAAATATTTCCAGGATACTAATAGTTGAGTGATTTCTGTTTAACTTTAAATTTGCTTCTAAGCAAGCTGTGTACTAAAGTCAGTTATGCATTCTTTAAATTTGATAAAATTAACTCAATAGAAAGGCATCATGAAATTCTTAATATTCTTTTTGTGGAACTAATGAACTTAAAGCAATGAAACATGAAGTTCTGATAATTTAGCATTGTGTATTTCCTTTAGTCTCTTTATGGATCAAAATTCCATCTGGAAAGTAAAAGTTATACCATATCCATTTTTTTTTCCTGAAAATGTAGAAATCCAGAGGATGATAATATCCTAAGATTTGGAATCTAGAAGAATTGGAGTTTCCACTAAACCTGTAAGTTTAAGTTACTTCTAAATTAGACTTTCTCAAAAAATAGCAGCAAAAGAAAAAAAACCCACTAAATTGGAATTTCAGCCCTGGCACAAGTTTAAGTAAAACTCTTCAAACATTATCATGTTTATTGCTCCTTATAGATATAGCTTCCCTGGGAACCCTTCAGGAGAAGTGATGATCAATAAAACAGCAATTGGACATTCTTGAGTCTGTGTCTATCAAAATTCTGTCAACTTAATTTCCAAAAATATTCAATTAGGAAAGTATAGAATGATTCAAATTCATAAATATTCCTTTATTTTAATTTAGAATAATCAGACTAGTTTAGACTTCTGGAGAAATATAAAAGTGGCAATCAGAATCTTACCTGTAGAACAGTTTCAAATGTTGGACTGGCTCTTGAATGAGGTACACAAACAATTGGAACTTATAGTACCCATATGTCTTTGTATAATTCAGACTAAGGCTGATTTAGCATCCATCTGCATAGTGCTTGGGGAAGTTCTGGAATGGGAAAAGCAGTCATATATACTGAGTGGATAAGAAACTTCTTGATCTATATTATGACTGCATAAATATCAGCCTTCAAGATAAATTCTATCAGTCCTTCCTGTTTTACTAATTTAATATCTCATTTATCTTATCTTGGAAATTCATTTCTTATTCATATTTTTCGTCAGTTTTGCACCAGTGTTCCTTTCCTAGCTGTCTAAAGTTTGGGTCTGTCATACCACACTTCTAATTCCAGCTTAAATCTGCCTATATTGGTTCTTGTTTCTTATGCCATAGTTGCCTGACTCCAAATTCTAGCTGTAGAGTTACCTTCTATGATGCTTGTCAGGAAATCTTGCATTTGAGAGACATTAATAGACTGAAATATGAATACTGGACAGAATTCACTGATACTCTTTTTTGAAAGTGATCCATTAAGACCTCATTCTGTTGGTCAGTCTTTCCCCAGCATTAAACTATGGAGATCTCTTTAATACTGTTTTATCATATATACTTTCCAACATGCCTTGGATGTATTTATTATATTGTTAGACTTATATATAAAGCATTTTTTCTGAGTTCCAGTCACAAAATTAAATGTATAGACAGCATTCTTGGGCTTCTCTGGTGGCTCAGCTGGTAAAGAATCTGCCTGCAATGCAGGAGACCTGGGTTCAATCCTTGGGTTGGGAAGATCCCCTGGAGAAGGGAACAGCTACCTACTCCAGTATTCTTGCCTGGAGAATTCCACGGACAGAAGAGCCTGGGGGGGTGGGGTGGGGTGGTTACAGTCCATGGGGTCACAAAGAGACAGGACTGAATGATTAAGATATTGTATATTAGAAATAGAAGGCTAAACTGAGTCTGAATAGTTTCTACTGGTTATGGTTGGTCACATTGTTTTTTAGTATGTTTTCCTTATTTATTCTCTAAACAACTATTTTCTTTATTAGGCTATTATTCAGTAGCATTAACTAGGATATCTGACATAATGTTAACCTCTGTTCTTATGAAATAAGTAGTACAAAATCTTAAACTTAATCTATTTTATAAAATCAAGTCAGCCACATTCTTTTTTTTTTTTAATAATCTACTTTTACTTACAAAGTATCTATTGTGTTATATTCCAGTAGAAAAATCTGTGGAGATTATTTTTAAGACATTGTCATGATTGACATAAAACATATCTTCTTTCTTAGAAAATTGTATGCATCACTCCATGGAAACATTCTTTACAAAAAAGTAGTCCTTACAATATTTTAACATCTATCTTGTAAAGTGTATAAAATAATAATAAATAATAAAATATTAAAGTTCCGTTTAAATTAATTAAGGCTTAGCTTTTCAAATAAATATATTAGTGGCCATAAAATAATTGGCAGATTTTAAGAATATAATGATATTTTTCCTTCACCTATTGTTTTCAAAGTGGAAGACAAAGGAAAGTCGTGTTCAGTATAGATGAACATTTTCTTATACTTCAGGTTTTGTCAGACCTTCCTTACCAGATTCTATCTTATCTGTCTTCATGAATGTTCTCCCCAGCTTTCTTTTCTTATTTTCCATAGCTGCCTTTTCATATATTTCAATTCAAATAAAATCTCCCTAAATCTTCATTATATTACGTCATAACATCTAACTAATGTCTTTCCTAGGACTCCTCTGATGCTCTCATTATTTTATTTACCAGACTATTCATTTTTCCCTTATAGATTCAGATTCAGTGAAGTTACAAACTATGTCTTGTATATTACAAGTAATGTATAAGAGCTCATAATATATTTTGACTAAGTCCTTAGCCAAATATATGTATTAAAAGTCTCTTCTATCATCTTTTGGCTTGATTTTTTTTTTTTTTTTGACTCCCATGATAGTGTCTTGTAATGAATATATATGCTTAGTTTCAATGAAGGCTAATTAAATCAATCTTTACTTTTATGGTTATTGTCTTTTATGACCATTTAATAAATTGCCCTTACCCTCAAAACATGATAATGTGTTTCTGCATTTTTTATACAGAAAAATAAATGCTTTACCCTTAAGGTTTCAATCTGTAATCCATCTTGGATTAAGGTGTATTTATGGTACTTTGCAGATAGGTCTTCATAGAACTGTTCAACTTCAGTTTCTTCAGCATAACTGGTTGGGGCATAGACTTGGATTACTGTAATATTGAATGGTTTACCTTGGAAACAAACAGAGATCATTCTGTCATTTTGGGGATTGCATCCAAATGACTGTGTGGATCACAACAAACTACCGAAAATTCTTCAAAAGATGGGAATACCAGAACAACTTACCTGACTCCTGAGAAATCTGTATGCAGGTCAAGAAGCAACAATTAGAACTGGACATGGAAAAACAGACTGGTTCCAAATCGGAGAAGGAGTACGTCAAGGTGGTATATTGTCACCCTGCTTATTTAACTTATATGTGGAGTACATGATGAGAAATGCCAGGCTGAATGAAGCACAAGCTGGAATCAAGATTTCCAGGAGAAATATCAGTAAACTCAGATACACAGATGACACCACCTTCATCGCAGAAAGTGAAGAAAAAAGAGCATCTTGATGTAAGTGAAAGAGGAGAGTGAAAAGTTGGCTTAAAACTCAAAATTCAGAAAACTAAGATCATGGCATCCAGTCCCATCACTTCATGAAAAATAGATGGGGAAACAATGGAAACAGTGAAAGACTATTTTGGGGGGCTCCAAGATCACTGCAGATGTTGACTGCAGCTTGAAATTAAAAGATGGTTGCTCTTTGGAAGAAAAGTTATGAAGAATCTAGACAGCATATTAAAAGCAGAGACGTTGCTTTGCAACAAAGATCTGTCTAGTTAAAGCTATGGTTTTTCCAGAAATCATGTATGGATATGAGAGGTGGACTATAAAGAAAACTGAGCTCTGAAGAATTGATGCTTTTGAACTATGGTATTGGAGATGACTCTTGACAGTCCCTTGGACTGCAAGCAGACCAAACCAGTCCATCCTAAAGGAAATCAGTCCTGAATATTCATTGGAAGGACTGATGCTGAAACTCCAAATACTTTGGCCACCTGATGCAAAGAACTGACTCATTTGAAAAGACTGTGACCTTGAGAAAGAAGAATGGAACTGGAGGAATCACCCTGCCTGACTTCAGGCTCTACTACAAAGCCACAGTTATCAAGACAGTATGGTACTGGCACAAAGACAGAAATATAGATCAATGGAAAAAAACAGAAAGCCCAGAGATAAACCCACGCACATATGGACACCTTATCTTTGACAAAGGAGGAAAGAATATACAATGGAGAAAAGACAATCTCTTTAACAAGTGGTGCTGGGAAAACTGGTCAACCACTTGTAAAAGAATGAAACTAGAACACTTTCTAACACCATTCACAAAAATAAACTCAAAATGGATTAAAGATCTAAACGTAAGACCAGAAACTGTAAAACTCTTAGAGGAGAACATAGGCAAAACACTCTCCGACATACATCACAGCAGGATCCTCTATGACCCACCTCCCAGAATATTGGAAATAAAAGCAAAAGTAAACAAATGGGATCTAATTCAAATTAAAAGCTTCTGCACAACAAAAGAAGCTATATGCAAGGTGAAAAGACAGCCTTCAGAATGGAAGAAAATAATAGCAAATGAAGCAACTGACAAACAACTAATCTCAAAAATATACAAGCAAATCCTACAGCTCAATTCCAGAAAAATAAACAACCCAATCAAAAAATGGGCCAAAGAACTAAATAGACATTTCTCCAAAGAAGACACGCAGATGGCTAACAAACACAAGAAAAGATGCTCAACATCACTCATTATCAGAGAAATGCAAATCAAAACCACAATTAGGTAC
The DNA here is from genome assembly GCF_019923935.1 of Bubalus bubalis. Taxonomy (NCBI): domain Eukaryota; kingdom Metazoa; phylum Chordata; class Mammalia; order Artiodactyla; family Bovidae; genus Bubalus; species Bubalus bubalis. The sequence continues at coordinate 154,203,817 of NC_059159.1, read as the reverse complement.
CATTTCACTCCAGTCAGAATGGCTGCGATCCAAAAGTCTACAAGCAATAAATGCTGGAGAGGGTGTGGAGAAAAGGGAACCGTCTTACACTGTTGGTGGGAATGCAAACTAGTACAGCCACTATGGAGAACAGTGTGGAGATTCCTTAAAAAACTGGAAATAGAACTGCCATAAGACCCAGCAATCCCACTGCTGGGCATACACACCGAGGAAACCAGAATTGAAAGAGTCACGTGCACCCCAATGTTCATTGCAGCACTGTTTATAACAGCCAGGACATGGAAGCAACCTAGATGTCCATCAGCAGATGAATGGATAAGCAAGCTGTGGTACATATACACAGTGGAGTATTACTCAGCCATTAAAAAGAATACATTTGAATCAGTTCTAATGAGGTGAATGAAACTGGAGCCTATTATACAGTGAAGTAAGCCAGAAAGAAAAACATCAATACAGCATACTAACCCATATATATGGAATTTAGAAAGATGGTAATGATAACCCTGTATGCGAGACAGCAAAAGAGACGCTGATGTATAGAACAGTCTTTTGGACTCTGTGGGAGAGGGAGTTGGGGGATGATTTGGGAGAATGGCATTAAAATATGTATAATATCATATAAGAAACGAGTTTCCAGTCCAGGTTTGAAGCAGAATACAGGAAGCTTGGGGGTGGTGTACTGGGATGACCCAGAGGGAAGGTATGGGGAGAGAGGTGGGAGGGGGGTTCAGGATTGGGAACATGTGTACACCCATGGCTGATTCATGTTGATGTATGGAAAAACCAATACAATATTGTAAAGTAAAAATAAATAAAGAAAGAAAGACTGTGATGCTGGCAAAGTTTGAAGGCAGGAGGAGAAGGGGATGACAGAGGATGAGATGGTTGGATGGCATCACTGACTTGATGGATATGAGTTTGAACAAACTCCTGGAGTTAGTGAAGGTCAGGAAAGACTGGTCTGCTGCAGTCCATGGAGTCGCTGAGTCGGACATGACTGAGTGACTGAATTGAACTGATTTTCTATTTAATGATGTCCCTTTTTGAAATGCTTAGAAACGTTTATTTAGTTCTGGTATTTCTTCTTGCAATGGGAAGATTCTTCATTCTTTATTATGTTCATTTTATAAATAAGTAGTAGGTTTTATATTTCTTCTGTGTTTTGATAATGTGTAACTTCTATGGATTTTTTCAGTTTACTTAAAATGAATGTTTGACATAAAATTGTTTTAAATATCTTTTAATTGTTTATATCTCCATTATCTACTTTTTCTTTTACTTTAATCGATCTTGCTGTGAATTTATCAATGTATTTGTCTTTTTAAAAAACATCTTATGGTCCTGTTGGGTTTCCTTAGTGGCTAGATAGTAAAGAATCTGCCTGCAATGCAAGAGACATAGGTTCAATCCCTGGCTGGGACAATCCCCTGCAGAAGGAAATGGCTACCCACTCCAGTATTCTTGCCTGGAGAATTCCAAAGACAGAGTAGCTTAGTGGGCTGCAGTCCATAGGGTCGCAAAGAGTCGGACATAACATGGTGACTGAACAACAGCATATACCAGAGGTGTTCTGCACACCATAACTGATACTCAAATGAAACAGTTATAGTAATTGAAAACAAGCATTTAGAAACTTTCATAACTACTATAGTTCATCCATGGACATAATGAATGTGTATGTTACCATAAACAGTATGTAGACATGTTTGTGTAGTGGTCTGCTCTCATGATAAATTGCAAGTAGGGGATTTTGTGAACCCGTCTTTATAATATGTAGTATATTGAGATTGTTTATCAGCAGTATCCCCAAAGTTTATTAAAATCTGAGAAAGTAAAAACTTGTGTCTATTTTTACAACTAAATATAGATATTTAGCTCTTTCCTTGTTGTATTACTTAAAAAATAAAATTCAGTTGCAATCAAGCCAGTTTTGTGGTTTATAATTATATATTATTACTCAAATTTGGTACATAATGATTTTAATCTTTATTCTCAGTCTTACTTTGCTAATCATGAAACAAAATTACCTGTCCTTTATGTAAAAAGCAGACTTGCACACTGGCTTTTCTGAATGCAGCTATGCTAGTTAAACAATGATGATACAAATAATTTGGAATCAATGGCATTCACTATAGTTTGTACTGGTTGTACATAGAAGTATATTCCCTTGTATACAGAATTTTGTTTTGCAGCCATATTTAATAGTGAAGTATTCAAATCACAGCATGTTATTTGTGGAGATGTATTGGTTAATTAAACAAAGCCATCAACTATTAAGCAGCAACATTTATATATAAAATCTAAAGTTACAAATTCAAATAAAAAGAATTCTTTGGAAAAAAGTATACTGCCTTAATTGCAAGAAGATGTTCAGAATTTAGCATAGAAATATGGAAGCAGTTTTGTGAGGTTCTTATATAAAGTATAACTTTTGGTTGCTAGAACCAAGAAAATTTAAAAATAAGTAAAATAAAAATAGGATTTGTAATAAATAAACAAAAATAAATAAATGTTTGATCTTTTGTTAGGCTGAAGAAAAATATGAATATAAAATGTGAATAATCCCATCTAGTACCTATGGGGTCACACAGAGTAGGACACAACTGAAGCAACTTAGCAGCAGCAGCAGCAGCAGTACTAAACAACATAAATTTTTATGTCTTGAATTCATTTGTTTATATACATTTAGAATTTAGACTTTAATATTTAGTAGGAACAAGAGGTGTTTTGGTTGTGAGGGACTGATTAAAGATAAAGTAAGAACTTCTTGCATTAAATTGTAGATTTTGAAGTATTATGTTTAAATCCTACAAACTTCGCTCAATTACTTCACCACAGTGAAAACAGAAAGTTAAAGTGTTAGGAGAGTTTGAAGCAATAGGAAATCATTTGAAATTTAGAGCTCTTATAATGCTTGTGAAAGTATTTCTCTTAAGGTCAGGTACACCTACCCCACTCCCAAGGTGTTTCCTATTTTCATACACTAAATGAAATTTTCCTGCTCTGTTATACTTTGGGAAACATTTTGGACTTAGAAATCTTGGGTTGATTTCTGATCATCCTAAAAATCTATTAAGCTCTTACTTACTTATTGGGTACTCTAGTATATTGTGAATGAAAACAGATTTCATTACTTTCTTCATTAGTCAGAGTATAAAATAATATAAATAATTATGTTACTTTTGATATATATATATTTTTTTCTCTTTAGAATTTAATAATCACTGTTTTTGAAGAAATTTATGCAAATAGTTTTATATTTACATTCCTAAAGACATGGATTGTGGTTACCTATAAAATGATCTATTCGCTAGTCATGAAATCTCTGTCTGGACGTTAGCTGAGACTTTTTAAAAGTAATAAGTACTTAACAATGTAACAGCAAAGCCAAGTACATATTTAATTTTAACTGTGATCAGTTATTCATAATCACAGTAAAACCATAAGTTAATTGTAAATACCTAAAAGTTGGATGGACACTATTTTTTTCAAAGTCCTTATTATTCATAGGTTATAAATTCAACTTTTGTTATATTCTGTCATCTAATTCTCAGTGCTTCATCTTATTTTCCCTGCTCCCTACATATTTTTTCTGTGATATTGTCTTAAAGAGATTCTCAGCTCTTTAAGTATTTCCATGTGGAAATGTTCACTGCCTGTGTGATTGCTTCATTATTTTGAGTATTTCTCTAGCTCTGGATTTCTCTATTTGAAAGAGGTGCATCTCTGTTTGAAAGAGGTGCATAACCTTTATGCTTATGAAGAGCTTTACCTTTCTGCACACAAGTTAATCATATAAAGTTTTATCTCATTTAGCTGCTAATGGAAGTATCACTAATTCAAGATAAGGGCCATTTACAGAATCTGTTAGTATATGTTGTTTCTGAAGATATGTTCAAAATCATTTCTGGAAGTTTCAGAAACCCAAAGACCCTGCCAAATTTGCAGTTGACAGAGCATGAGAACAAGCAGTCCCATGCCCATAACCCAAATATAGGAATCAGAGCTTTCTCTGATGCTGTTAATAGCATGCAAAATTATATTGTGTATAGTATATGGGTGGGCTACCTCATGGCTGATGAAAAACTCTATTTGTAGTTGATCTTCTTATCACATAAAGTTCAAAAGTGTAAATTCTAGAACACAACTAATAAACATTAATGTGAGAAATTCTGGAATATTTAGATAGATATTTTTTGACTTTTCACTTGAAGCAGAAGCAAAGTTTTAGGCGTTGCTCTGGAGAACAGGCTAGTATAGTCACTGATCAAAATCTAACTTTTCATCATTGCTAAGGAAATTTATTCTAAAATTTCATTCAGATCAGATCAGATCAGATCAGTCACTCAGTCGTGTCCGACACTTGGCGACCCCATGAATCGCAGCATGCCAGGCCTCCGTGTCCATCACCAACTCCGGAGTTCACACAGACTCACGTCCATCGAGTCAGTGATGCCATCCAGCCATCTCATCCTCTGTCATCCCCTTCTCCTTCTGCCCCCAATCCCTCCCAGCATCAGAGTCTTTTCCAATGAGTCAACTCTTCGCATGAGGTGGCCAAAGTACTGGAGTTTCAGCTTTAGCATCATTCCTTCCAAAGAAATCCCAGGGCAGATCTCCTTCAGAATGGACTGGTTGGATCTCCTTGCAGTCCAAGGGACTCTCAAGAGTCTTCTCCAACACCACAGTTCAAAAGCATCAATTCTTCAGTGCTCAGCCTTCTTCACAGTCCAACTCTCACATCCATACATTACCACTTACACCCATAAAAATATGTAACAAATAAAATAGAAAACCTGACACTGGTGCTGTAAACAACAGATGAGAGAAACATATATTTCAAAATATAAGCTCATAATTTGGAAGAAATGTGAAATGGTGCAGTCACTATGAAAAACAGAAAAAAACAATTAAAAATAGAATTACCATATGATATGGTAGAGAAATGCCTCCTCTGTATATATATACAAAAACAATTAAAAGCAATGTCTCCAGGGGATATTTGTATACCCATGTTTGTAGCAGCATTGATCTCAATAACCAAGAGGTGGAAGTTACTAAAGTGTTCCTTAGCAGATGACTGAATGAGTACAATGTGGTGTGTGTATATATATATATATATATATATATATATATATATATATTATTCAGACTTAAAAAGAAAGGAAATTTTGATACATGCTACAACATGGATGAAACTAGCTTGAAGATATTGCACTAAAGGAAATAAGCCAGTCACAAAAAGACAATTACTATATGATTACATTTATATGAGGTCTGTATAATAGTCAAATTCATAGAAAAAGAAGGTAGAATGATGATTTCCAAGGGCTGGGGGGAGAAGGGAATGGAGAGTTGTTTAATGAGCATAGACTTGCAGCTCTGCAAGATGAAAAAGTTCTGGAGATTCTTTGTACAACAATCTAAATATATTTAATGGTATACTTAAAAATGGGTAAGATGATAAATATTATGTGTATTCTGCCACAACAAAGAAAGTATAGATGCACTCCTACTAATAACATTTTTGACAGTAATAGAAAAAGAAGTGTATCCTTGAACTAAAAATATGTAAAAAAAATTATCTGAACCAGTATTTGAGAAGTAGCTTCAAATAAGTGTAAAAATACAGACGTATTCTCAATTTGTAGGTATAACTATAGGATATAAATGATAAGAAAAGCAGAAGCTCATTCCTCTCAAGTATGGAAACAATTTTCTGAGACAAAATCCTGACTCTAGATCTTATTAGTTAGTCTTTTTCTCTATGGCTGTTCTGAGATTTCAAAGCCAGGAATGTAACAGAATAGGTAGCATTTGGAGGGGGGAAAAAAGTGGATCTCTATGCAGTGTTTGGAAGAATATTTAGACATTTTATCTAAATATTTTGACATTTTATCTAAACTATTACAAAATTTACTTTGAAGGTATTTGATCTCTTATGTAAACTAACAGTCATTATTTAAATTTTGGGAAAATTGGGATAAACTTAGGTAAACTCATCATAAGTTAAAACAGTACTCTATCAGTGTGGTTTATAATTTAAATTTAAAACATGATCAAATTCCCCTCATTGCATAACTCCAGTTTTTTTCTTGATGCTTTAGATTATTTTATAATTCACATGCAATACTTTAGATGAAAATAACATGCAAATGCTGCTACCACATCATAATACTCTGGTTTTAGTTAAAATTTTAAAACATCTTATTTCATAGTATCCAGTAATAAAATAACATAATTTTTTCCCAAATAGTTTGATAAGCTTCATTGAGCTTAAACTGCAAACTCAAATTCATAGGGCATTGTTAAAATGCCAAAGCTTACAATTTGATTCCATCCAAAAAACTACTTTCAACACTTCCCCCCCCCACCCCCCATAAATCAAAACCTGTGCTCTGAGGCACATTTGTAACTTTGGATCAGCCTGCACAGCTGAGCAAACACTTTATCTAATGCACGTCATTAAGAGTTCAAATCTGCATTAGAGATGAACTAAATGGAAAATGTAGCCCTCAAAGAAATAGGATTAGAGTGTTTGTACTCTCTTAGTTTCTTCATGAAGCTTACTCTGTAGAGGATTTCCTGGGCAAAATTTCTTCTGGATTAAGGTTCAATCCAACTCTGCTCCACATTTATCCTGCAGCTCAAAATCTTAGAATGATGAGAGATTTCTAGAAAGGTATGCTAACTCAGAATTCAGAGGCCTGTGCATGGCTTCTTGCTTTCGGGACAAATGAGAGAGAGATCTAAAATCATACCTACCTCGATTATGATTTATGTTCTGATATTAGGTCTGAATATAGCCTTCCAATGACATTGAATTTATTCATTTAATAAATAACATAAACAGAATATTTTTTGCCTTATCTTTGTTATATGTTTATATGCAGTTTGTTCACATTTTCTTTTATAACAATTTTAGATTTACAGAATTGTTTTAAATATAGCACAGAATTCTCATATAACCCACACCCAATTTCCCCTATCATTAGCACCTTATATTAGAATTGATCACAATTATGAACTAATATTCAGTTCAGTTCAGTTGCTCAGTCGTGTCTGACTCTTTGCAACCCCATGAATCACAGCACGCCAGGCCTGCCTGTCCATCAACAACTCCAGGAGTTCACTCAGACTCATGTCCATTGAGTCAGTGATGCCATCCAGCCATCTCATCCTCTGTCGTCCCCTTCTCCTCCTGCCCCCAATTCCTCCCAGCATCAGAGTCTTTTCCAATGAGTCAACTCTTCGCATGAGGTGGCCAAAGTACTGGAGTTTCAGCTTTAGCATCATTCCTTCCAAAGAAATCCCAGGGCTTATCTCCTTCAGAATGGACTGGTTGGATCTCCATGCAGTCCAAGGGACTCTCAAGAGTCTTCTCCAACACCACAGTTCAAAAGCATCAGTTCTTCGGCACTCAGCTTTCTTCACAGTCCAACTCTCACATCCATACATGACCACAGGAAAAACCATAGCCTTGACTAGATGAACCTTTGTTGACAAAGTAATGTCTCTGCTTTTCAATATGCTATCTAGTTTGGTCATAACTTTCCTTCCAAAGAGTAAGTGTCTTTTATTTCATGGCTGCAGTCACCAGCTGCAGTGATTTTGGAGCCCCCCCCCTAAAAAATCTGACACTGTTTCCACTGTTGCCCCATATATTTCCCATGAAGTGATGGGACCAGATGCCATGATCTTCATTTTCTGATTGTTGAGCTTTAAGCCAACTTTTTCACTCTCCACTTTCACTTTCATCAAGAGGCTCTTTAGTTCCTCTTCACTTTCTGCCATAAGGGTGGTGTCATCTGCATATCTGAGGTTATTGATATTTCTCCCAGCAATCTTGATTCCAGCTTGTGTTTCTTCCAGTCCAGCGTTTCTCATGATGTACTCTGCATATAAGTTAAATAAGCAGGGTGATAATATACAGCCTTAACGTACTCCTTTTCCTACTTGGAACCAGTCTGTGGTTCCATGTCCAGTTCTAACTGTTGCTTCCTGACGTGCATACAGATTTCTCAAGAGGCAGGTCAGGTGGTCTGGTATTCCCAACTCTTTCAGAATTTTCCACAGTTTATTGGGATCCAAACAGTCAAAGGCTTTGGCATAGTCAATAAAGCAGAAATAGATGGTTTTCTGGAACTCTCTTGCTTTTTCCATGATCCAGCAGATGTTGGCAATTTGATCTCTGGTCCCTCTGCCTTTTCTAAAACCAGCTTGAACATGTGGAAGTTCACGGTTCACAAATTGCTGAAGCCTGGCTTGGGGAATTTTGAGCATTACTTTACTAGCATGTGAGATGAGTGCAATTGTGTGGTAATTTGAGCATTCTTTGGCATTGCCTTTCTTTGGGATTGGAATGAAAACTGACCTTTTCCAGTCCTGTGGCCACTGCTGAGTTTTCCAAATTTGCTGGCATATTGAGTGCAGCACTTTCAGAGCACCATCTTTCAGGATTTGAAATAGCTCAACTGGAATTCCATCACCTCCACTAGCTTTGTTTGTAGTGGTGCTTTCTAAGGCCCACTTGACTTCACATTCCAGGATGTCTGGCTCTAGATAAGTGATCACACCATTGTGATTATCTGGGTCGTGAAGATCTTTTTTGTACAATTCTTCTGTGTATTCTTGCCACCTCTTCTTAATATCTTCTGCTTCTGTTAGGTCCATACCACTTCTGTCCTTTATCGAGCCCATCTTTGCATGAAATGTTCCCTTGGTATCTCTAATTTTCTTGAAGAATCTCTAGTCTTTCCCATTCTGTTGTTTTCCTCTATCTTTGCATTGTTTGCTGAGGAAGGCTTTCTTATCTCTTCTTGCTATGTTTTGGAACTCTGCATTCAGATGCTTATATCTTTCCTTTTCTCCTTTGCTTTTGCTTGTCTTCTTTTCACAGCTATTTGTAGGCCTCCCCAGACAGCCATTTTGCTTTTTTGCATTTCTTTTCCATAGGGATGGTCTTGATCCCTGTCTCCTGTATAATGTCAGGAACCTCCGTCCATAGTTCATCAGGCACTCTATCAGATCTAGGCCCTTAAATCTATTTCTCATTTCCACTGTATAATCATAAGGGATTTGATTTAGGTCATACCTGAATGGTCTATTGGTTTTCCCTACTTTCTTCAATTTAAGTTTGAATTTGGTAATTAAAATTCATACTTTTTCAGAGTTCTTAAATGTGTCCTTAATGTTCTTTTTTGATTTGAGGGTTGCACCCAAAATTTATCATATTTTTTTTAGTAGTCGTGTCTCCTTAGAATCCTGATGGCTATGACAGTTTCTTAGACTTTTCTTGTTTTTGATAACCTTGATTTTTTTTATTTAATTTAGTCAGGTATTTTGTAGACAGAACACTGTATAGATCATCCTCAATTTACAATGATTCAACTTATTTTTCAGCTTTAAGTTGATGTGAAACCATATGAATCCCAGAGAACACATACTTCCAATTTTTTTATATTTCTCTTTTCTCAGGCTAGTGATCCGTGGTACTTCTTATACTCTCTCTCGGTGCAGGGCAGCGGCGGACAGCCGCTGCTCCCAGTCAGGCACTTGATCACAGGGTAAACAATAGATACACTTACAAGCATACTTCCCTCATAGCTCAGTTGGTAAAGAATCTGCCTGCAACGCTGGAGACCTGGGTTTGTTTCCTGGGTCAGGAAGATCCCCTGGAGAAGGAAATGGCAACCCACTCCTGTATTCTTGCCTGGAGAATCCCGTGGACAAAGGAGCCTAGCAGGCTACAGTCCCTGGATTTGCAAATTGTGCATGACTTAGCAACTAAACCATCACAAGCATTCTATACCTCTACAACCATAATATTTTTTCACTTTTACTGCAGCATTCAATAAATTACAAGACACAGTCAGTTCATTATAAAATAGACTTTGTATTAGTGGTTTTAAAGTCTTTGTTTTTAATCTTATTATACCTTTATCAGTCTGCTCTGAACACTATCTGCTGGTGGAATATTCTGTAGTAATCTCCAGTAAACATAACAATATCATTTCCACCTTTTAATAGAATGTGATCTATCAAGTGACAGGAGATTTGGAGGCAAGGGTGGAGAGACAGAGGACTAAAGTGCTAAATTTTGTTTACATGCAAAGGGAACAATAACATCAAATGAGTTTTCTGAAAGCTTATATGAAGATGAACCTTTTGCCATAAGGAAATGAGTAAAAACAAAGAATCAAAATTTAATTAGGTAAAATAGCAGGTACTAAGAAACAAATTATTGGATATCAGAATTAAATGAAAATAAGAATCCTAATAAGATTCAAAAATTTGTCTGTGGTAGGTAATCTATGTAAACTAATATAATAATAAATGTCATACTGAAAATAAAAAGAGAATAAACAGAAAAAATTGAGTCCAAATTTAACCATCCCAAATTTAACCAAACAGCAACTTAATGCATGGAGAAGCATAGAATAAGAATGTGCGATTGTGACAATTTCTTAATTTTTCCAAAAAGAGGCAATAGAAAAAAAATACTAAATATGAATAGTTAGAAAAGGATAGATTCAAATGTGAACATGTAGCTTTATTTACATGTAATGAACAAAAGTAATGGAATACATGAATAGCAAATAAACAAAAATAATGATTTTTGTTGGCAAATATTTTATGTTTTTTAATGTAAAAAGTAACTAGGAATTAAAGAAGAAAGAGGAGGAAAAAAAAGACAAGAAAGAGGAAGGAGACAGAAGAAGCAGTAAAAAGAGAAGAATGTGGTAGAGGAAGAGAGGGAATGTGGAGGAGAAATATAAAAATATAACCAGAAAAAGTGGTTAGGACAAGTATATAACAGTTCAACTATTCCTTTGAAATTCATACTTATTTTAGAAACTAAAATTACCAAATATGCTCAGTTATATGTTTTCTTCTATTGGAAATTATAAAATAGACAGGTACTTAGCAATATTGGATATATAGACATTCCTGGATACCAAAATCAGTGGATGCTCACGTCTCATACATAAAATATTGACCTCTATATCCTCATTTCTCATCCCAAAACTCAGCCATCCATAGATTGATCCCTGGGAATCTATTCCCTGGAACTATTCCCTGGGAATCTATATTCTGGGGAACCTTTGAATATTCAGTTCAGTTCAGTCGCTCAGTCGTGTCTGACTCTTTGTGACCCTGTGAACCGCAGCACGCCAGGCCTCCCTGTCCATCACCAACTCCCAGAGTCCACCCAAACCCACGTCCATTGAGTTAGTGATGCCATCCAACCATCTCATCCTCTGTTGTCCTCTTCTCCTCCTGCCCTCAATCTTTCCCAGCAGGGTCTTTTCCAATGAGTCAGCTCTTCACATCAGGTGGCCAAAGTATTGGAATTTTAGCTTCAGCATCAGTCCTTCCAATGAATATTCAGGACTGATTTCCTTTAGGATGGACTGGTTTGATCTGCTTACAGTCCAATGGACTCTCAAGAGTCTTCTCCAACACCACAGTTCAAATCATCAATTCTTCTGCACTCACCTTTCTTTATGGTCCAACTCTCACATCCATACATGACTACTGGAAAAACCATAGCTTTGACTATACGGACTTTTGTCGGTAAAGTAGTGTCTCTGCTTTATCTAGAATGATCTTAGGAGTAGGAAATGGCAACCCACTCCAGTGTTCTTACCTAGAGAATCCCATAGACAGGGAAGCCTGGCAGGCTACAATCCATGGGGTCACAAAGATTTGGACACAACTGAGTGGCTAAGCAAAGGATGATCTTTAATTAAGGTCTGCATATGTTCCAAAAGTGCTGAAGACTTTATGTATATTTCATTGCAAAAGTATTAGGAAGCCTATATATTCCATTGTTTACTATTGCATTAACCTGCACAAAGTTTATGTAATTTTTCTGCATTTTTTGCTTCTTTTAAGTCAGGTGTTCTTGTGAGCTAACATTTCCTGAATGGTTTCTTGTCTCCTTCTTCTTTCCCTCCTTCCTCTTTTTCTCCTTTCTTTCTTTCATCTTTCCTTTTCTTTTCTCTTTCTAAACCTATTTTTAGGCATTTCAAATTCCTAAAGTGTGAACTATTGGGTAGTCTACCATTTGGCCCTAAAACAGCTCTGGCCTTTCATAGCCAAGTTTTATCTGTACTGTATGATTTTATTTCATTAGAACTTCATGTATTTGGATGGTAATAAGCAACACAAAGTCCGTCTAGTCAAGGCTATGGTTTTTCCAGTGGTCATGTATGGATGTGAGAGTTGGACTGTGAAGAAAGCTGAGCACCAAAGAATTGATACTTTGTGTGTTTTTTTTTTAATTTTTTATTATTATTATTATTATTTTTTTACTTGACAATATTGTATTGGTTTTGCCATACATCAACATGCATCTGCCACGGGTGTACACATGTTCCCCATCCTGAACCCCCCTCCCACCTCCCTCCCCATACCATCCCTCTGGGTCATCTCAGTGCACCACCCCCAAGCTTCCTGTATCCTGCATCGAACCTAGACTGGTGATTCATTTCTTATATGATATTATACATATTTTAATGCCATTCTCCCAAATCATCCCCCCCCTCTCCCACAGAGTCTAAAAGACTGTTCTATACATCTGTGTCTCTTTTGCTGTCTTGCATACAGTGTTGTCGTTACCATCTTTCTAAATTCCATATATATGTGTTAGTATGCTGTATTGGTGTTTTTCTTTCTGGCTTACTTCATTCTGTATAATAGGCTCCAGTAAGCCAGAAAGAATTAATGCTTTTGAACTGTGGTGTTGGAGAAGACTCTTGAGAGTCCCTTGGACTGCAAGGAGATCCAACCAGTCCATTCTGAAGGAGATCAGCCCTGGGATTTCTTTGGAAGGAATGATGCTAAAGCTGAAACTCCAGTACTTTGGCCACCTCATGCGAAGAGTTGACTCATTGGAAAAGACCCTGATGCTGGGAGGGATTGCGGGCAGGAGGAGAAGGGGACGACAGAGGATGAGATGGCTGGATGGCATCACTACTTGGTGGATGTGAGTCTGAGTGAACTCCGGGAGTTGGTGATGGACAGGGAGGCCTGGCATGCTGCAATTCATGGGGTCGCAAAGAGTCAGACATGACTGAGTGACTGAAGTTAACTGAACTGAACTGAAGCAACACAGAATCTAAAAAAAAAAAAAAAAAACCAATAATCAAAACCAAAGCATCATATCAAGTCACATTTGTTGACTTTGCTTTGATGTGGTAAAATTAGTATTAGACCAAAATAGAGCGTGGAAAAGAAGGGTCAGACACAGAGTTGGATTTCTTTCGTAATTGAGATTCTGTATGATACTGTGTGATATCCCATTTTTCCAGTCCTAGTATCATAATAAGAAAAGAGATAAGTAGGCAAAGCAGAAACTTTTTGGTTATTGATTAAATTATAGAAATTCAAACTGTTTTTCCAGTTCATAAAATTGAACATAAGCAAAACAAATCTTACCATGTAAGCATGAATTGGCTTGAAATTATGGACCATAAAAGGGTCTGTGTTAAAGTTTATAGCAAGGCTATTCCCAGATGTCATCTGCATCAGTATTCTTTTTTATTTACTTATTTATTTTATTATTATTATTTTTTTTTTGGCTGTGCTGGGTCTTCACTGCTATGTGGGCTTTTTCTCTGTTTTCAGAGAGTGGAGGCTACTCGCCAGTTGCCATGCATGGAGGCTTCTCATTATGGTGGCTACTTTTGCTGCAGAGGACTGGCTCTAGGGTGCAGGAGCTTCAGTAGTAGCATCATGTGGGCTCAGTAGTTGTAGCTCTGGGCTCTATAGCACAGGCTCATTAGTTGTGGTGCACAGGCTTAGTTGCTCTGTGGCATGTAGGTTCTTCCCTGATCAGGGATTAAAGCCTTGTTTCCTGAGTTGGCAAGCAGATTCTTTACCACTGAATCACCAGGGCAGGGCCTCCCTGGAAGGGCCTCCCTGGTAAAGAATCGTCCTGTAATGCAGGATACCTCAGTTTGATTCCTGGGTCTAAAAGATCCCCCTGAGGAGGGGATGACAATCTTCTCCAGTATTCTTGCCTGGAGAATCCCCATGGACAGAGGAGTATGGAGGACTACAGTCCATGAAGTCTCAAAGATTCAAACACGACTGAGCGATTCAGCACAACGCAGCACAGCACTAGAACAACACTCGTTATTCTTATTTATTTGTTTTACTTGGGTTTTAGTCGCTGTAATTGCAAGAAAATTATATAAAGTGTAAGGATTAGAACATTTTTTTTTCACTCTGCAGGTGATAGGACTATCTATCTAAACAATCATATGATAATCTAATGAACAAATATCAAAAATATAAGTATTTCAATTAAGTGTTTTGTTATAAAATAAATATACAAATATCATAGATTTCTTTTTTTACTAGAGTGATAGTAAGGAGAATAACATGAAATAAAATATCTCATTCAGAGCAGTGATAAAAATGTAAAAAAAATAAAATTAAAGAAAAATGTGAACTATGCAGTAGCTATGCTTTTTAAGACTCTAAACTCTACAGTAGAGATTTGCCATGAACTTGGGCTCAGGAGATTATATATTCTAGACCTACTGTTGCTGCTGCTACTCTAGAAGATCTTCCCAACCAAGGGATTGAACCCACCATGAAGATTCTTTACCACTAGTGCCACCTGGCAAGCCCTTAGACCTACTAAATCTCTCAAAATAAAATTCACTAAATATATGACTTTCCATTATAGAACCTAATTTACATAAAATTTAACAAAATGATTCTGTAGTACTTCTGAAAGAGTATACTTGCAAATACTCTGGAAGATTTCAAATGGAAGAGTAATGAAGGAATTTATCCTTTAGATGTCAAATGTATTTTAAAACCACAGGGTTCAGATTATACATCATAAAATTAAAGTAGGTTATAAACAACATGTGAAAAGGATCATTTCTTTCTGTGGTTGTTTTACTTCTAAAATATTTTTACGTGAGATTCTTTTAAATATTGACTTAAAATGTAATGGGAATTTTTGAAAAAGCTGTATGGTGAACTACAACAGAAGCATGTATTTATAGACAGGTTAAGTATTCATTTATTTACATTAAATTAATATATGAAAGTAATTTTTCTCTGTTTTTCTATTAGCTGATTAGATTTGTCATTACATCTTACTGCACAGTCAAAGTATACTAAAGGGCAATTAGTATAATCTGATTAAGATTAAAATAATCTGAATTTTTAATATTTAGCAACTTTATTAACTTATAAAAATAAAATTTATTTTATAGAATCTTCATACATGTTTACTTCTGGAATAACAATCGGTATATAGGATAGCTGCAAAGAAAATACCATGTGTTCTGATGTACCCCTTATTTAGTTTGTTTGACATTATAATAGTTTACCTTGACACTTCAACACTAATAAATCAACTTTGGTATATTGCTATTAACTCAGTTCCAGTCTGTATTCATATTCACTTTCACTAACTTTTCTATTGGTGTCCTTTTTATATTCCAGAATATCACATTGCACTTATTTGTCAAATCTCTGGGTTAAACTCCCCTGTACTGTGTACTGTGCTTTAGTCATGTCTGATTCTATATGACCCTATGGGCCATGGCCCTCCAGGCTCCTCTGTCCGAGGAATTCTCCATGCATGAATACTAGAGTGGGTTGCCATCGCCTCCTCCAGGAGATCTTCCCAACTGAGGGATCAAACTCCTGTCTCTTCTATCTCCTGCATTGGCAGGCGGTTTCTTTACCACTAGCACCACATGGGATCTCCCTTGGTCTATGACAGTTTCCCAGTCAATTCCTTGTTTTTTATGTCTTTGAATGCTTTAAAGACTACTAGTCAATATTTTGTAGGTTTCTCAATTTGAGTTTGTCTGATGTTTTTCTAATGATTAGACTTGGTTGATTAGTTTTAGAGAAGAATATCATTGAGTTAAAGTACCTTTTTTCCCCCTTAGAGTTCTTATTATTTATATCATTTATAGGGTTGTTTGATAGCCACATAACATCATTGGTAGTTTTAGCCTTGATCATTTGATCAAGGTAGTATCTGCCAGGTTTCTCCACTTTAAAATGCTTGTTTCCCCTTTTCAGTATCCTTTATTTGGAAGTAAGTCACTATGTCCTGCCCATAGTTAAGGGGCAAGTGTTTAAACTCTACTGCCTTGAGAAGAGAATATTTACATGTAATATTTGAATTTTTTTTTCTGCTGGATGATTTGTCTCTTATTTACTTATTTATTTTATAATGTATAATAATATGACCTTGATATATATTTTATTTTTACCTTGCTAACTGAACTGAACTGAATATAATACTGTCATCTATTTTTGAATATTTTGCTCAGATTATTTCAATGGGACACTGTTTCCATTGGGAATCTTTCAGGTGGGGACACTGTTTCCATTGGGAAATCTTTCAGGTTGGTTCTTGTGCCACTATGACAATGTGGTTTTGGTTTTGAGTACTTTCTTTTCAGTACTGTAAAATGCATCTCAGTTCTCTTAGAGGCTAGAGCTGGGTAATATATGTATGATTAACTATTCATGCATATACACACATATCTATAATTGTTTATTATATATTTATCTGTATGTAGCCACACATACACACACATCAAAAAATGAGTTTATATGGATGTCTCTAACACAGGCTCTAGACTAGCTTTCCTTCTTGTCTATTTATAACTTCCATCTCTGACAGTGAAACACTTAGCTCCCAGTATTCTTGTTAATCCTTGCCACCAGGAAATATGAAATTACCAACCAGAGTGCATTGCTTATGTTGAGGAAATCCTTTTGTTTTTAACTTTAGAGTCTCCAGTCAAAACATCATTTCCCCAAATTATGTAAGATTCTGTATCCCCCCCCCACCCTTTTAAGAGAGTAAAGTGATATATCTGTAATACACTTAGATTTATTTATAATAGTTGCATTCCATCCTAGTATTCTTCACCATTATTTACATTTTTTTTTTGCATACATGAAAGATCACTCTTGGTAATAAGCGGTTCTATGGGTTTTGACAAATGCCTGATCATGTATCTTCCCTCCCTAGTTCTCCACCATTCATTATACTCTGGTAACCACAGATGATCTACTTTTTTAATGCCTCTAATTTTACCTCTTTATTAAATAATAAAAAATATAACCTATTTTTATTTTCAGGTAAAGTTTAGGTTCCCTTTTTATTATGCTTCACGTCTCATCTCTCTGACTTCCCAGGAAAGAAGTATGAGACGTTGGCATTTATTAGAAAACACAATCACCAAGGAAAAGGAGTGCATTAAGAAAAAGGAGTACTATTTGTAGGATGCAGATTGAAGCACTGAGAGTTGTCCAAGGATAGAATCTACGTGGAATGCTTTGTTTCAGTGTGTTGTTTCTCCTTGTTTAAATGTATGATAATTTAAGATCCAGTACTTTCACAAGGGTTTAGAATCACAGCAGGTCTTTTGACTGCATTGTTTTAGAATTGAAGACCTTAAGAATAGGGAAAAGAATTCTGAGCAGCGACCAGCACAGCTTACCAAAGCAGAACGTTGGGATTTCAAGCCAAAATTTTTTATGTAAACCCTTTGCTCTGTACATCACTTACCTATTGCTGAGTAACAAATTACACAAATCTTAACAGATTCAGTCCACAGTGAATATTTATCTTTTCATAATTTCTGTGCAAGAATTTGATGTCTGCCTAACTGATCAGATTTGATATTGGCATCAAGTGCTGAAAGCCTCAAAGTTGCACATTTATGGACCCTCAACCAGAGGTTAGTGAAATGAAGTGATGGTTTTAGCAGCCTAGTGCTAGCTTTTATTTCCTAATATGGATTAATTTGAAGAATAGACTGGCTAAAACTGGGATTTACATGATTGTTTCAATATAATGTATTTCTCTATGAAGGTGTATTGAGTTGTTTAGGACATCAGAAATTGTTTAAATTCCATGCCAAGTCTTTTACATGTAGCTGTTGAGTTTTCCCAGCACAATTTATTGAAGAGGCTGTCTTTGTCCTATTGTATATTCATTGCTCCTTTGTAAAAAATGAGGTACCCAGAGGTACATGGGTTTATTTCTGGGCTTTCTGTCTTGTTCCATTTGTCTATATTTCCATTTTTTGTCCAGTAACATACTTCCCAGGCTTCCCTGATAGCTCAGTAGATAAAGAATCCACCTGCACTGCAGAAGACCCTCGTTCAATTCCTGGATCAGGAAAATCACCTGGAGAAGGGAAAGAGTACCCACTCTAGTATTCTGGCCTGGAAAATTCCATGGACTATTCCATGGGGACACAAAGAGTCGGACATGACTGAGCGACTTTCACTTTCACCAAAAAATCTTGATGACTATAGCTTTGTAGTATAATCTGAAGTCAGAAAGGTTGATTCCTCCAGTCCCATTCTTCTTTCTCAAGACTGCTTTGGTTATTTGGGGTCTTTTGTGATACCATATGAATTGTGAAATTTTTTATTATAGTTCTGTGAAAAATGCCATTGGTAATTCGATAGGGATCACATTGAATCTGCAGATTGCATTTGATAGTATAGTCATTTTCACAATATTGATTCTTCCTACCCAGGAACATGCAATATCTCTCCTGTTTAAGTCATCTTTGATTTCTTTCATCAGTGTCTTTTAATTTTCTGTGTACAGTTATTTTGTCTACTTCAGTTCAGTTCAGTTCAGTTCAGTAGCTCAGTCGTGTCTGACTCTTGGCAACCCCGTGAATCACAGCACGCCAGGCCTCCCTGTCCATCACCAAATCCCGGAGTTCACTCAGACTCACGTCCATCGAGGCAGTGATGCCATCCAGCCACCTCATCCTCTGTCATCCCCTTCTCCTCTTGCCCCCAATCCCTCCAAGCATCAGGGTCTTTTCCAGTGGGTCAAGTCTTCACATGAGGTGGCCAAAGTACTGGAGTTTCAGCTTTAGCATCATTCCCTCCAAAGAAATCCCAGGGCTGATCTCCTTCAGAATGGACTGGTTGGATCTTCTTGCAGTCAAGGGACTCTCAAGAGTCTTCTCCAACACCACAGTTCAAAAGCATTAATTCTTCGGTGCTCAGCCTTCTTCACAGTCCAACTCTCACGTCCATACATGACCACAGGAAAAACCATAGCCTTGACTAGACAGACCTTTGTTGCCAAAATAATGTCTCTGCTTTTGAATATGCTATCTAGGTTGGTCATAACTTTCCTTCCAAGGAGCAAGCGTCTGTTAATTTCATGGCTGCAGTCACCAGCTGCAGTGATTTTGGAGCCCCCCCCTAAAAAAGTCGGACACTGTTTCCCCTACTATTTCCCATGAAGTGATGGGACCGGATGCCATGATCTTCGTTTTCTGAATGTTGAGCTTTAAGCCAATTTTTTCACTCTCCTCTTTCACTCTCATCAAGAGGCTCTTTAGCTCTTCTTCACTTTCTGCCATAAGGGTGGTGTCATCTGCATATCTGAGGTTATTGATATTTCTCCCAGCAATCTTGATTCCAGCTTGTGCTTCTTCCAGTCCAGCGTTTCTCATGATGTACTCTGCATAGAAGTTAAAGAAGCAGGGCGATAATATACAGCCTTGACGTACTCCTTTTTCTATTTGGAACCAGTCTGTTGTTCCATGTCCAGTTCTAACTGTTGCTTCCTGACCTGCATACAGATTTCTCAAGAGGAGGTCAGGTGGTCTAGTATTCCCATTTCTTTCAGAATGTCCCACAGTTTATTGTGATCCACTAAGTCAAAGGCTTTGGCATAGTCAATAAAGCAGAAATAGATGTTTTTATGGAACTCTCTTGCTTTTTCCACGATCCAGCAGATGTTGGCTAGATCTCTGCTTCTTCTGACTTCTAAAACCAGCTTGAACATCAGGAAGTTCACGGTTCACGTAGTGCTGAAGTCTGGCTTGGAGAATTTTGAGCATTACTTTACTAGCGTGTGAGATGAGTGCAATTGTGTGGTAATTTGAGCATTCTTTGGCATTGCCTTTCTTTGGGATTGGAATGAAAACTGACCTTTTCCAGTCCTGTGGCCACTGCTGAGTTTTCCAAATTTGCTGGCATATTGAGTGCAGCACTTTCACAGCATCATCTTTCAGGATTTGAAATAGCTCAACCGGAATTCCATCACCTCCACTAGCTTTGTTCGTAGTGATGCTTTCTGAGGCCCACTTGACTTCACATTCCAAGATGTCTGGCTCTAGGTCAGTGATCACACCATCGTGATTATCTGGGTCGTGAAGATCATTTTGTACAGTTCTTCTGTGTATTCTTGCCACCTCTTCTTAATATCTTCTGCTTCTGTTAGTTCCATACCATTTCTGTCCTTTATTGAGCCCATCTTTGCATGAAATATTCCCTTGGTATCTCTAATTTTCTTGAAGAGATCTCTAGTCTTTCCCATTCTGTTGTTTTCCTCTATTTCTTTGCATTGTTCGCTGAGGAAGGCTTTCATATCTCTTCTTGCTATTCTTTGGAACTCTGCATTCAGATGCTTATATCTTTCCTTTTCTCCTTTGCTTTTCACTTCTCTTCTTTTCACAGATATTCTTAAGTGCCGGGAGCCGGCATATTGCATATTGAGTGAGGATCTGTAATAGCTCAACTGGAATTCTATCACTGCCTGGAGCCAGCGTGAGGCACTCCGCCCATGACAAAGGTCATGAGGAAGGAGGCTCGGCATATGCAAAGGCGGGATCGAGCCTCAGGAGTCCCCCTGGAAATTCTCGAGCATCTACCCCCAAAACCAGAGTCTGCCTACTTTCTGCTTTGTGCTTTCACCTACACCTCTGACTTTACGGGGGGCTGTCTCCCACTACCTCTCTCTGAAAAAAGAGTTAGCTTACAGCTCCAGTTAATAATTCTTGGATGTGACAGTGTTTAACCTACAAACTCCTTTGGAAATCCTCTAGCCTGCCTGAATGGGTTTTTTCCGGCCACATGTGATTGTTCAGAGTCTCCCAACTGTGAGAGGCAGGAGATGTTCTAAACTGCCTAAACACAGATTCCTTTGAGTAGTTAAAAGATTGATTAGAAATTGTATTGGTGAAGGGTTTTTCACTTGTTGGGCCAATGTTTGCTGCTAAGTCTCCATACTCCTTACCTACTGTGTCCTTGGCAGTGTATTGATTGATATAATGGGTGTATAGAAATGTAAAATGCAGCTTTGTCCAGTGCTTTTTGGAAGGCTGGCGCCTGACTTTGGAATAATCACCTTTAGAGAAAGATAAGTTTCTTAAAATGTTAACAGGCCTCCGGGCCAGAAGATGATGTCTATCACCTGAACTTTTGCATATGATAAGTTTACAGGAAAAAAGCCTGGCTTGCTGCATGACTCTACCCCTTCCCCCATTATCCTCTATGCATAACTTAAGGTATAAAAACTACTTTGGAAAATAAAGTGCGGGCCTTGTTCACTGAAACTTGGTCTCCCCATGTCACTCTCTCTCCCAAATTCCAGCTGAGTGTCCATCTGGAGCGCGGATGTCCTCTGCGACCATTTATTTGCCTGGGCTTCTAAGACCCACTCGAGAAGGTGTCTAAGGTGGGGCACCTTCCGCTATTCGAGAGGGCGCCTGCGGCCTCCGTGGTCAGAGCTAACCTGGTGTCACGGGTTATATTGATTTTCCGCGTAAACCAAGCCACTTAGCTTCTTTTCTCCACTGAATTTTCCTACTGAGCTATCCTTATTTCAGCCGCTTTTCTCCACTGAATTTCCTCACTGAGCTATCCTTATTCTATTACTCTTTATATCTTTGATAAATAAATAATTAAATAAGTCGCCGACGCCGTCCCTGCTTCGAATACCCTGGAATAGCCGGGGCTGGTCCCCGGCAGGTGGCACCTGAACAGGGACATTCGAAGGTAGGTCCCCAACCCTTTCCCCCAGTGTTGAATTTTAGGGACGGATAGGACCCCACTCAGGGTGCCGCGGACCCCCCTGTAGGATAGACAGGGCGAGTAGGAGTGGGAAGTGTTGAAAGTGTTGAAGAGTTAGAGAGAAAAAACAGTTTCTGAAGTTAAAAGGCCAAAGAAAAGCCTGTTCTTTTAAAAGCTAAAAGCTTTATCTTCTATTATACTTAATTTTCTGACATGGGTAACACTGAAACTAAGAATGGCAACTCTTTATACAAGTAATCTTGAAACTGATAAAGAGGCTACTGTTAATTTAGATACTTGGGTAAAGGTAAAAAACAACTAAAAACTTATCCTATAAATATGATTAAAAATGTTCTGGACCCTCCTCATGAGGCTGTGGGATAGCCTATGGGAGAAGCTATAGCGGTAGATGGTAGTGGGTCTCCACCTTCTGCACAGATCATATTTTCTGCCATTAACGAGGAAAAGGAGGGAGACTGTGCTCTACCTCCCTAGGAGTGAGAGGGCTTACAGGACGCTACGGCCGGGCGCCCTGGCGAGCCCCCTCCCCCTCTACACAAACCTTTAAAAATTTATCCAACAATTTCTGATTTAAGGCAACTACCCCACCTCCGCTTGCACCTCCCAGGGCCTAAAAATTCCCCAGTTTACATCCAAAGTCTCCCAGAGCATTGCCTAAAGCTGAAAAAGATAAAAAAGATTTTTTTTAAAACAAAGGAGCTTTTAAAGAATACATAATATACAGAGCCTGCTCATTGCAGAAAAACCCCTCGGGGGGGCCTCACCCAAGCAAAAAAAAAAAAAGAGTAAAATAAAAAGAGAAAAAGAAAAAGAAAAAAGAAAAAAAAAGTGAAAAAAAAAAAAAAAGAAAAGAAAATAGAAAAAGATCTAGAGAAAGAGCTAAAGAGTGAAAAGGAGAGGAACGGAGAAGGAAGGAATCAGAGAACGCATCAAGATAGAGAAAGGAAGTTAAAAAAGGAGATACAGAGAAAAAGATAGGGAGAAAAAAAAAAAACAACAACAAAGATTAGGGAAGAGAAGAGGGTAAAGGGAAAGAAACGAAGGAAAGAGAAGGGTAGCGAAAAAGGAAGGGTGAGAAAAAAAGTGAGAAAGGCAGGAAGAGAGAGAGAGACAGTAAAAGACGCTGTGACCAGGTGCCCTGGCGAGCTCCCTCCCGCTCTGCGCAAACCTTTAAAAAACAAAAAACTTATCCACCACTTTCTGATTTAAGGCCATCGCTGCCGCCTCCGTTTGCGCCTTCTAGGGCCCAAGAGTTCCCCGCTTTGCCCCCAAAGCCTCTCAAAGTGTTGCCTAAGCCTGAAAAAGATAAAAAGTTTTTTAAACAGTGGAGCTTTTAAAACAAGACTGCATGCACAATATGCAGAGCATGCTCCTAGGAGAAAACCCCCTCAGGGGGGCTCTCACCCAGGCTAAGAGAAAAATGGTAAGGGGATTTAGCAACAATATTAACCCTTGACCAGCTGGTTACTCCAATTCCAATGGGATGCCCGAGGGCATTGTAGGACTTGTGCTAGGGCGTAGCTCGCTTTCTTAAAAAAAAAAAAAAAAAAAAAAAAAAAGAAGAAAGAAAAAAAAAAAAATTCGATGGTGCATGGTGTAGTAGATTCCGATTATATTGGAGAAATTAAAGTTTTGATCCCGCTGCTTACCAAATCTGTGCAAATTAATAAAGGTCAAAGAGTAACACAGTTTTTGCTTTTACCTTATCAGACAGGAAAAAAACTTGACTTCTCAAGCTAAGAGCCACAGAGCGTTTAGATCTAGCGATCTAGCTTTTTGGGTGCAGGAAATTACAGCTTCTAGGCCTTTAAAAATTTTTTTTTTAATTCAAGAAAATAAAATGTCAGGGCTATTAGACACAGGAACAGACGTCTCTTAACATTGCTGGAAAAAACTGGCCCAGTTCCTGGCCCACGCATACTACTGAAAATGAGTTGGTGAGATTAGAGAAAGTGGTATGCAGGGTGGGAATGCTGTAGAAAAAAAGGTGAGGGAGAGTTTAAAACCTTGAAGAGTAGTGAGTTCCCTGTTTCTGGAAGTATTCAAGCAAAGATTAGATGGTTACTTGTCATATAAAAAGCTATAGACCAGATTTAGTTTACAAAACAATAACTGGAGAAGCTTATAAAGATGTTGTGTAGCACCTCTTTACTTGCTTCTCATATTTAGGTGCCAAAAGTTTTAAAAATTGATAATGCCCATTTGAAGCTGCAGAGAGATTGTTTACTAACTTTAAATGATTTCCAAAAATTATTAGGGGTTATTAGGGGACAGTAATTGGATACGCCCACATTTAAAACTGACTACTGCAGATTTAAAGCCTTTGATTACTTAAAAAGCAATCCTAATTCCAGTTCTAAGAGAAAGTTGACTAAATGAGACAGACGGCTCTTGTTAAAGTAGATGAGACTTTAAATGATCAGTTAATTAGGATTAATATTACCAAAAGATGAGAT
The DNA here is from genome assembly GCF_019923935.1 of Bubalus bubalis. NCBI lineage: Eukaryota > Metazoa > Chordata > Mammalia > Artiodactyla > Bovidae > Bubalus > Bubalus bubalis. The sequence goes on along the minus strand of NC_059159.1, from coordinate 154,179,503 downwards.
TAAACTATTCTTGCCACAAAGCATACACCTACAAGGTGCTTGGGACAAAAAGGCCCATTGGTTCCATCTACCAGTAACTCCAAGAAAAATAGTTTTATCTTATCCCAGCTTGGTGACACAATTAATTATAAAAGGAGGAAAAAAAAAGTGTGAAACTTTTTAAAAAAGAAGTAGCAAATATAATAATTTCACTCAATAAGGATCAACTACAAGTCTTTTACAAAATAGTGATAATTGGCAAGTTGCCTGATAGATTTCAGGAGTCAAATTTTGTTTCATTTGCCCTCAAGCCCCCACAGTAGTTAAAAGTTCAAAAATGTTAAATTGGCAGTTTGAAGATACCTGTGGAACTTTCCAACCCTATGTAGTTCCTACGCTCCCCTTTACCCTATGGGGGAGGGACATGCTATCTCAAATAAGAGATATTCAGAGAAGTTTTCTCAATTTCTTAGTTATCAACAAGAGGTACAATTAACAATACTTTATATATTGTTATAAATATATTTGCCTAATTACAGTTTGCCTAATTAGGTATGGGTATAAATAAAATATAATAAAGGTATACCTAATTCTATTTATAGATCTATACTTAATTAATTTGTATATAAATTAATATGTATACTATATATGCATATTATATATTTACTGTATAATTAAATATATATTACAGTAATATAATGTGTGAGTGGCTGATATTAATTGGTATGGATTGATCTACTGTGATATATGTTCTATATACTATATTATTATATATGTGTGACATGTATTATTACAGTGCATTGGTTTGTGTTGGTTGGTATTAGCTGTGTACGTGTTGTATTGCTGTAGTATATATATTGATTAATATATTAATTATAAAGATTAATTCAAGCATATTGATTTATATATATGTCAATAAGTTTATACTTGTTGCCATATATAAATACATATATAAATACATTTTGCATTTAGGTATATCTGTATACTAAAATGAGATAAGGAGGTTATACATTTATTATTTAAATTTATACAGAGACCTAAACTAAACATTAGACCTAAATTAACATATCTCTAAATTCATGTTGTTAAAATGTAAATTTTAAAAATTAAATTGACAACTGCTTGACAATTCCTTTGCCATAAAACCCCCATAGGTGTAATTGGGGAAGCCAGACAAAAAATTGGATTTATGGCAAAACGGCCCCCTAGAGTGGGTCCATCTTCCCGCTCAAACTAAAAAAGTAGCGGCTTCTTATCCAGGATTGATAGCTACTTTGATAGTAAAGAAAAAAAGCGGAACATTGAATTATTTAAAGAGCCATCAGAAATTGTAATTCCATATAATAAAGAACAACTTGATGTGCTTCTAATGTTTGAAAATTGGCAGATTGCTATAGGAAACTATTTTGGTCAAAATTTTTACATCGTTTACCTTCACATGTTTTGCTGAATTTTATATCCAGACATCCAGTTAATTTTCCTGTCAGATATAAACAATCTCCTGTTCCAAATGTTCAAATAGTTTTTACTGATGAGTCAGCAAATGGTAAAGCCTTCATAGTTACTAAAAATCACCAAAAAGTTTTAAAAACACAAAAAACTTCAGCTAAAAGAGCTGAAATAACAGCAGTCATAGAGGCTTTTGCTATGTTTGCAGATGAAGAATTTAACTTTTATTCTGATTCTCAGTATATTGTCAGGTTGTTTCCACACATTGAAACTGCGGTTTTGCCTGAAAATAAAACTATGTTTCATTTGTTAACTAAATTACAACAACAATTTGGAAAAGAAATAAAATATTTTTCATTGGACATATTCGGGCTCATTCCAGATTGCCCGGCCCTTTAAATGCCTTTAATGATTTGGCTGACTTGTTAACCAGAAATACAGTGGCCACTGTGATTGAGGAGGCCAGAGCCTCTCACTCACTTTCATCAATACGCTACTGCCTTAAGATAGCAATTCCAAATTCCCAGAGAGACTGCTCCAGCGATTGTGTGTTCTTGCTTACACTGCCCCACTGTTTATAATAGTCTACCTATGGGAGTTAATCCCTGTGGTCTCAAACCTAACGTACTCTAGCAAATGGATGTAACTCATGTTTCTTCATTTGGAAAACTGTCCTTTGTTCATGTAACTGTAGATACCTTTTATCACGTTATTATTACAACTGCTCGTACTGGAGAGGCAGGTAAAGATGTGATACAACATCTCTTTACTTGTTTTTCATATTTGGGCCTGCCAAAAGCTTTGAAAACTGACAATGCTCCTGCTTACACTTCTAAGTCTTTTCAGAAATTTTATATAAAGTTTCAAATTAAACATAATACAGGCATCCCTTATTACCCACAGGGACAAGCCATTGTTGAAAAAACCCATCAAACATTAAAAATCCAAATTCAAAAATTAAAAGAAGGGGAGTTTAAGTATAGCTCTCCCCATCAAATCTTGCAACATGCTCTTTTCATAATAAATATTCTAAATACTGATCTGGCTGGAACTACTGCAGTGCTTCCTCATTGGTGCCTGGAGCAATTAAATGCAAAACCATTAGTCAAATGAAAGGACCTCCTCTCAGGACAATGGAAGGGTCCTGACCCATTATTAACTAGCGGTCGAGGATGTGCGTGTATTTTTCCACAGAATGCAGATTCTTCAATTTAGACAGGCTGATTCGCCATGTTGCAGTCCCCCAGACATCCAGTTCCCCCACTGCTTCGATCACAAAAGAGGAGCCCGCCAGAAGGGGAGGCAAGATAAACATCGAGATCCCGGCGGGACCGACGGGGCTGCTGCAGCCCGAACTCCAACCAGAAAATAATTCTACTTGTTCTGATTTGGCTTGTCTACCCTCTTCTTATGTTTTTCTCTTTACCAACGATTCTGGAAAACTTAATGTACATGTGACTTTAAACTGGTGGACCCAATGTAGTGACCTGTGAATAATGTATGCTCTCATCTTGTTTAAACCCTCAATATAATGTTTGCTCCTTTGTAGTGTTACAACGTCCACCTTATCTTACAATGTAACCACTTATTGATATAACTATAGTCTTACTGTATTACAACAACTTCAGGATTTAATGCCATTGCGACGATTTGTGGGCTTACTTATTTTAGGAATATGAGCTTTAATAACCGCAATTACTTCTGTTACTGTGGCAGCAATATCATTGACTCAACAAGTGCATACTGCCCAATATGTTGATACCATGTCTAAAAATGTTTCACTAACTCTAGCAACACAGGAAGCTATAGATAGGAAATTAGAGATGAGAGTAGATGCCTTAGAAGAGGCAATAATGCATATTGGGACTGAGTTACAGGCTTTAAAAGTGAAAATGGCTCTGTCTTGCCACGCTGATTACCAGTGGATATGCGTGACATCTTTAAAGGTAAACGAGACAGATTATAAATGGGAAAAAATCAAAAATCATATCTCAGATGTTTGGAACAGCTCTGACATTGGCCTGGACTTAGGGAAACTTCATAATCAAATACAGACCCTGGAACACTCTTGACTGGATTTTACCGCCACTGGAGCAGCTAATAACTTTTTTCACACCTTTTCTAACTTTTATTCTGGAGAAAACATTCTGTCTAATCTTCTCATAATCATTTTTCCTTGTATTGTCAGGATTCTTCGGCAGAACATTCAGAAGCTCGCGACTGAGCTGCATCTGGCTGTTTTAAGAAATAAAAAAGGGGGAGATGCCGGGAGCCGGCATATTGCATATTGAGTGAGGATCTGTAATAGCTCAACTGGAATTCTATCACTGCCTGGAGCCAGCGTGAGAAACTCCGCCCATGACAAAGGTCATGAGGAAGGAGGCTCGGCATATGCAAAGGCGGGATCGAGCCTCAGGAGTCCCCCTGGAAATTCTCGAGCATCTACCCCCAAAACCAGAGTCTGCCTACTTTCTGCTTTGTGCTTTCACCTACACCTCTGACTTTACGGGGGGCTGTCTCCCACTACCTCTCTCTGAAAAAAGAGTTAGCTTACAGCTCCAGTTAATAATTCTTGGATGTGACAGTGTTTAACCTACAAACTCCTTTGGAAATCCTCTAGCCTGCCTGAATGGGTTTTTTCCGGCCACATGTGATTGTTCAGAGTCTCCCAACTGTGAGAGGCAGGAGATGTTCTAAACTGCCTAAACACAGATTCCTTTGAGTAGTTAAAAGATTGATTAGAAATTGTATTGGTGAAGGGTTTTTCACTTGTTGGGCCAATGTTTGCTGCTAAGTCTCCATACTCCTTACCTACTGTGTCCTTGGCAGTGTATTGATTGATATAATGGGTGTATAGAAATGTAAAATGCAGCTTTGTCCAGTGCTTTTTGGAAGGCTGGCGCCTGACTTTGGAATAATCACCTTTAGAGAAAGATAAGTTTCTTAAAATGTTAACAGGCCTCCGGGCCAGAAGATGATGTCTATCACCTGAACTTTTGCATATGATAAGTTTACAGGAAAAAAGCCTGGCTTGCTGCATGACTCTACCCCTTCCCCCATTATCCTCTATGCATAACTTAAGGTATAAAAACTACTTTGGAAAATAAAGTGCGGGCCTTGTTCACTGAAACTTGGTCTCCCCATGTCACTCTCTCTCCCAAATTCCAGCTGAGTGTCCATCTGGAGCGCGGATGTCCTCTGCGACCATTTATTTGCCTGGGCTTCTAAGACCCACTCGAGAAGGTGTCTAAGGTGGGGCACCTTCCGCTATTCGAGAGGGCGCCTGCGGCCTCCGTGGTCAGAGCTAACCTGGTGTCACGGGTTATATTGATTTTCCGCGTAAACCAAGCCACTCAGCTTCTTTTCTCCACTGAATTTTCCTACTGAGCTATCCTTATTTCAGCCGCTTTTCTCCACTGAATTTCCTCACTGAGCTATCCTTATTCTATTACTCTTTATATCTTTGATGAATAAATAATTAAATAAGTCGCCGACGCCGTCCCCGCTTCGAATACCCTGGATCAGCCGGGGCTGGTCCCCGGCACTTAAGGCCTCCCTAGACAGCCATTTTGCCTTTTTGTGTTTCTTTTCCATGCAGGTGGTCTTGATCCCTAGCTCCTGTACAATGTCATGAACCTCATTCCATAGTTCATCAGGCACTCTATCTATCAGATCTAGGCCCTTAAATCTATTTCTCACTTCCACTGTATAATCATAAGGGATTTGATTTAGGTCATACCTGAATGGTCTAGTGGTTTTCCCTACTTTCTTCAATTTAAGTCTGAATTTGGTAATAAGGAGTTCATGATCTGAGCCACAGTCAGCCCCCAGTCTTGTTTTTGTTGACTGTATAGAGCTTCTCCATCTTTGGCTGCAAAGAATATAATCAATCTGTTTTCGGTGTTGACCATCTGGTGATGTCTATATGTAGAATCTTCTCTTGTGTTGTTGGAAGAGGGTGTTTGCTATGACCTGTGCATTTTCTTGGCAAAACTCTATTAGTCTTTTCCCTGCTTCGTTCCGTATTCCAAGGCCAAATTTGCCTGGTTCTCCAGGTGTTTCTTGACTTCCTACTTTTGCATTCCTGTCCCCTATAATGAAAAGGACATCTTTTTTGTGTGTTAGTTCTAAAAGGTCTTGTAAGTCTTCATAGAACCATTCAACATCAGCTTCTTCAGCGTTACTGGTTGGGGCATAGGCTTGGATTACTGTGCTATTGAATGGTTTGCCTTGGAAACGAACAGAGATCATTCTGTCGTTTCTGAGATTGCATCCAAGTACTGCATTTCAGACTTTTTTGTTGACCATAATGGCTACTCCATTTCTTCTAAGGGATTCCTGCCAACAGTAGTAGATATAATGATCATCTGAGTTAAATTCACCCATTCCAGTCCATTTTAGTTCTCTGATTCCTAGAATGTCGACATTCACTCTTGCCATCTCTTGTTTGACCACTTCCAATTTGCCTTGATTCATGGACCTGACATTCCAGGTTCCTATGCAATATTGCTCTTTACAGCATCGAACCTTGCTTCTATCACCAGTCACATCCAGAGCTGGCTATTGTTTTTGCTTTGGCTCCATCCCTTCATTCTTTCTGGAGTTATTTCTCCACTGATCTCCAGTAGCGTATTGGGCACCTACTGACCTGGGGAGTTCCTCTTTCAGTATCCTATCATTTTGCCTTTTCATACTTAAGTAAGTTTATTTCCAGATATTTAACTCTCTTTGTTGTGATGGTGAAAGGGGTTGATTCCTTAATTGCTCTTCCTGATTTTTCATTGTTAGTATACAGAAATGCAAGTGATTTCTGTGTATTGATTTTGTATCCTGCAACTTTGCTAATTTCACTAATTAGCTCTAGCAATTTTCTGATACTATTTTTAGAGTTTTCTATGTATGGAATCATGTCATCTGCAAACAGTGAAAGCTTTAATTCTTTTCCAATATGGATTCCTTGTATTTCTTTTTCTTCTCTGATTCTGTAGCTAGGACTTCCAGAACTATGTTGAATAATAGTGGTGAAAGTGGACACCTTCGTCTTGTTACTGATCTTAGGGGAAATGCTTTCAGTTTTTCACCATTGAGAATAATGCTTGTTGTAGGCTTATCATATATAGCCTTTACTATATTGAGGTAGATTCCTTTTATGTTCATTTTTTGAAGAGTTTGAATCATAAATGGGTGCTGAAATTTGTCAAAGGCTTTTTCTGCATCTATTGAGATTATCATATGGTTTTTATCTTTCAATTTCTTAATGTGGTATATCACATTGTTTGGTTAGCATATATGGAAAATTCCTTGCATTCCTGAAATAAATCCAACTTGATCATGGTGTATGAGCTTTTTCATGTGTCGCTGAATTCTGTTTGCTAAAATTTTGTTAGAGATTTTTGCATCTGTGTTCATCAGTGATATTGGCCTGCCTTTTTCTTTTTTTGTGTTGTCTTTGTCTGGTTTTGGTATCAGGGTGATGGTGGCCTCATAGAATGAGTTTGGAAGTGTTTTAGAAGGATAGGCATTAGTTCTTCTCTAAATGTTTGATAGAATTCTCCTGTGAAGACATTTGGCCTTGGACTTTTGTATTTGGGAAATTTTTGATCACAGCTTCAATTTCAGTGCTTATAATTGGATTGGTCATAATTTCTATTTCTTCCAGGTTCAGTCTTGGCAGATTGAACTTTTCTAAGACTATGTTCATTTCTTCCAGGTTATCCATTTGAGTGCTAAATAGTTGTCCATGATAGTCTCTTATAATCCTTTGTATTTCTGCATTGCCTGTTGTAACCTCTTCTTTTTCATTTCTAATTTTGTTGATTTGATTCTTCTCTCTTTTTTCTTGATGAGTCTGGCTAAAAGTTTGTCAGTTTTGTTTATCTTCTCAAAGAACCAGATTTAGTTTTATTAATCTTCACTATTGTTTCTTTCATTTCTTTTTCATTTATTTCTTCTTGGATCTTTTTTATTTCTTTCCTTCTACTAATTTTGTTTTTGTTGTTGTTGTTGTTGTTCTTCTTCTTTTTCCAGTTGTTTAGGTATAAAATTAGGTTGTCTATTCAATGTTTTTTTTGTTTCTTCAGGTAAGATTGTCTTGCTACAAACTACCCTCGTAGAACTGCTTTTGCCGCATCCCATAGGTTTTGAGTTATCATGTTTTCAATGTCATATTTTTATAGAAGTTTTCTGATTTCCCATTTGATTTCTTCAGTAACCTATTGGTCATTTAGAAACGTGTTGTTAGTCTCCATGTGTTTGTGTTTCTTACATTTGTTGTTGTTGTGATTAATATCTAATTTCATAGCATTGTGGTCGGAGAAGATGCTTGATATAATTTCAATTTTTTAAAATTTACTGAGACTTGATTTGTGACCCAAGATGTGATCTATCCTGGAGAATGTTCCATGTGCACTTGAAGAGGTGTATTCTTCTGCATTAACATGGAATGCCTTGAAGATGTCAATGAGATCCATGTCATCTAATGTATCATTTAAGATTCATGTTTCTTTATTAATACTCTGTTTTGATGATCTGTCCATTGGTGTAAGTGGGGGGTTAAAGTCTCCTACTATTATTGTGTTACTGTCAATTTCTCCTTTTATATCTGTTAGTGTTTGTCTTATGTATTGAGGTGTTTTTATGTTGGGTGCATAGTTATTTACAATTGTTATTTCTTCTTCTTGGATTGATCCCTTGATCATTATGTAGTGTCCTTCCTTATCTCTTTTAATCTTTATTTTAAGGTATTTTGTCTGATATGAGAATTGCTACTCCAGTTTTCATTTGCTTCCCATTTTCATGGAATATATTTTTTCTCTCACTTTCAGTCTATATGTGTTTTTAGGTCTGAAGCGGGTTTATTATAGACAGTATATATATGGGTCTTGTTTTTGTATCCATTCAGCCAGCCTGGGTCTTTTTATTGGAACATTTAATTCATTTACGTTTAAATTAATTATTGATATATATGTTCCTACTGCCATTTTCTTAATTGTTTCATGTAGATTTTGTAGATGTTTTTCTTCTCTTATATATCATGGCTATGTAAGTCCTTGTAACATTTATTATAAAGCTGGTTTGGTGGTACTGAATTCTCTTAACTTTTGCTTGTCTGAAAAGCTTTTTATTTTTCCATCAATTTTGAATGAGATCCTTGCTGGGTACTGTAATCTTGGTTGTAGATTTTTCCCTTCCAACACTCTAAATATATCCTGCCATTCCCTTCTGGGCTGCAGAGTTTCTGCTGAATGATCAGCCATTAAGTGTATGGGATTTCCCTTTTATGTTACTTGTTGCTTTTCCCTTACTGCTTTTGATACTCTTTTTTGTGTGTTTAGTCTTTGTTAGTTTGATTAGTATGTGCCTTAGCAAGTTTCTCCTTGGGTTTATCCTGTATGAGATTATTTGTGCCTCTTGGATTTCATTGACTATTTCCTTTTCCATGTTGGGGAAATTTTCAACTATAATACCTTCAAAAATTTTCTCATACCCCTTCTTTTCTCTTCTTATTCTTGGAGCTCTATAATTTGAAAGTTGGTGCATCTGATATTGTCCCAGAAGTCTCTAAGACTATCTTCAGTTCTTTTCATTCTACTTTATTCTGATCTTCAGAAGTTATTTCCATCATTTTATCTTTCAGTTTACTGATTCGTTCTTCTGCTTCATATATTCTGCTATTGATTCCTTCTAAAGTATTTTTTATTTCAGTAAGTGTGCTGTTTTTCTATGTATGTTTATTCTTCAATTCTTCTATATCACTGTTAATTGATTCATTTTCTCCATTTTGTTTTCAAGGTTTTTGATCATCTTTACTATCATTATTCTGAATTCTTTTTCCAGTAGTTTGCCTATCTCCTCTTCATCTATTTGGACTTCTGTGTTTCTAGTTTGTTCCTTCATTTGTGTATTTCTCTGCCTTTTCATTATTTTTTTTTCAAAATATTGTGTATGAGGTTTCCTTTTCCCAGGCTTCAGGGTTGAATTCTTTTTTCCTTTTGGTTTCTTCCCTCCCAAGGTTGGTCCAGCGGTTTGTGTAGGCTTTGCATAGGGTGAAATTTATCCTGAGGTTTTGTTTATTTTTCCTCTGATGGGTAAGGCTGAGTGATGTGGTAATCTTGTCTGCTGATGATTAAGTTTGTATTTTTGTTTTTGTTGTTTAGATTAAGCATCCTGCACAACATGCTACTGGTGGTTGGGTGATGCTGGGTCTTATATTCAAGTGGTTTGCATTGTGTGAGTTCTCTCTGATACTCCCTAGGGTTAGTTCTCTGGTAGTCTAGGGTCTTGAAGTTGGCGCTCCCACTCCAAAGCCTCAGAACTTGATATCTTGAAGCCAGAGTGAATGCTGCATGCCCTGGATCCAGATAAGTTCCTTGGTACTAGGCTTCCTTCATATTTTCCTAGTTATCTGTGTTGGAGGAAAACTGTCTGAAGCAAGGTCCTGGAATGACAATCTCACTGAGTAGTGCCTTAACTTTTTAAAATTGTGAATCACTGTTTTGCACACCTGAAACTTGTATAGTAGTATAAATCAATTATACCTTAATTAAAAAATAAATCTCTAAAGAGAGATCTTGTGATGTAGAGGTTAACTGCATAGACTCTGTAATTGGAGAGTCATGATTCAATCCTGGCTGTCACACTTGTAATCAATGTGAAAGACTGCAAACCACCTTTCTGTCCCTTAATTTCCTTATCCATCTAATGATGGTATCTGCTTCAGAATAGTTTTATGGAATAAAAAATTGTCTCTTACACATTTAATGCTAAGTGTCTGAGATAATTTTTGTGCTAGTTAGTTTTTATCCTTTTCTCTCCAGCAGAAGGAGAATAGGAAATTCACATATCTGAGTTGAGTTCTTATACCTAGTGAATCAGCACAGTGGTTGGAACACCCCATTCTCATGGGTTATCCCTGGTTTGCACCATGGTGCACTTCTCCAATAGATCTCCCTTACTTAGTCACTCTTCACAAAATTATTGTTCAAGCCTGTATTTAATTTTTATTGACCATTGGGAGATATTTTATTGAAGAGTACTATATGCTATTGTTATTGTTTAGTCATTGAGTTGAGTCCAACTATTTTGCCACTCCATGGGCTGTATCCCACCAAGCTCCTCTGTTCATGAACTTTCCTAGGTAAGAATATTGGAGTGGGTTGCCATTTCCTTCCCTAAGGGATCTTCTCAACCCAGGGATAGAACCTGCTTCTCCTGTGTTGGCAGGTGGATTATTTGCCACTGAGCCACCAGGAAAGCCTTAATATATGCCATTACTATTCAACAAAAAGTTGTTCAAATGTCTCTGAGTAATTCTCACTAACCATCAATAATCATGATGTGTTAATTATATCATTTTCTGTCTTTGATTCCCCTCTCCCCCTTCTAAGGGCTCTATGTTTACTTTCCTTAGGTGGTCTTGGAAAATCTAAATTTCTCAATTAATTTTTAAAATTAAATTTTTTGTGTGTCAGTGTTTTTATTTCCAGGCCATGCCCTGTGTGATATATTTTAGGAGTTATTTAGCAACTCAATGTGCTTTACTGAGTTAATGATAGAAGATAATTGCTTTAGAGTAAAAAAGTAATTAAAATTTACTGAAAGTCTATAAATAGTTCATTTCAGATTTAAACAAATAAAAATAAGAAAAAAATGTGATATTTGGAAACCAGAATAAACATCTAAAAGGTGGTGGGTCCAAAATCAGGACACACACAGTTTATATATTGCACTATGTTGAAATCTCCCTTTATTACTTCCATACATATAACTTTTTTCTCAAATTCTTCCTTTATGTTATATATATATATATATATATATATATATATATATATATATATATATACATATACATATATCTTACCTTCAGAGCTGTATTAAGTTTAACATGATAATACTGTGTATTGAAACCATTCAGGAGAAAAAAAGTATATAATCAATGGCTGTGGAGTGAATTTACCCCTCTGTGTTTCTCTTGTTTAATTTTAAATGTTGAACTGTGTGAGTGGCAGTGTGAGAAGGAGCTTCACTTACCTCAGAATAATTGGTATGGAGTGGTTCTTTGCTCATTCACTGGAGCATTCATTGTAATTCATTGGAGGCATGATTTACTATATAACGTGAGGGACCCAAGCCAAAAAAAAAAAAGCAAGGCTCTGGCTGGGGGCAAAACATAAGTTTCCTTTCCCTAGAGTCCACCACCCTGACACTTTCAGTGTCCCAAATGGATTACAATATCCATGAGGGTTGTACTAAGTGTCTAGATAGGGATTAGGTGAGAAGCCCTCATTAAGTCCCCCTGGAAAGTACCATGGAGCTGCCTGGATGAATCAAGGATGGACAGCAACTTACCTAGACCCAGATGCTGCAGGGTTCTCATTTAAATTTGACGCTTCCCACTCCCATTCTGCATTTTTTGATAGGATTCATTTATAAAACACACAAAGATAAAATTTCAAAACAATGACTACAGAATATTCAACTCCAAGCACAGCTAAACCCTAGCAAGTTCACTGGTCCATGAAGCCAAATTTGATGAGAAGAATTTATGGAGTTAAGCACTGTTCTTTTGGACCAATTATACTGCTATCCATAACTTACCCTGATTTCTGTTTATGAAAATAAAGAGAGCTCAACATTTCTCTAGTATACACCCACCTGGGGCCTTAAGCTCAGATTATAGGACTGGAAACTTGCTGTGAAGATAACTGCTTAAATAGGAACACTGGAGGATATTAAGAAAAAAAAAAAACAAAAAAACACAGAAACAGTGAAAGAAAATGATATTCTAGGTCAAGTAAATAGCATGATATATACACTAAGAAAGGAAATATAAACCATATTTTGGGGGGAAAAAAGAACATTGACATATATTGTTGAGTTAAGGAAGAGAGGTAAAATAATAGTGGGAATCAGATTGAAAAAAATAAATTGCTTTGATTGTAAATCATTTTCACTCAATGTAAAGACTATTTGAAACTCAAAAGTGATCTACTAAAGGGAATTATATGGCCTGATATTAATTGGTTGATATAGATTTCAGTTTTATTGATAAAATTTTGTGTTTTGTTTTGTTTTCTCTCTTAGCCTATTAATAACTACCATTGTGGCTGGACTGACCTTATAGTTCTTATTATGATTTCAAGACACCGTTCAGCAATATCATCAAGAAACTTTGAAAAAATAAAGGTTGATTAATTATGATGAAAGTGAAAGCCATTCAGTTGTGTCTGACTCCTTGCAACATGAACCCATCAGACTCCTCTGTCCATGGAATTCTCCAGGGAAGAATACTGGAGCATGTAGGCCATTTTCTTCTCCAGGGGATCTTCCCAACCTAGGGATTGAACTCAGGTTTTCCACATTTCAGGTAGATTCTTTGCCACTGAGCCACCAGGGAGCCCAAAATGTTAGTCAGTCAGTCATGTCCAACTCCTTGAAACCCCTTGGACTGTGGCCCACCAGGCTCCTCTATCCATGGAATTCTCCAGGAAAGAATAACAGAATGGGTAGCCCTTCCCTTCTCCAGGAATCTTCCCGACCCTGGAATCAAACCCAGGTCTCCCACATTGCAGGCAGACTCTTTACCATTGAGGCACCAAGGAAACCCTGATTAATTATAAGACCTAGAAATTGCACAGTGCAACTGGAGTCATACAGCAGGGAGTTGGGAATGGAAAATGTGGAGAGTGAAGGAGAATCAGAGCTAGAGTGGGTAAAAGAGTGCACTGGTCTGAGGTTCTGCTTTTATTGGGGATGAAGGTAATAGTCTAGAAGTTTTGTGGGCTCACTATTGCTGAATTTAAAACAAAAGTGGTAATTTGAAGTGTGGGGGAAAAATAAAAAGTGGCCCAAATTATCAGTTATGGAAATCAACCAGGATTTCTAAAAAAAATAAGCCTCAGTGTTGAGAGGTGGCCTGGTACTTTATCTAGTCAAGTTTCTGGGGATGTATTTATTCTAGATAGCTGACTTGGCAGTAGATAGTCCTTGAAGTGGTTGCCTCAGCAATCAAAGTTTAAGCTAGGCACTTGCATCAAAAGAAAAGAAAAGAAAATGTTCATTTTGGCAGTACGTATACTAAAATTGGAATGATACAGAGATTAGCATGGCCCCCGTTCTAGGATGAAGCACAAATTCATGAATCATTTAATATTTTTTCAAGGCAAGATCCTCTATGACCCCTCTCCTAGAGTAATGCAAATAAAAACAAAAGTAAATGAGTGGGACCTGAATTAAACTTAAACACTTTTGCACAGCAAAGGAAACTATAATGAAGTCACTCAGTCGTGTCCAGCTGTTTGTGATCCCATGGACTGTAGTCTACCAGGCTTCTCTGTCCATGGGATTTTCCAGGCAAGGGTACTGGAGTGGGTTGCCATTTCCTTCTCCAGGGGATCTTCCTGACCCAGGGATCGAACCCAGGTCTCCTGCATTGCAGGCATATGCTTTGCCCTCTGAGCCACCAGGGAAGCAAGGTGAAAAGACAGCCCTCAGAATGGGAGAAAATCATAGTAAATGAAACAACTGACAAAGGATTAATTTCCAAAATATATAAGCAGCTCATGCAACTCAATACCAGAAAAACAAACATCACTGACTTGATGGACGTGAGTCTGAGTGAACTCCGGGAGTTGGTGATGGACAGGGAGGCCTGGCATGCTGCAATTCATGGGGTCACAAAGAGTCAGACACGACTGAGCTACTGAACTGAACTGAATAATGGTTTGAGACTTCCCTGGTGGCTCAGATGATAAAGAATCTGCCTGCACTGCAGGAGACGTGGGTTTGATCCTTGGGTTGGAAAGATCCCCTAGAGAAGGAAATGGCAACCCACTCTAGTATTCTTGTCTGGGAAATCATATTGATATAGGAGCATGGTGGGCTACAGTCCATGTGATCACAAGGGATCAGACATTACTTAGGAACTAACACAACAACAAATGATAATTTTGAGTTAACTGTAAGGGTTACATGTCACAAAACTCATTAGCTAAATTTCAAACTGTAAGTTATGTGTTAGAGGGTAAACTATAAATTAAGAACCTGAGTACTAACATTTTGAGAAGGTGGGAATCCCTAAATTCCCAACTAGAAATAAGCCTTGTGGATGGGAATTTTGTGGAAGAATAAAAGTGTAAATTTTCAAATTTATGGGAACCAACACAAATTACATGAGGAAAAAAAATGAAAAATTTAGTGTTGAAATTAGAGAATGTGTTGAGAATAAAGTCAAATACATAACTGCAAAACTTGAAGGACATTTTGAAATTTCTGATACAGGAATCATATGGTGAAGAAGATCAGGATCCTTTCATATCTCAGTCTTGATGAGCAAATGCTGAAGGCAAAGTCAAGGTAGACCAGTAGGGGAAAAAAAAAAGAGAGAGAGAGAGAAATATAATTTTAAGTAAGACTGGTTTAATAGTTTGACAAAACAGAAGCCACATGCAACTGTGTGCTAGTTGTAAGTTTGGTCAGAACACACAGGAAAATAGGGAAATAGATGCACATAATACAGAGAGTAGATTTTTTTAAAATTGATATTTTTACCATTGTGGTCAGTATGTTCTTTCAAAATTAGAGCTGGCAAATCATCAAATGAGTGGGGTATTAGACTCTTCATGTGTGGTAGAACTTTCAATACATCTTCATGGCAGTCCTGAAATATAAGACCAGAATCTAGTAAGATACTAAAGTTTATCTCCAGGGACAACAATTTATACCAAAAGAATAAGTACAAATTCCTCTACTGCAGTTGTAAGTTCCAAACCTACTACCTTATGGATTTGAGTAATTAAAACTATAAAATGAGCTAGTCTTATATATGCACTTAAACTCATGTGTTGAAATCCCTGTCCCCAGTACTTCAGAATGTGGTTTGGAGATAGAGGACCTTAAATAGGTAATTATGGTTATATGAGGTCATTAAGGTGACCCCAATACAATATGAATGATATTCCTATAAAAGGTTAGGATACACACACACACAGAGGGAACACCATATGAAGAAATAGGAATAACAAGAATATCTACAAGCCAAAGAGAGATGACTCAGAAGAAATCAACTATGCACACACCTTGCTCTCAGACTTCTAGCTTCTGGAACTGTAGGAACATAAATTGATGTGACTAGGCTACCCAGTGTGTGATACTTTACTATGGAAGCCCTAGAAGACAAATATATCCTTCCTATATAAATTCTAAGAAAGATTTGTCAATTATATCTAGAAAAGCTAAAGGAGGGTCCAACTGATATTTGGTCATGCCAGTTTAGAAAAATACATGTTTTTAATATACTTCAATTCAGTTCAGTTCAGTTCAGTCGCTCAGTCATGTCCGACTCTTTGAGACCCCATGAACTGCAACATGCCAGGCCTTCCTGTCCATCACCAACTCCCAGAGTTCACCCAAACCATGTCCATCCAGTTGGTGATGCCATCCAGCCATCTCATCCTCTGTAGTCGCCTTCTCCTCCTGCCCCCACCCCCCAATCCTTCCCAGCATTAGGATTTTTTCCAATGAGTCAACTCTTCACATGAGGTGGCCAAAGTATTGGAGTTTCAGCTTCAACATCAGCCCTTCCAATAAATACCCAGGACTGATTTCCTTTAGGATGGACTGGTTGGAACTTCTTGCAGTCCATGGAACTCTCAAGACTCTTCTCCAACACCATAGTTCAAAAGCATCGATTCTTTAGCGCTCAGCTTTCTTCACAGTCCAATTCTCACATATATACATGGCTACTGGAAAAACCATAGCCTTGACTAGATGGACCTTTGTTGGCAAAGTAATGTCTCTGCTTTTCAATATGCTATCTAGGTTGATCATAACTTTCCTTCTAAGAAGTAAGTGTCTTTTAATTTCATGGCTGCAATCACCATCTGCAGTGATTTTGGAGCCCAGAAAAATGAAGTGTGACACTGTTTCCACTGTTTCCCCATCTATTTCCCATGAAGTGATGGGACCAGATGCCATGATCTTCGTTTTCTGAATGTTGAACTTTAAGCCAACTTTTTCATTCTCCTCCTTCACTTTCGTCAAGAGGCTTTGTAGTTCCTCTTCACTTTCTGCCATAATTGGAGGTGTCATCTGCATATCTGAGATTATTGATATTTCTCCCAGCACTCTTGATTCCAGCTTGTGCTTCTTCCAGCCCAGCGTTTCTCATGGTGTACTCGGCATATAAGTTAAATAAGCAGGGTGACAATATACAGCCTTCAGTTCAGTTTAGTTCAGTTCAGTTGCTTAGTCGTGTCTGACTCTTTGTGACCCCATGAATCGCAGCATGCCAGGCCTCCCTGTCCATCACCAACTCCCATAGTTCACTCAGACTCACGTCCATCGAGTCAGTGATGCCATCCAGCCATCTCATCCTCTGTCATCCCCTTCTCCTCCTGCCCCCAATCCCTCCCAACATCAGAGTCTTTTCCAGTGAGTCAACTCTTCGCATGAGGTGGCCAAAGTACTGGAGTTTCAGCTTTAGCATCATTCCTTCCAAATCCCAGGGCTGATATTCTTCAGAATGGACTGGTTGGATCTCCTTGCAGTCCAAGGAACTCTCAAGAGTCTTCTCCAACACCACAGTTCAAAAGCATCAATTATTCGGCACTTAGCTTTCTTCACAGTCCAACTCTCACATCCATACATGACCACTGGAAAAACCATAGCCTTGACGTACTCCTTTTCCTATTTGGAACCAGTCTGTTGTTCCATGTCCAGTTCTAACTGTTGCTTCCTGACCTGCATACAGGTTTCTTAAGAGACAGGTCAGATGGTCTGGTATTCCCATCTCTTTAAAAATTTTCCAGTTTATTGTGATCCACACAGTCAAAGGCTTTGGCATAGTCAATAAAGCACAAATAGATGTTTTTCTGGAACTCTCTTGCTTTTTCGAATATACTTACTTACATTCAAACATGTATAAATAGAGTAAAATGCCATGAAAGAGAAGTTTCTGAATAGATAAACAGAATATATAATTGATGACTATATTTTTTTCAGATCAATTCATTAGTTAAATTAGAGGCAACAGCTAAAGCATGCTTTCCTTGAAAATTAAACAACTCTTTATGAAATAAATATATTTCTGATGACACCAAACCTTAAGCAATCTGTCTATATCCTTTATGTCTAAATAAGAAACCTATAACTATAATCACATGAACCTTAAGATTTTCTAACTCTTTAATATTAGTTTGAATTTTGAGAGTTTTTCAGTATTAATAGGATGTATTTTAATAATTCATTTTTAAACTTGTTTCACAGCTGCTTCCCACTTTACATTTCATTTTAAATTTCTTTCTCTATTCTTATTATTTCCTAACATTTCATTTATTCTCCATAAATATCATTAAAACAAGTATAATGGTAGAAATGATTTTTATTGCAGATATGGGACAGCAGATGATGACAATAGATGTGGCAAGAAAAAAAAAACATATACTAAACATGATTGTCTTAAAATTAGATCTTCATTACACATAAAGGGTAATTTAATATTTTTCCTGGTTTTCTTACGTCCTTTTTCGCTACTTTACCCTTGCCACTTAGGATAACTTTAGCACTAGCTGCCAGCTTCACTCTCTCCATCTCAATCAACAACAAGAACAATAATTTCCTTTTTATTTCTTATGTAGAGGAATTGACTTTTCTAATGTAAATATCTTTTATCTGGGCTATGCTTAGAAGACCTCATCTCTCATGCTTAATTATCTTATTATTCTATTTCAAGGTATTTTATTTAAGATAAAGAAAACTTTTCCTGTTAATTCAACTAAATCAATCAGCATGCAGCTTTTTTCACTTGATCACAAGAAAATAATTTACAATCAATAATTTAATGAGAAGCTGGGTGCATGCCAATTTGCTTCAGTCAGGTCTTTAACTGGAGATGGATAAGATAACAGAATAATCTAAACCAAAAAGAAAAGAAAGTCTTAAACTACCATGCAATGTCCTTAGAAGTAGTAAAAGCAGAAAGTATAACAATAATGGTGTTACTGGCTAGCACATACAAAAATTCTATTAAAATTGTGAAGGGAAGGATAAATGAATAGCATGAATAAGAATAATATAATTGATAAGTAAGAATGCACTGATTTAAGATTTAATGCACTTCACCCAGTTCATACAGTTCATGATAGGGCTCCTAATGGGTGGAGACTTTTCACGTAGTCATAGTATTGATTACCCTCTTTTGCTTCACTCCCAATATGTGGTTCAGGGAACCACACTCATTAAGAGCTGTTCTCCTAGCTGGCTTTTAATCCTCAAGGGATTAAAGGACAGGAGAAGAAGAATCATCCTACACCGATGCTACCAACACCTCACAGTAACTATGACATCGCTTTGCACCATTTTTCTGCTGAGAGAGAGCAGCAGCATGCAATGATCTTCCCATGGCAAAGCACTCAAGAGAAAAGCTGTCCCATTGTTTGACCTGGTTTCTACCCATGATGATGAATTTCTGCTTCCAGAGATTGCTGCTTTCCCTCAATCTTAGGCCACTCTCTTTGCCCAGTTTTGAGTTCTTTATCAGTTTTCATTTGATTTCCATTCACTCAGTCATTCACTTCTATCTCCAAAGCTGAGCTTGGACTGGGCCTGAGCAATTGAGATTTGTCTCTGTCTTTCCATTTTTTGTGGTTTAATGCATACTTAAATTTGAATGAATACAGTTATTTGGGGCAAAGCAAGAAGTGAAACTAGAAGGTTAGAATCTGCATAGGGAAAGTGTATAGCTAGATGTAGGGAGAATGTCTTCTAAAAGCCATAGATAGTCAGAGACAGAAATGCTGTATCCTGAAATCTAGTAATCCATATCACTTGACATGCTCACATAGATGCTCCAAGGAATACTTAAGAGATACATTTTAGAGATGATTCATGTTGAAAATATCTCAAGGATTATTATTCTAGATTTATCCTTAGATTTCCAAACATATTACATGGTACTTAATCTTGGTATGAATAAAATTACATCTTTACTTCTTTCTCTAAAAAATGTATTTCCATTGTTTATGTATGTTTTTGATTTAACATTCTTTATCCCAAAACTGTGTTGCACAATTCAGTGTTCTGTCACTATTACCCACTCACACACTCTGAAACTTATTTTATTTCTAACTGTAAGAACTGCAAGTGTAATTATCATGGATGCTATTTGTTTTTGCATTCAAGAACTTAGGAAATATAAAAATTATAGCATGTATTATAACTTTCTGAGAACCATAAAATTAATTCTTAAACAGATTCAGCACTACAAATAGATTTCCTGTTATTTGTCTCCCACTACCTCAATCTGGTAAGAAAACTAGAAGTCACTATCCAGATACCTTCCTCTTACATTTACTCATAGTAATATTTTTCATTCATAACATGCTATATGTGTTTCATATACTTGTTCTGTAACTGCCTATGGAAGCACTTTTTTTTTATAGACAATTTCATTTTTATAATACACTAGGCTCCAGATTAGACTGAGTGCAGTTCTGTTTGAATCATTTAACAAGGAGAGTCTTGAAATCAGAGCTGTGTTTTCTTATAAATTATTAGATTTCTCCAGATACCATGTTCAATGATGACCAAAACCAGAATTCTTCCATCTGGTGTACTTGAAAGTGAAAGTGAGAGTGAAAGTCACTCAGTCATGTCCGACTCTTTGCAATCCCATGAACTATACAGTCCATGGAATTCTCCAGGCCAGCATACTGGAGTGGGTAGCCTTTCCCTTCTAGAGGGGGTCTTCCCAACCCAGGTATCAAATCCAGGTCTCCCACATTGTGGGTGGATTCTTTACAAGCTGAGCCACCAGGGAAGCCCAATAATTACTATCCCTTTTCCAGCAGATCTTCCTGACCCAGTAGTCAAACCAGGGTCTCCTGCATTGCAGGTGGATTCTTTACCAACTGAGCTATCAGGGAAGCCCATCTGGTATACTTACTAGTGAATTATTGTCCAATGAATAAATAAAATTGAAACAGCAAGGCATGATGCAAAAATACTAAAATAACTGAAAGCAGACCATAGAGATAGATGGCAGGTAGGTAGACAGGTAGGTGTATAAGTAGATAGGTATGCCAGTGGATGGATGGATGGGTAGATAGATAAATATATAGGTGGAAGGATATTCCTCACTAGTGACCTTTAGAGAAATTTGTTATAACAATGATTACCCCTCTCTCATTTTTGCAGAGATTGATCCAGATTTTAGCAAGTTATTCCTTTCCTACCTGAGAAAGGTATACATTGCAAAGGGATTTTGAATAATACCTTATTCAAAATTGCTTTCATACTTTCCCTGAACTATCACTTTCTTGATGAGGCCACATTTTGTGTAAAAAGAAAATTATGCATGCCCATAAAACCTTCATGTAAGTTTTGGATACTTATAGGTTTTATATTAATATCTTCTTCCTTGGAGGTAAACTTTATATGTATACTTCATGAAGAAAATTTAGAGACTTTATTGTTTTGTTCTTCTGGATGCTTGTCTTTACTCAGGGTGTGCTGGCCATTATCTCTTTGATAGAGGGTGTAGTTGGTGTTGATTTATCTGAAGCCTGTGCAGGATATGAGTCAGGGCTTCCTCTCTGTTATATATGCCAATGTCCTGTTGGGTGTGAAGTCTGCCCCCCAGTTGTTGGATAAGAAGCTCTGAGGGTCAAGTTCAACCAGGTTTTGTTGCCCATGAGTGTGCACTTTGCCCCAAAAGAGGGACTGATAATGCAGGTAAGGCCTGTGTGGTCACCCAGGACCAATGAATCATCTCTGTATGTATCCATGGTTCTGCTCAGAAGCAGTCCCCATCACAAACCTTTCTCTTTTATTTTCATCACAGATCTAGTTAGTGTAAAGCTGTTGTGTTTAGTAGTCTGGGCCTAGAGCTGGTGGTTTGGAGTTGTGGCTATGCAAGAATTGAGGCGACTGCACTGCTGCCTGAGATCTTGGCTGCCTCTGTGGCAGTCTTCTCCCAGGACCTGTCTGCCCCAGATTTAGCAAGTTTCAGTGTGGACTGAGCAGAACTGGAGTACTCTCTCTGGGAGACAAACCACTGTGTACTTCTGAGTGTGCCGACAATGACTGCCACCCTCCCACTGTAACAGCCCAGATCCTCCAGGCTGCCTCTGTGTAGCTAAATGAGTCCTATGCCAGGGGCTCTCTGCCCTAGATTCAGTGGTTAGCCTTTGCACACTGTTGGGTCACCAACTCCCTCTGCACACACTGACAAAGGCCAGTTTTGACTGTGTTGGAGCTTTTCTGCCAGTTTCCAGTTAGTTTTCCATGAGAATTATTCCACATGTGTGTGCATCATATGTGTGTGTGTGTATATATATATATATATATATATATATATATATATATATATACATATATTACTATTGCTACATTGTGATGAAGCTAAATACAGGTATATTAGCAGTAGTGGTTTGGGCAGGACCTGATGGTAGTTTTTACTCTTAAGCATTACTGGAGATGAGATTTGAGGGCTACTAAAGAATAACCAGGACTTCCCTGGTGGCTCACATGGTAACGTGTCTGCCTACAATGCGGCAGACCCGGGTTCGATCCCTGGTTCAGGAAGATGCTCTGGAGAAGGAAATGGCAACCCACTCCAGTACTCTTGCCTAGAAAATCCCATAGATGGAGGAACCTGGTAGGCTACAGTCCATGGCGTTGCAGAGAGTCGGACACAACTGAGCGACTTCACTTCACTTAGGAATAACCATAGAACTTGAAATTGAGTTGTGTTGCAAAAGTAGTTGAGATATTGTACTTATTGTTGGAGTCTGAAGTTCAAATAATGTCTTAGAGTAAATGGTGATAGTTTCCTCATTAAGATATTATGACAGATGAATAATTTTTTTTTGCCCACTTGATTTAATGATTCATTTTCCTCTAAGGATTTTTTTTTCCAGTTTTATTGAGGTATAATTGACAAAAGTACACATCATGGTTATTTGATATACATATACATTGTGAAAGGATTCCTCCCATCTAACTAATTAACATATCCATATTTGTTAACACTGTATTGTTTAATGAAAATTACTAAGAGAACTGATATATTAACACCCCTCATTGTTCCAACATTGATGACTATGACCAAGCACTGACACTATTAAACACTGTCTTTCTTTAATATGTTTTGTATCTTATGGTTAATATCATGACTGATTTTGTGTATAACTGAGAAAAAAATATCATGTTTACTTGAAGCATGTAGCAGAATAACAAAGCTAATGCCCAAACTACTGTGCTTTTGAAGTTATCCCAGTTTTATTCATAACATTAATTGGAGAATTTGCCTGTTGACCAAAGATACCTCACATGCTGTGCATTTTGAAAGATCAAATCTGTGGAATAATTTATTAAAGAAATAACATTCAGTGATGGTATTAATAAAAATACTCTCTACTTTAAAGAGTATGGCACATACATGGCCCACATGCTGTCCCTCTGTTCTTCCATTTCCATCAAGATACAATATCCTACTAAGCCTTTTGAGAATCCTCCTCAACATAGCACTGTGCATCCAGTTAATCAGAGATGGTATGAGAGTTGGAATTCATTTGTCATCCCCATTTTGTGCATACCTGTCCAGTCGCTTCAGTTGGGTCTGACTCTTTGCTATCCCATGGACAGTAACCCACCAGGCTCTTCTGTCCATGGGATTGTCCTGATGAGTAGGTTGCCATTTCCTCCTCCAGGGGGATCTTCCCAACCCAGGAATTGAACCCACAGTCTCCTGTGGTTCCAGCACTGCAGGCAGATTCTTTACCACTGAGCCACCAGGGAAGCCCATTCCCATTTTAACAGTAAGTAAAGCCTTTGTTCCCCCCAAATAATCATTTTAAGTGTGTATCATCTAGGTTTTTCTCCCACCATAAGTATAGTTTTCTGGTTTTTGTCAACAAGATCTGCTGTCCCTTATCTTCTCAGCTCGTCTGAGCTCACAGACAGCTGTGGATGTTTCTAGCAAACTGACAGTCCTACCTTAAACACCAGAATCTCTTAGTCTCTGCTTCAGAACTTTCTCTGGCACTACAGGTT
Organism: Bubalus bubalis; assembly: GCF_019923935.1. Taxonomy (NCBI): domain Eukaryota; kingdom Metazoa; phylum Chordata; class Mammalia; order Artiodactyla; family Bovidae; genus Bubalus; species Bubalus bubalis. Next base: position 154,156,025 of record NC_059159.1, on the reverse strand, counting down.
TCTCTTGATTAGGGACAACCCAGAATTGTGGGAAAGTGCAGTCTGCAATACTCAGTGAGGAGCAATCTATTTCCCCAAGTGGGAGAGAAGAATCAGAGGATAAATGTCCTGGCCTTGCCATTCCCTTATGGCTCAGCTGGTAAACAATCCCACTGCAATGTGGGAGACATGAGTGTAATCCCTAGGTTGGGAAGATCCCCTGGTGAAGGGAACAGCTATCCATTCCAGTAATCTGGCTTGGAGAATTCCATGGACTGCATAGTCCATGGGGTTGCAAAGAGTCTGCCACCGACTGAGTGTCTTTCACTTTCATTTTCACTTGCCATTCCACTGTAGGAAGGTCCCGGTATGTGTTCTCCATGGCTTATCAAAAGTTCCAGAGGGGGACTTAGTGATTATCTGCTCATTAGTGTTTCATTTCCCTGATTTTCTTTCTTCATTCTTCATTTGTGTTTCCTAGCATCACCCAAGTCCTCATGTCAGGGTCTGCTCTTAGAACTAAAGCTAAAATGGTGTCTTTTGTCTTCATGTTATGTAGAACATTTATTCACAAACCTCAGTCAGTGAACTTCCTGCTGATGATCCATAGACTGAGATGCAAGCTCTAACTCACCACTTCATAGAAGATCCAATAAAAACATCTTTTTTCCCTTCTATGGAAAGTCCCACAGGAGAATTATCTGATAGCACTATAGGTCAGAAATCCAACAGGGTTCTCACTGGCAAAAATCAACATGTCAGCACAGTAGCTTTCTTTTTTGGAGCCTCAGTTTCCTTGCCTTTTCTAGTTTTTGAAACTGTGCACATTTGCCATCACTGTCTCTATAGATGTATTTTTGATGTTGCATATTATGCGGAGGTGAGCTCTATGTCTTCCTACCCTGCCATCTTAATCCCCCTCCTTTTTACTATTGATTTTTATTCCTGTATTAGAATTATTGATAATAGTGATTTTAGTGAAATTGAAGGAAACTGGTAATATCTAAAATCTATTATTTCAGAAAATAAGTGGGTATTTTATATTGGGCATACTGTGATGTTTGTTTTCTCTTACATAAAACAAACAATTAAAGTCAATCAGTAATTTAATCTTAAATGATATTCACTTTTAACATTTGTATTTGCTCTCTAACATTGAAAAAATTACATAAACACAGACAGACACACATATACACACAGAGAAGAAAAAAATCTTCAAACCAGGAACACCTTGCAAATATTCATACCATTGCAAGTAATGAAGCATATTGTGGAGTATCTATAGAATTCTAAAATATCAAACATGACTAAAGAATGATTTATTGTACTACCTTAATTTTCCACACAAGGAGGCCAGAGAAATTATGTATTTTTTTCCAGACATATACATTGCTAAAGATAATATTTCCTTTTTCTTTTAAACAGTAACTGCTAATGTGATTTTAGTCATACTGAAAATCTTTAGCCATCACTGCAAGTCATCTCAATGATTTAATCATATATCCACTGATCACAAGCTTACAAAAGTAGCAATTCTTTAATATCTGGATTTCAATTTTACAGCTCTAAACTTTACTCAAGAAAAATTAACCAGTAAGAGAAGAAGACAATCTTCCCCTGCAAACTGTGTGATGAAAAGTCAAAATTGAGAATTGAATCATATGTCAAGATTATGGAGACGAATGTTGTCCTATACATGGAGTTCTCCATTTGAATTGATATCCCATCCTGTTTCACTTCCTGTTTGGCCTTAGTAGGAGACAAGGTCAATAAGGGTTACAGAAACAACCCATAGTTAAACAATCAATCATCTCTGCTGCTGCTTATTGTTAGAAATAAAGAAAAAGCAAATGACTAAAAGTTAGAAAACTGGATATATTTAGAAACAGGTATAATCTTCATTGATTGAAGAGTTTTCTTAATATATATTATATTTATTATGTTACTGGCCAAAAGCCTTTTTTGTATATGAATTACAGGTTTATTTTTTTATCATTTCCATATATTTCTAACAGAACTCATAGTCCACATTTGGCTCATAAAATATAGAATTAGGAAAAAACCAAGAGCCTCTGCTATAGATCAGAGTCTAAATTGATAAGTATAGTTGTTTTTAGGTGATACCAGTAGCCCTTGTAGAAGAATTAATTACATAGGTTAGAAATCAGAGCTACAAGTAATGACTCAAAAAATTGAACCTGTACTTTTTCTTCATACTACATTTGGAGGGGATATGATCCTTAATTGTTTCTATGTAGTGGAAACCTTTTTTTTTTTTTTTAATTCTAATCTATTTTGCCAGATCATAAACAGGAAGGGTGTGAAACTAGGTAACATAACTTCTAAGTTGAGCTAACCATTTGAGAGTGAATCCCATCACTTCATGGGAAATAGATGGGGAAACAGTGGAAACAGTGTCAGACTTTATTTTTCTGGGCTCCAAAATCACTACAGATGGTGACTGCAGCCATGATATTAAAAGACGCTTACTCATTGGAAGGAAAGTTATGACCAACCTAGATAGCATATTCAAAAGCAGAAACATTACTTTGCCAACAAAGGTCCGTATAGTCAAGGCTATGGTTTTTCCTGTGGTCATGTATGGATGTGAGAGTTGGACTGTGGAGAAGGCTGAGCACCGAAGAATTAATGCTTTTGAACTATAGTGTTGGAGAAGACTCTTGCGAGTCCCTTGGACTGCAAGGAGATCCAACCAGTCCATTCTGAAGGAGATCAGCCCTGGGATTTCTTTGGAAGGAATGATGCTAAAGCTGAAACTCCAGTACTTTGGCCACCTCATGCAAAGAGTTGACTCATTGGATTGGGGTCAGGAGGAGAAGGGGATGACAGAGGATGAGATGGCTGGATGGCATCACTGACTCGATGGACATGAGTCTCGGTGAACTTCAGGAGTTGGTGATGGACAGGGAGGCCTGGCGTGCTGCGATTCATGGGGTCACAAAGAATCGGACACGACTGAGCAACTGATCTGATCTGATCTGATAGTCACATTGAGAGGAATCTTATCAAATGAGATTAGGCCATATCCTTGTGAGCTAAATAGCAATTGGAGAATTAGTTTGATTTTTCTAAGTCATAAGTTTCAGTTTAGGATCTTGGAGATGCCTACCCCAAGTAAGTAATTTCAAGTAGATACTCAAACTGACACATTCATTTACCAGACACATGGTTTGAGTGTATACTTCATGTACAGTGTAGTATACACTGTATACTACAGACAGCAGTAAATAAGTCCCATAATTTTCCTTCCCTGGTGAAGTTTTTATTCTTATCAAGAAAACAGGAAGAATGCAATAAATGATTTTGACTAGAGAGAGAAGTAGATAGATTAAAGATAAATTACATTGGAAAACAAATAAAATAGATTGATGGATATAGACAGACAACAGGTGGTTATATATGTTACACAGAAGAATATAGAATGTTAGAGGAGAGAAGTAGCTGGGTGACAGGGAAGTGAAGGACAAAAAGATCTACAGAGAAACATGTCTGGATCAAATGGATCACAGACCTAAATAGAAAATGTAAAACTCTAAAAGTCTTAGACTGTAAGAGAAAAACTAAATAATCTTGGGTTTGGTAATAACTTTTTAAATACAAAACCAAAGAAATTCATGAAAGAAAGAATTGATAAGCTAGACTTCATTAAAACAAATTTAAAAACTGTGCTTTATGTAAACATTGACTAGAGAATAGAAAGATAAGCCACAGAGTGGGAGAAAATATTTGAAAAAGATATATCTGATAAGTAATGTCTATCAAAAATATTCACAGAATTCTTGAAAATCAACAATAAGTAAACAGACAATCTGGTTAAAAAATGAGTCAAAACCTTGACCTCATCAAAGAAGATAGATTGCAAATAGCATATGAAAGGGTTCTCACCTGTGTGTCTTGGAAGACATGCAAATCAAAACAATGAGATACCACACCAATTAGAATGGCCAAAATCCAAAACACTGATGCTGCCAAATGCTAAGAAGTGTGTAGAGCAAGAGTAACTCTCATTCATTGCTGGTGGGAATGCAGAACTGTGAAGTTCACTATAAAAAGTAGTTTTCAAATTTCTTTTGTGTATGTGTGTATATGAGCATGTGTAATAAGTAAAGTACATATACATGCATGTGTGTCTGACTCAGTCGCTCAATTGTGTCCAACTCTTCGCAACCTCATGGACTGTAGCTCGCCAGGTCCCTCTGTCTGTGGGATTTTACAAGCAAGAATACTGGAGTGGGTTGTCATTTCCTTCTCTGGGAGAGCTTCCCAACCCAGGGATTGAGCCTGTACATGTATATATCTGTATGTATACACATATATACATACACACATACCTTTTTGACTTACAAAAAGCTATAGATATTTAATGTAGACACCTTGATGACTTTATGAGTTTGGAGATAAATATATATCTTAGAAACCATCACACCAGTCTTCACTGTAAACATATTCATACCTCCAAAAGTTTCCTTTCACCTTCTTTATATATTGTTACCATTTTTAATATGATAAATACAGACCTAACCTTTTAGCAAATTTCTAAGTATATAATATAGTATTGTTACAAAACTAAACATTCTTATCATACAATCCATTAATTTGCTCCATGGTTTTTACCCAAAGTGGTAGAAAATTTATGCCTATAAAAATATCTACATATGCATGTTTATAGTAGCTTTATACATAATTGCTAACGTTTAGAATCAACTAATATATTTTCCAGTAGGTGGTGGTGGTGGTGGTTTAGTCGCTAAGCTGTATCCGACTCTTGCGACCTCATGGACTATAGCCTGCCAGGCTCCTCTGTTCATGGGATCCTCCAGGCAAGAATGCTAGAGTGGATTGTCATTTCTTTCTGCATTTCAGTAGGTAAATAGACAAATTGTGGTGTTTCTAGGTAATAGAATATTATTTAGCACTACAAAGAAATGAGCTATTAAGGCATTCAAAGACATGGAGGAATCTTAAATGCATATTACTAGATGAAAGAAGCCAGTCTAATAAAAGCTATTAATATTCCAACAATATGATATTCTTGAAAAGGAAAAACTCTGAAGACAGTAAAAAGATCATTGGTTGCTAGGGGTAGGGGGCAACAGTGAGATGAATCAACAGAGCACAGAAGAGTTTTAGGACAGTGAAACTATTATGTGTCATTATGCATTTTTAAAGACCCACAAAATGTACACCACCAATGGTAAACTACTGGTTTTATGTAATAATGATATATAAATATAGGTTCATCAGTAGTAACATGTGTTACTCTGGTGAGGGGTGTTGACAATGGAGAAAACTATGCATGTGTGGGTTCAGGGCATGCATGGGAAATCTCTGTACTCACAGATTAATTTTTTTGTAAACCTAAAACTGTTCTAAAAGTAAAATTTATTTTAAAACACTCAGGTAAAGTTTAAGCTGAAGACAATTAATTTGAAGATGTCAACAATGTGAAGTGTGTGGAGATTTGTGTTATAAGCAGAGGAAACAAGTGTGAAGCCTAAAAACCTTGCTGGTCTGTATAGTTAAATATAGAAAGAAATCCAGTATGAAAAGACCATTCTAGGCAATTTTGATACAAAAGGGCAGAGAAGTAGTGAGCAGTCAGATTATTAAAGACTTTATAACCTAGAGCAGAAGGAAAGTTTATGCTTAATGTGATGGTAATACACTCGGAAGTTTGAGTAATGGAGAAACATCATGACTTTTTGTTAAGAATGATTTACAGCATAGTGGTGAGACATGATAGAGGGGGCTTCCCCTACATTTAGGTGGAATTTGGGAGGTATCCAACAGAGTTATAATAGCTAATTGGACTTCTAGTATGAAAGTGATAGAAATGCAGTGAAAAGACCAATTCCATTATCTTGGAGGTAATCAGGAAGAATTTGTTAATTAATAAGTAGGATAAAAGGAAAAATTAATTATGAATGACCCATAAATTTTGGATTGAGTCAGCAGATTAGATACCACTGTCATTTACTGATTTGGTGAAATTTTGGAGAACCACAGGAGGGTTCTATTTGGGAAATGTTAATTTGAGAAAATGAAGAGCTCCTTGGAAGAATAGCTATGACAAATCACCTAGACAATGTATTAAAAAGTAGAAATACCAATTTGCCAAATATAGTCAAAGCTGTAGTTTTTCTAGTAATCATGTATGAATGTGAAAGTTGGGCCATAAAGAAGGCTGAGCGCTGAAGAACTGACATTTTCAAATGTGGTGCTGGACAAGACTCTTGAGAGTTCCTTGGACAGCAAGGAGATCAAACCAGTCAATCCTAAAGGAAATCAACCCTGAATATTCATTGGGAGGACTGATACTGAAGCTGAAACTCCAATATTTTGACCACCTGATGCAAAGAAGAGTCACATTAGGGGGAATGCTGGGGAAGATTGAGGGCAAGAGGAGAAAGGGGTGAGGATTTCATCTCAACCATTGAGGATGAGATGGTTGGGTGGCATCACTGACTCAATGGACATTTGAGCAAACTTAGGGAGATAATGAAGGACAGAGAAACCTGGCATGCTGCAGTTCACGGTGTCACAAAGAGTCAGACACAACTTAGTGACTGAACAACAAAAAAATTGAGATGCGCTTCCTGTACCATTCAGCAGTAAAGAATCTGCCTCTCAGTGGAGAATGTGCTGGTTCAGTCCCTGGGTTGGGATCCCCTGGAGAAGGAAATGGCAACCCACTCTAGTATTCTTGCCTGGGGAATCCCATGGACAGAAGAGCCTGGTGGGCTACAATCAATTGGTTGCAAAAGAGTCAGGCATGACTGAGAAACTAAGTGAAACAATTTTGAGTTGCCTGGAAGAGAGTGATGTAGATGCTTTAATTTAATATTTGGATATATTAATTTGGAGTTGAGTGGAGAAATCAATACTATGTTTAAAATGCAGGATTCAACAGTGTAAGAATGATCTATAAATCCCTTTGAATGGATAGGATAACTCAGGGAAATATACAGATAGAAAAGAGACAAGCTGTAAGGATAAAAATCTACCGCTGTTTGATTTGGCTATATGGAGGTTTCCTGATGACTTTGGTGCAGTTCAGTAGAATGGTAAAGGCAAATGTTCAGATGTTCTTTCACTAGATATTAAATTTGAATCTAAAATTGACTTTTGAATATTATGTTAGAAAATTTTAAGGTATTTTTAGAGGTAAATGGGAGACTTTAAATGATTTCCTAAACTAATACAACATTGTAAATTAACTACACTTCAATAAATTTTGTTTTTAAAATGTTTTCCTAAATTTTCAGACTGATGCTAATATTTTCAGAAAGGGTTGAATATCTGAACACAGGATTTTACTATAAGCAGAGGGAGAATGAGGAGTTTCCTGGAAGGGGGAGAGGAGACCAACGGGGCAGGATTCAACTGTTTGCCATCACAATTGTTTCAGATCAGCAAGGTAAGACCACCTGGAAGACCATGAGCTACAACAGCCATTAACCCCTGAGTAGTTGATATATGGGGACAGAGGCCAATATTTTAAGAACAGGCAAAGAAACTATACTTCACTCTTAATAGAAAGTTAGCTTTTGAGTGCATATGGAATCGGAGACCCTTCCTTTAATATTAAAGGGGAAGCTTTATCTTAGATCTAGAGTTTATATTGGGAATAAGAAAGGGGAGAGAAGCAAGTTCTGCAACATTGTTGAGTTCATCTGAAAGAGTATGTTTTAAATCAAAAAAAGATTTAATTGACGCTAATTGGCAAGTCCAAGGTTTTGACTTTTGTTTTATATTGCTTCTTAATTTTTTCACATTAATAAGATTCATGGGATAGAAGAGAATTTAATATAGTTATAAAGTTAACTATTTGCACATGAAAATAATATCATGGCAGTATTTTCACTCTGCTAGTGAGTGAGTGAAGGTCACTCATTCATGTCTGATTCTTTGTGACCCCGTGGACTATACAGTCCATGGAATTCTCCAGGCCAGAATACTGGAATGGGTAGACTTTTCCTTCTCCAAGGGATCTTCCTGATCCAGGGATCGAACCCAGGTCTCCAGCGCTGCAAGAGGATTCTTTACTAGCTGAGCCACAATGGAAGCCCAAGAATACTGGGGTGGGTAGCCTATCACTTCGCCAGCAAGTCTTCCTAACCCAAGAATCAAACCAGGTCTCCTGCATTACAGGCGGATTATTTACCAACTGAGCTATCAGGGAAGCCCCTGCTAAACTCGGTTTAATTCTGGTTCATTTGTTTTTATATATGTATTTATCAGATTATCAAGAATCAATATCTCTCGTTTAAATTTACTCACATTTGTAATTTGGACAATTTTGATTTACGTCATTCCTTAAATGGAGAGAAATTGGCCACCATTTTCTGTTAAAACAATCAAATACATAAAATTTTTGGTAAGTACTTATGTTGTATATCATAAACCAGTCTCTTCTCCCTCACCTTAAATAATTCTGCTTCCCTTAACCTTTCGACTGGCACTTTAAAAACCTTCATTCATGTGGTGTCCCCACCACATTCTTAAATATTTCTTATGAAAATGTTCAAACCTGATGAAAATCTAGTAAAAATCTAATCAGATTACAGAGATTTTATAAGAATTATAAATTTAAACTCAAACCTTTAAGCTAGTTCAATTGATTTTTAATCTTATTTTATTTAAAAGGAAGCAAAACTAACTTACCAAGTATGTTTATCTTGTCTTGGAAGCAGAGTATTCAATATCCATCAACTTGTTTGTGGCTGGTTATTCTTCAGAGATGGTATAGGCTCACAAAAAAGCAGTAATTTTTTTTTTCTTTTTCCTTTTTTTTTCTTTTCTTTTTTTTTTTTTTTTTTTTAGGAATGCTGTATTTGTGCTTATTTGAAAGTAGATTTTATGAAATTTGTTTGACTTCCCCTCCGACTTCTACGATTCTTTATTTAAATCTGTGGGTATTAACTTCAAGTTGTTTAAATCTATGTATTCAACATCTGTATCCATGATTTTTTTTTACTCCTTTGTTGATTTTGTTTCTTCCTTGTATCCATAGATTCAACATCATTAACTTCTACTTTCTTATTTGAATATTCTTTTTGAATCTTTCTGGGGGTCTTTCTTTGAATCCTCGTCTCCCCAAATATTTTGTAACTAACCTCCAAGCCCTTTTAATGTTTTTCCTTATTTTTTTTTAATGAAGCTTTTTTGAGTCCATCTTTTGAATTCTTCTTTCCCACATTTTACAAATTATGTCATTAATTCTTTGGATACAACTTCCACTCATAGATGCAGTTTCAGACTACTAAAATTGTTTCATCAAATATGCTTTTGAATTATCATCCAAGGCCTACTTTCCCTTTTTGGCATCCTTCTTGGCATCCTTCTTGGCATCCTTCTTGGCGTCCTTCTTGGCATCCTTCTTGGCTGAATCCTTTGGCTCACTTTCTGCCTCACCAGGCTTCTTCTCATCTTTCTTTTCTTTTTTACTGTCCTTCTTCTTTGCATCTTTTTTGTCCTTTGATTCATCACCTTTCTCACCTGCTTTCTTTGGATCTTTTTTCCCTTCCTTATCCTTTGAATCTTTCTTTTCGCCTTCTGGTTCTGTAGCAGACTCCTTGCCCTTCTTTGAACCTTTCTTATCTTTTTTGTCATCTTTCTTTGCATCTCCTTTATCACCTTCTGATTCTGTAGCAGACTCTTTGCCCTTCTTTGAACCTTTTTTACCTTTTTTGTCATCTTTCTTTGCATCTCCTTTTTCACTTTCTGATTCTGTAGCAGACTCTTTGCCCTTCTTTGAACCTTTTTTACCTTTTTTGTCATCTTTCTTTGCATCTCCTTTTTCACCTTCTAATTCTGTAGCAGACTCCTTGCCCTTCTTTGAACCTTTCTTATCTTTTTTGTCATCTTTCTTTGCATCTCCTTTATCACCTTCTGCCTTTGAATCAGACTCCTTGACCTTCTTTGAACCTTTTTTACCTTTTTTGTCATCTTTCTTTGCATCTCCTTTTTCACCTTCTGATTCTGTAGCAGACTCTTTGCCCTTCTTTGAACCTTTTTTACCTTTTTTGTCATCTTTCTTTGCATCTCCTTTTTCACCTTCTGATTCTGTAGCAGACTCTTTGCCCTTCTTTGAACCTTTTTTACCTTTTTTGTCATCTTTCTTTGCATCTCCTTTTTCACCTTCTGATTCTGTAGCAGACTCCTTGCCCTTCTTTGAACCTTTTTTACCTTTTTTAGCACCTTTCTCTGCACCTGCTTTTTCATCTTCAGATTCTGTCGCTGATTCCTTGCCCTTCTTTGAATCTTTTCTTTCTTTTTTTAAATCTTTCTTTTCATCTGGTTTCTCTTCTTTAGCTTTTGAAAGTTTCCTGGGTTTTTCCTTTGAAACTATGGACTCTGCTTCTGAATCTGATTTGTCCTTGTCTTCTTTACTTTTCTTAACAATCGGAGATGAAGGTTTTGCTGCCTGTTTAGCATCCTCCTGGGAGGGAGGAGTTTCTTTCTGGGGATGCCGACTCCTGGCAGCTAAATAAACAGATGGTCTCTCAGAAATTCTCATTAAAGAACGGTGCATCCATAAAGGTTGTTTACGATCTCCCCTTAACTTCTCTGCATCATATTTCTGAAATATGGGTTAGAATAATGATGAACAACTTGTGTGTGAATTACACAGCCCTTTTTACCAGATATTGAATGCACTCAACTTTGACCATGAAAAGATTTTGGGAAAGGAAGAAAAGTCACTCAGTCGTGTCCAACTCTTTGCGACCCCATGGACTGTAGCCTACCAGGCTCTTCCCTCCATGGGATTCTCCAGGCAAGAGTACTGGAGTGGGTTGCCATTTCCTTCTCCAGGGGATCTTCCCAACCCAGGGATCAAACCTGGATCTCCTGCATTCCAGGCAGACACTTTAACCTCTGAGCCACCAAGGAAGCAGATAAGTGGTAGTTTGCACAGTTTATTGTGCTTTTTAAAAAATTTTGTTCCTTGTTGTACTAAAGGACAGACATACCTCATCTTAGGGCTAATTTTAATTTAGAGGACCTTCATAATTCTCTCAAGATTTATGTTAAAATTCTCAGAGACATCCATTTTCTAATGACGTATCAGAAGCTCTCTTCACAATCATGAGAGACCTTTTTTTTTTTTTTTTTTTGAACTCTGTGTTCTTAAAGCTTGTTGGAATATCTTACCCACTTTCCATTTCTATGCTAACTCAAGAACTAATTATTCTCTAATATCTAAGAGTTTCATGTTCAAGCATATCCTGGTCTCTATTGTCACATTCAAGGTCTCTGGAAGTTTGAATGCTACCTGTGGTTAAAATTAAAAGCCTGGTACTCTTCTCCTTGACAAGATATAATTTGAACATCAGCTAAGAACCTGCAATAATGAAAGCAATAACCTTTCATTGACAACTAGTTTCTGCAGAATGGTGTATTCTGTTTTCAACTCATAGTCAAATATTTTTAAAAACTTAATTGCAAAAATAACAAATTTTGGAAAGAATGTTAATGAATGATAAAACAAACAAGAAAGAAAGAAAGAAAAAGAACATGAAAAAACAGAAGAAATTGGGTTACATCAATAAGAGTTGAAGATACATCATTTTGTGAAAATTTTTCTTGAAATTTTTCATATTCCATGATGATCCCAGAAACATTGGGAAATATTAATCTTCTAATGCTCAGAATTCTGAATTATATATTTCTGGAAATGGGAAAGCATTGAAACTTTCTCAGTGTATGATGTAACTCCATGATTCTAATAAGGGGATATCTCCAGCTGATGAATATTTTCTGAATGTTCATACTAAATGTAACATTAGGATATACAGATTTCTATGTTTCTTGGATACATATTTTCTGTAATGTGGAATTGCTGAAGTAATATTTGATAGAAAATATGGGAATACTTTTTATACAGTGAAATGCAAATAAAATATATCTACTTTCTCCAAGTAGTAGAATTGAATTACCTTTAACTGTACTATTCATGAACTTCCCAGGTGGCATTAGTGGTAAACAATCTGCCTCCTAATTTAAGAGGCATAAGAGATGGAGGTTAGATCCCTGGGTTGGGAATATCCGCTGGAGAAGGGCATGGAAGTCCACTCTAGTATTCTTACCTGGAGAATCTCATGGACAGAGGAGTCCAGTGGGCTACAGTCCATAAGGTTGCAAAGAGTTAGACATGACTGAAGCAACTTAACACACATGTATGGTCCAGTATGCTATTTAAAAGCCTCATGTGAACTGAATCCAACTGAATTGTAAAATCCAATTGCACAGTTGGACTAGTCTCATTTCAAGTGTTCAGTAGCAATATTGGAATTAGAATGTAAAGATATAAAATACTTCCATCGTCACGGAAATTCCATTGGTCAACACTGATCTATAACATATTTAAAATATTCATAATTTGAAGATTGTTATGAGTAATATTATATAACTTTTTCAATACTCACAGGACTTGTATTTTCTTGTAGTAGGGAAGGTTTTGATCTCCTTTTTTTTCCTGGCCTTGGTGGTTTGGGAAATACCAGGGCAAAATGTTGCTGATTCCATGATTTTTTGCTTAATTCACTGACTGAAATAAAAAACAAAAAATAAGCATACATCTCAGAGTAAATAGAATTTTATCAGGTATAAAATGGCAGTAAGGTAATTATATGTAAATGAATAAATAAATGATTCAAATTATGGTTTCATGCATTTGGTAATATTTGAAAAATTTTATTATTAATATGAGGAAATTAAATTTGATCATTTTTAAATTTTGACCAGCTTTATGGTTAGCTATATAGTCACTGTGAAACTAATATAGTCTGTCATGTAAATAGAAAGAAGCAGTTTTACTGTTTCCTCTTAATCCTTCTATCTCTCCATTCTAGATTTTTTTTTTTTTAATACTCTTTTGGTTGGAATACAATTCTGCTGAGAACAGAAGATGTGGTAACTACTTCTGTAACTTCCAAAGCACTTAGCACATTTCTTGTTTAAAATAATCAGTAAATATATGATTGAGTCTAAGATTCTCTTAATTATTAATCATTTTCTAAGCTACAAGAATAAATGTTATATGCCCAAGAACTGCACTATTATAAGTGATATACTAATGAAGAAAATTGATAAGGAGTACCTACAGAATTATGATTATGATGGTTGAGTTACATAGAAACTATAATATAAACAGTTAAAAACATTAAGGTTACCAGTGAGACCAGTGAAAGAGATATGTTCACTCAATTTAAATATGTACAAAACATGCTATATATGAGACTTGTCATTCTAAAGACAGAATCAGGATCAATGAGAAAATATGCAAAATGAAAGATGTGTTTAAGTTCAATATATGAGTTAAAATTGATTACTTGATATAAGAGAAGAAGAAGGAAATGGCAACCCACTCCAGTATCTTTGCCTGGAAAATCTCATGGACAGAGAAGCCTGGTGGGCTGCAGTCCATGGGGTTGCAAAGAGTCAGGCACGATTAAGCAGCTAACACTTACTTACACTTCAACATCAGATTGATTGGCCTTGTCAAGTAATGAATTCTTTGTCAGTTATAAGTGTGGTACAGAGTATCAGGAATGTAGCAGAAGACATTTCTGACACAGATGAAAAGTTGTTTATCCATTCTTTACACTGCCTCTCATGTAAGATTTTCTGATTGTTTTGAGTTCTAACATGTAAATATGTCCTTTATGTTGCTAAACATATTTACTTAATTTTCTTTGAATTAAAGACAAAATATCTTTAGAAGGTATTTACTGAACCCATCATAAAAGTGCTTGAAAAATTAAAAGTTGATTTTTAATAATGCTCCTTAACAGCTGTTGTTTTATCACTTACCCCTAAAATTACTTATACATTTTTTTTTAAATGAACTCTTTCTTACCTGGAACGTAATTATCATATTCTCCAAAGTTTATTTTTTGGCTACTGAAATAAGAGGGAAAAGTTTTAATCAATTTATATAAAATCACTCTATTTAATGATCATTATTACACATAAACACTTGCCACTGCAAGCTAGAGAAATATTTTGCATTCTTAGATCTGTTTATTATGTAAGATTACTTCAACACAGAAAAATGGAGAGCAGTAGCACAAACTTCAACATAATTAAAATAAGGTGGGTAAAGATTTTTCAGAAAAAACTCAATTGACATATCTTAAATATTGACATTTATGATTTATTTTTAATGTGAAACCATGAGTGAAATTTTCCCCACTTTGTGTTCCAAAGACTCTTAAAATTGAACTGTAAGACATTGTAAGAATTATAAGATATAGTCTTAAAAAGACTATGCCTAGGTAAGGCCAGATCCTCAAAATAATCTCAGAATTTAACCAAATCCAAATTAATAAATGGCAAACATGTTTTTCCATGAGATGCATGTGTGTGTGTGTGTGTGTGTGTTGGTCAGTGGTTACCACAATTATTGATATGGATTTTGATGCTTTCAAGATAATTATATATATATATATATATATATATATATATATATATATAACTGGTGTTATAAAGTAGTTTCTGTTTGTCTTAGCAGTATAAGCACGTTTATGCTCACAAAGAAACATTTTACATCTAATTCTTATTTTAACTAAGGCACATAATAAGATCTGTTAAAGGAATATATTTATATATTAGCCCATTATATTACAAAAATAAAGTCACTGATGATCATGAGTTTCAGTTTTACACACACACACAAACACACACACACACAAACACACATATGCATACACCTAAAAACACACATGCCCACAAAGCATTTTACTTTTTTGACATTGCATAAATAATACTAATAAAATATAGTAAAAAAAAAAAAAGTATCTTGGAAGCTTCATTAAAATTTTAGTTCCCAGCAGAAAACCTGGCACACGTTTGCCACTCTACAAAAATTTGAATGAATTAATTGAATAAAATTTAAGATGTATTGACTATTAAGTTATCTGACCTAGTATTTCTTGACTGGGGATGTGTATTAAAATTACTTGTCCTACTATATCTAAATTTCTAGGCTTAGATCTTGCCAATGTACATTTATATACTGGTGAAATTTTTTTATTTTCAATCATGGTTATAAACTTTTTTTCTCTAAGTGCTCTGAAACAGAAAACACATTATTATATATGAGATTTTAAAGTGGTACATAAGCATGGTCCATGAAATTGTATGTAATCTCTGAGGAATATTCTTTGATCATAAAGCAATTGAATTAAAAGTCAATAACAAAATTACAGTTGACCCTTGAACAAGGATTTGAACTCATCAGTTCAGTTGCTCAGTCGTGTCCAACTCTTTGTGACCCCATTGACTCCAACATGCCAGGCTTCTCTTTCCATCACCAATTCCCAGCTTGCTCAAACTCATGTCTATTTAGTCAGTGATGCCATCTAACCATCTCATCCTCTGTTGTCCACTTATCCTCCTGCCTTCAGTCTTTCCCAGCATCAAGGTCTTTTCTAATGAGTCACATCTTCTCTCAGGTGTCCAAAGTATTGGAACTTCAGTTTCAGCATCAGTCCTTCCAATGAATATTCAGGACTGATTTCCTTTAGGATGGACTGGATTGATCTCCTTGCACTCCAAGGGACTCTGAAATCTTTTCCAACAATACAATTCAAAAGAATCAATTATTCAGCTCTCAGCCTTCTTTATGGTACAACTCTCACATCCATACATGACTACTGGCTACACAGACCTTGCTGGCAAAGTAATGTCTCTTCTTGTTAATATGCTGTCTAGGTTGGAAATAGCTTTTCTTTCAAGGAACAAGTGTCTTTTAATTTCATGGCTGCAGTCACCATCTGAAAATTTTTGGAGCACAAGAAAAAAAAGTCTGTCACTGTTTCCATTGTTTCCCCATCTACTTGCCATGAAATGATGGGACTGGATGCCATTATCTTTGTTTTTTGAATGTTGAATTTTAAGCCAGATTTTTCACACTCTTCTTTCACTTTCATCAAAAGGCTCTTTAGTTCCTCTTTGCTTTCTGCCATAAGGGTGATGTCATCTGTGTATTTGAGGTTATTGATATTTCTCCCAGCAATCTTGATACCAGCTTGGGCTTCCTCCAGCCCAGAATTTCACATGATGTACTCTGCATATAAGTTAAATAAGCAGGGTGACAATATACAGTCTTGACGTACTCCTTTCCCAATGTGGAACCAGTCCTGTTGTTCAGTGTCCAGTTCTAACTGTTGCTTCTTGACCTGCATACAGTTTTCACATGAGGCAGGTAAGGTGGTCTGGTATTCCCATCTCTTGAAGAATTTCCCACAGTTTGCTGTGATCCACACAGTTAAAAGCTTTAGTGTAGTCAATGAAGCAGAAATAGATGTTTTTCTGAAATTATCTTGCTTTTTCTATAATCCAACAGATGTTGGCAATTTAATATGTGCTTCCTCTGTCTTTCTAATCCAGCTTGAACATCTGGAAGTTCATGGTTCATGTATTGTTGAAGTCTGGCTTGGAGAATTTTGAGCATTACTTTGCTAGCATGTGAGATGGATGCAATTGTGCAGTAGTTTGAACAGTCCTTGGCATTGCCTTTATTTGGGACTGGAATGAAAACTGACATTTTCCAGTCCTCTGGCCACTGCTGAGTTTTCCAAATTTGCTGGTATATTGAGTGCAGCACTTTCACCACATCAGGATTTGAAATTAGGATTTGAAATAACTCAGCTGGAATTCCATTACTTCCACTAACTTTGTTCATAGTGATGCTTCCTAAAGCCCACTTGACTTTGCACTCCAGGATGTCTGGATCTAGGTGAGTGATCACACCATCATTGTTATCTGGGTCATTAAGATCTTTTTGTATAGTTCTTCTTTGTATTCTTGCCACCTCTTAATATCTTCTGCTTCTGTTAGGTCCATACTGTTTCTCTCTTTTATTGAGCCCATCTTTGCATGAAATGTTCCCTTAGTGTGTCTAATTTTTGAAGAGATCTCTAGTCTTTCCCATTCTGTTGTTCTCCTCTATTTCTTTGTACTGATCACTGAGGAAGGCTTTCTTATTTCTCCTTGCTATTCTTTGGAACTCTGCATGCAGATGGTGTATTTTTGCTTTTCTCCTTTGCCTTTTGCTTCCCTTCTTTTCTTAGCTATTTGCAAGGCCTCCTCAGACAACCATTTTGAATTTTTGCTTTCTTTTTCTTGGGGATGCACTTGATCACTGCCTCCTGTACTTTTAGAATTTACTTTTAGGATTTGAAAAAAGTGTTCACATAGTTACTTGATACTTACAGGGGAACTTAATTGATATTTGTAGAACATTCCATCATAAGCAGAAGAATGCATTTTTTTCCCAATGTACATGGAACATTCCTCAGGATTGATCATATTCTGGGTGTCAAAATGAGCCTTGATTAATTTAAGAAAGTTGAAATCAAGCATATTTTCTGACCACAAGTCTATGACATTAGTAATCAATTTTTTTAAAAAGCCTAAAAAACATAAACATGTAGAGACTAAAAAAAACTGCTACTAAACAATCAATTGATCATTGAAAAAATCAAAGAGAAAATTAAAAAATTCCTAGAGACAAATGACAATGAGAGCATCACAATTCAAAACCTAGGAGACAGAGCAAAAGCAGTTCTCAGAGGAAAGTTTATAGCAATACAATCTTACATGAGGCAACAAGAAAAATCTCTAATAAACAACCCAATCTTACCCTAAAGTAACTAAAGAAGTAACTAAACCCAAAATTAGTAGGACAAAAATCATAAAGATAACAGGATAAATAAATGAAATAGAGATGAAAATACAATATAAAACATTAATGAAGCTAAAAGCTGGTTTTTTGAAAAGATAAACAAAATTGATAAACTGTTAGTGAGACTCATCAAGAGAAAAAGGAAGAGGGCCCAAATCAATAAAATAGCAAATGAAAAAGAAGTTAGAGCTGACATTAAAGAAATACAAAATATCATAATAGACTACTCATGGCATTATATACCAATAAAATGGACAAACTAGAAGAAATGGACAAATTCTTAGACAATTACAATCTCCCAAGACTGAACTAGGAAGAAATAGAAAATATGAACAGACCAATCACAAGTACTGAATTTGAAACTGTGATTTATAAATTCCCAACAAACAAAAGTCTGGGACCAGATGGTTTCACAGGCCAAGTCTCTCAAATGTTTAGAGAAGAGTTGGTGGGTTGTCATTTCCTTCTTCAGGAGATCTTTCTGACCCAGGGATTGAACCCCTATCACCTGCATTGGCAGGTGGATTCTTTGCCACTGAGTCACCAGAGAAACCATCCTTCTGAAACTATTCAAAAAAAAAAAAAAAAAAAACACAGAGGAAGGAACATTCCAAAATTCATTCAATGAGGCCACCATCACCATGATGCCAAAACCAAAGACACCACAAAAAATAGAAAATTACAGGCCAATAAACTGATGAATATAGATGCAAAAATTCTCAACAAAATACTAGCAAATGAAATCCCTTCAGTACATTAAAGGATCATCAGTTCAGTTCAGTTCAGTCACTCAGTCATATCCAACTCTTTGCGACCCCATAAATTGCAGCACCCCAGGCCTCCCTGTCCATCTTCAACTTCCGGAGTTCACTCAAACTCACTTCCATCGAGTTGGTGATGCCATCCAGCCATCTCATCCTCTGTCATCCCCTTCTCTTCCTGCCCCCAATCCCTCCCAGCATCAGAGTCTTTTCCAATGAGTCAACTCTTCGCATGAGGTGGCCAAAGTACTGGAGTTTCAGCTTTAGCATCATTCCTTCCAAAGAACACCCAGGGCTGATGTCCTTTAGAATGGATTGGTTGGATCTCCTTGCAATCCAAGGGACTCTCAAGAGTCTTCTCCAACACTGCAGTTCAAAAGCATCAATTTTTTGGTGTTCAGCTTTCTTCACAGTCCAACTCTCACATCCATACATGACCACTGGATCAACCATAGACTTGACTAGATGGACCTTTGTTGGCGAAGTAATGTCTCTGCTTAAAGGACATACACCACTTATTAAGTAGGATTTATCCCAAGAATACAAGCAGTTTTCTATATCCACAAATCAATTAGTGTGTTACATCACAATAACACATTGAAGACTAAAAACCATATGATTATCTCAATAGATGATAAAAAGCTTTTGATCAAATTCAACAAGCATTTATGATAAAAACTCTCCAGAAAGTGGGCAATGAGGGCACATGCCTCAACATAATAAAGGCTATTTGGAAGCAACCTAGATGTCCATCAACAGATGAATGGATAAGAAAGCTGTGGTACATATACACAATGGAGTATTACTCAGCCATTAAAAAGAATACATTTGAATCAGTTCTAATGAGGTGGATGAAACTGGAGCTTATTATACAGAGTGAATTAAACCAGAAAGAAAAACACCAATACAGTATACTAACACATATATATGGAATTTAGAAAGTAACAATATGGTAACAATAACCCTGTGTATGAGACAGCAAAAGAGACACTGATGTATAGAACAGTCTTATGGACTCTGTTGGAGAGGGAGAGGGTGGGAAGATTTGGGAGAATGGCATTGAAACATGTAGAATATCTTGTATGAAACGAGTTGCCAGACCAGGTTTGATGCACGATACTGGGTGCTTGGGGCTAGTGCACTGGGATGACCCAGAGGGATGGTATGGGGAGGGAGGAGGGAGGAGGGTTCAGGATGGGGAACACATGTATACCTGTGGCAGATTAATTTTGATATTTGGCAAAACTAATACAATTTTGAAAAGTTTAAAAATAAAATAAAATTTAAAATTAAAAAAAAAACATAATAAAGTCTACATATTTCAGAACTCCAATTAACATCATACTCAATGTTGAAAAGTTGAAAGCATTTCCTCTAATCTGTGATGAAGAACCAAGAATATGCAATGGAGAAGACACAGTCTTTTCAATAAATGATTCTGGGAGAACTGGACTGCTACATGTAAAAAAATGAAATTAAAACATCTGATCACACCATACACATGAACAAACTCAGAATGGATTAAAGACCTAAATCTGAGACTGGATATTATAAAACTCTTAGAAGAAAACATAAGTCCACAGTATATTACAATGCTTTTTGACATAAATTGCAGCAATATATTTTTGGTCCATCTCCTAGAATAATGGAAATAAAAATAAACAAATGTGACCTAATTATGCTCAAATATTTTTCACAGCAAAAGAAACCATAAACAAAAAGAAAAGAAAATCTACAGAATAGGAGAAAATATTTGCGAACAATGCATCCAAGAAGCCATTAATCTCCAAAATTTACAAACAGCTCACTCAGCTCAATGCCAAAAGAATGAATAACCCAATCTAAAAGTGAGCAGAAGACCTAAATAGACATTTATCTAAAGAAGACATAGAAATGTCCAAAAGACACGTGGAAAGATACTCACCTTCACTAATTATTAGATAAATGCAAGTGATAACTACAAATGAGATCACCTCATAGCAGTCAGAATGGCCATCATCAAAAAGTCTACAAACAATAAATGCTGGAGAGAATGTGGCAAAAAAGGAACCCACCTACACTGTTGGTGGAAATGTTAATTGGTATAGCCAGTATGGAGAACAGTATAAAGGTTCCTGAAACAAACTAAAAATAAAGCTATCATATGATTCCACAATCCCACTCCAGGGCATATATCTGAAGGAAAACATGGTTTCGAAGTGTACATGCACCCCATTGTTTATTGCAGCATTGTTTACAATAAGCAAGACATGGAAGCAGCCTAAATGTCAATTGATGAAGGAATGGATAAAAAAGATATGGTACACATATACAATGGAATATTAGTCATTAAAAAGAATGAAATAATGCCATTTGTTAACAACATGGATGGACCTGGATATTATCATATTAAGTATGTTAGATAATGATAAACATAATTACTTATATGTGGAATCTTAATAAAAAGATACAAATGAACTTATTTACAAAGCAGAAAGGAACTCACAGACTTAAAAACACACTTTAGTAGGGGGATGAATAAATTGGGTTCCTGGGTTGCCATATACATACTACTGTATTTAAAAGTAGATAACAAACAGGGACCTACACTATAGCACGAGAAACCTTGATCAATATTCTGAAATAACCTCAATGGGAAAAGTATTTGAAAAAGAGTTGGTTCATGTATATGTATAACTGAGTTACTTTGTTGTACCCCTGAAACCTGCAAATCAGCTATATTCCAATATAAAATGATAATTTTAAAAAATTAGAGCAAATATAAAAATCCAATGTTTGCTTTTTGAAAAGGTTATTAAAATATATTGACTTTTAAGAAGATTGATTAGAAAAAGAGAGAGAATACACAGATTACCAGTATCAGGACAGATGAAGGTTTTATAATTATATATATTTTAAAGGATAATGAGCTATATCAGTAATAATTTTATTACAGTAAATTGAACAACTTATGTGAAATAGATGAGCTCCTTGTAAAATTTGTTTATTTACCAATAAGTATGTTAGTCTCTCAGCCGTGTCCAACACTTTGCGACCCCATGGACTATAGCCCACCAGGCTCCTCTATCCATAAAATTTTCCAGGCAAGGATACTGGAGTGAGTTCCCTTCTCCAGGATTGTTTACCAGTACTGACACTCAATGAAAAAATAAAATGGTGAATAGTCCAATAACTATTAAATAAATTTCATCTATTATCTTAAAGCTTCCCAGAAAGCAAAGCCCAGGCTCATAGCATTTTATTGATAAATCAAATTTAAAACTTAAGGCAAAAATACTAACTCTACACAATTTTTTCAGAAACAAGAAGGAGCAAAGGTTTATACCCATTCTTGAGGCTGATATAAAGAACAGTCATCAAAATGTCTCAAGAACATTACTAGAAATGTATATTATAGACTAATACTATGCATTATTACAGACAAAATTCCTTAACGATTTCTTATTCTTGCTGAACAATATGTAATATACATAAAGTCTAATACATCATGATCATTGAGGTATACTCTCTCGAATGTAAATATGTTAGTTTAAGGTATATGAATTAATCAATGTAATTACCTCAAAAAATATAAGAAAATCCTCTTGATCATCTCAAAATATTTAGAAGTTTTGAAAAAAAGTAACATTCATTCATGATTAAAGAGTCTGAGAAAACAAAAAACAGAACACATCTTCCTCAAATTGATAAATGAGTCTAGACCATACTTACTATTAAAATTAAATTAATGGTGGAATATTGACTGTCTTTCCTCTAAAATCTGTAAACAAGTTATGGATATTCACTTCATTCCTGCATTGTAACCTAGACCCTGTTTTGTTCTATAAGGCACTAAAAACATAAGACTGGACAGGAAGCAAAATGGTCTTTATTCACAGAGCGCAAGATTGAGTAAATACTATATTGAATGACAGCTAAAATATAATTATTTAGAGATATTTAGTGAATGTAATAAGATCATATAAGCTCTAATTATATAAATTAATTATATATTTATAATTATAAAAGAATTTACATTTAAAGAAACAATAGAATATAACTTGTAATAAATTATTTTAAAACAATTTTATTGAAATATATGGACCTATGTAAAGAAACCAAAAAATAAATAAATAAATCCTCTGGGAAATGAAAGATGAAAAGGAAAAAATTATACATGTAAAAATATATATTTCTCTGATTAGAAATAAAAGAACCTTTTTCTCTGATTAAAAATAAAAGAACCATTTCAACCCACTAGAATAACTAAAGTTTTAAGGATTAATGACACCAGTCATCAGCTACAATATAGAGCATCTGACATGTTCATCATCAATGATGGATATACAAATAGTACTATCAATTTTGAATGTAATTTGATATTTTAAAATAAAGTTAAGCATACACATGTTTTATGGTTCAGTATTTTCACTAGTAGCTTACCCAAGAGAATTCTACCAAAAACTTGGGGAAAATATTTATAGCAGCTTTATTCATAAGAACCCAAAACTGAAGTACCCCATAATAATCAAAAACTAAAGCAATCAATTGGGGAATGGGTAAACTAAATACAGTATATCCATGTAATGGAATACTACTCAGCAATGTAGAGGAATGAATTACTAGTGTATGCAACATGGCAACATGGATGATTCAAAAAAATGCTATACTGAAAGAAAAAAAAATTCCAGAAGCCAAAAATTAAAGTGTATATATGTTATGATTTAATTTGTATGATTTTCAGGAATAGGAAAGATTTTCAATGATAACTTAGCAGCCATTTATGAAGAGGGGAGGAATGGACTGAGTATAAACTGGCAAAATGTAACTTAATGATATGGTTGAAATTCCTGTTTCTTAAGGTTGGCTAGGTTAGGGTTAATGACAATTCAATGCATTTAATTTTGTTTTTACTGAAGAGAATTTATAGGACCTGAAAATAGCAATGATCCAAATATCATAGTTCTCACTCACTATGTAAATGTACACACATCATAAGCAGTTAAATCAATTTACTATTTTAGGACTCAGTAGTTACCCTAAGTCTGGTTCTGCTAGTAATCGAATCTCTCTCCTTGCCTCTCTGTAACAGTCAAGAAATTTGTTTAGACCAGGATGTATTCATATTTAATTTTTGAAGTTTCTTATGAAAAAAAAAAAAACAACCACAAACTGCCAGTATATGTTTTAACAGGTTTTATTTAAAAACCATTTTTATGTGACTATAAATTTATTTCTATCCTTCTTTAAAGAGGTCCCTCAAAAGTTTGGAAATGGTCTAATTTAATTACTTTACAAAGATGAAACATGATATTTAAGTCAAAAGGCTGTTATTTTGTGAAACGATTAGTGTTTGAATTAAGGTCTTTGAATATATATATATTAAGGTCTTTGGGCTTCCCTGGTTGCTCGGACAGTAAACAATCCACCTATAATGCGGGAGGTGCAAGTTCCATCTCAGGGTAGGGAAGATCTCCTGGAGGAGAGTATGGCAACCCACTCCAGTATTCTTGCCTGGAGAATCCCCATGGACAGAGAAGCCTGGTAGAGTCCTCCATAGGGTCACAAAGAGTTGGATACAACTGAAGCAACTTAGTGCACGTGTATGCACACTCACTCACTCACACACACACACACACGATGTATTATCCATACATACAGAGTAACTAATACTTCATCTTAACTAAGATTAAATGGAACACAGAAGCCACAAATTGATCTTTACTTCCAATCCACATATCTAATTGTTAGAAAAAAGTTTGAGTATCTGTGAAGCTTTTTTATGTGAAGAAGATAGACATTGTCAGCATTAGGGAATATAATATGTTCAGGACTTAACAAAGGGAAGCTAGCTTTAGATTTTCCTGAATAAAAGGTTGAGATCCCAAACTAGGAGATATGAAGAGATCATATGTTAAGAGAAAACTCTGTTTTTATATTACCACTGGAAATTGTACTTTATTAAAGGGTTACACATTCAACCAAGTTTGTAGGATTTAGTTTTGGTCTGGAAACTTAATATAAGAACAAAATACACCTGCTTTTACTTTTTCCTTTAATAGTATCTCTGTTTGGAAATAATTATAAAAATGAATAATAAATTCATAGGGTAAGGACTCTCAATAATGGGATATTGCCTCCAATTTCATTTTATTGAAGTCTTTTTATGTTATAGTAGATGTACAATTTTAAAGGTTATATTCCATTTCCATTTACACTTATTATAAAATATTGGCTATATTCACTATATTTTACAGTATATCATTGTAGCTTATTTATACTAGTTCATGCAACTCTTATTGCCTCCCTCTTTATTGCCCCTCCTCACTTCCCTGTCCCCACTGGTAGCCACAGGTTTATCTTCTGTATTTCTGTTTCTTGTTTGTTATATTCACTAGTTTGTTTTTTTTTTTTAGGTTCTATGTGTGATATCATGCAGTATTTTTCTTTCTTTAACTTATTTTACTTAATAAAACATTCTTCAAGTCCATCTATTTTGTTAGAGTAGCACAATTTCATTCCTTTTTTATGGCTGAGCCATATTCTATTTCATATATATATATATGAAATACATATATGTGTGTATATACATAAATATATAAATGAGCACGAGTCAGACATGTGCTCAGTTGTGTCTGATTCTTTGCAGCCCATGGACTATAGTCCACCAGGCTCCCCTGTCTGTGGGATTCTCCAGGCAAGAACACTGGAGTTCTTCACCATTTCCTTCTCCTTATGTATAATAATATGTACATATATATATAGTGGCTTACCAAGTACCACGACAGTGGTAAAGAATCTGCCTGCCAATTGAGGAGACACAAGCGACACAGGTTTGATCTCTGGATCAGGAAGATCCCTTGGAGTAGGAAATAGCAACCCACTCCAGTATTCTTGCCTAGAAAATTTCAGGGACAGAGGAGCCTGGCAGGCTATAGTCCACTGGGTCACAAAAAATCATATGTGACAGAAATGTGGCATATATATCATCTTTATCCATTCATCTGTTGATGGATATTTACATTGCTTCCATATCTTGGTGCCTGCAGTTCCATTTGAAATGCCCATAGACAGCCTTTATGTGTGAATATCCCAATATATCCAGTCAACAGGTTTTGGATTTTGGGGTTCTGTATCAATTGCATAGTAAATAAGGGCACAGAAGACTTAGCAAAAAGTTTTCCCGGGACTGGCAGGGGCCTGAGTCAATCTTGTATTTGCAGAGGTGTCTCTAAATAAGGGCAAATGTCAAGAGCCACATGGGATTTTCTTGGTGAGGGATGGCTCTTAGTGCGCGCGCACACGCGCGCACACACACACACTTGCTGATACTGACATCTAGTGGGTAAGAATACTGCTACACATCTTACAATACACAGGACTTCCAGTCCTCCCTGCACCCCCCTACCCCATCTGCAACTCCAAAAAAAGAGTTATCCCTCCTAAAATGTCAACTGTACCAAGGTTGGTAAACCCTGTTCTATATATCAAGGTGAATCTCTAGGCCAAGAGAGTAAGAAAGAACTTATTAATGCAATGTATAGAAGAGAAAGATAAAATGCACAATGGATATGAGATGTGGAAGCTAACGCTGGAAGTTTTTGAAGTTCAGATTTTTAGATACCATATGTAATGCCAAATTTTGGGGAAAACCTCTCCACTTCCTTCATATGTCCTATATAGACTTAAAATTAGTAATGGAAGGGTAGAGTTGACTGACAAAACCTGCATTAGAGGCGAAAGCAAGATGAGGTAAAACTCTTCAGGTTCGGATGAATAAAGATACTAAAGAAGAATAAATGGGAGGAAGGCATAGTGAGCCCAATGAGGAGAATTTTATTTATCAGGGACAAAGCTGGTAGTCATGGAACAGAAATGTAAGCCTAATATTAAGTTCCTATCATTGCCAGACAAATTCAAAGGAACGACAAAGTAGAAATTTATTTTCTGCATTTCAAAATGAGAATGAGAACTTGCCACTTGAGACAGAAGGTATATGATAATTTTATTAAGGATTTTTGTATGTCATTGGCCAAAAATGAAGCTATTTGATTATGAATTGAACCATACTTTTATTCTATAATAGCACAAGTGTTTGGGGATTACAGTAGAAACCAACATTATAAAAATATTACTAAAACCAAAAATAAAGTTTTTAACCATTATGGTGAAATTCTTTGAAAGCTACACAATGCTCATGATAATAATAACATAAGTATTTTATTGCACTGAAACATTTTAAAGAAATTACAATATAATGTTATTCTGTCATGCTGTATACCTGAGCAGAGATTACTGTGAAATAGTCAGCAAGTCACCCAACATCTAAAAAGCAGTCATTACAATTATAAACATTTTGCCAAAGATTTTCCTTTAAAGTAGTGATTGTATTATAAAGAGGTAGGCACAGAGAAGCCTGTTTTATTTTCAAGATTTGTGTTTTATCTTTCCTTTAACAGTAGTGTCCAAAGAAAACCCAATTGCACTTTCCTTTATATTTCAGAGTTACATGCCTTTGCCTGTGTTCCATGTCTTCACAGTAAAAAAGAAAAAGCTTTAAATAATTGAAAAGTTTTATTTTTCTAGCTCATTTTAACACAAGATAATTTAAGGATAAGCATGCTATTATCATCCTAGGTCTGGATAATCTGCTTCTAATTGCAAAGTACTTTTGCACACTCAATATTTCTCAAGGAAATACATTTAGTGTTTAATTGTTCTTTATGTTGGGCTGTGCCACTTACTGCCAAAGTTTTCGCACCCTTGACCTATGTCCCCTAAATTTCAGTAACATTCCTTAGTCACTGTGACAAAGAATATGTTCCCATAAATTTCCAAATGGCCTCTAAGGAGATGATAGTTCTCTGAATATCAATCATGTATTCTTTCATTTTATATGATCCAAAATACAATATAATAAAAAATGAAGAATCACATTGAAAAAGAATTATCCATTGTCATATATATATATTACTTGAGTGAATGAACTAGTTAAGTCTTGGATCAAAACAATTTATGATGCTGCTTGAGAACATAAGTGTCTACTAAACACATGCTCTCTGTCACTGGAATAAAATAATATAGCAAACATCTCTTTACACTGAAGAGAATAAATGTAAAGTTAACTAGAGCATTTCAGTTACTTTAAAAGATAAAATTTGACAAGAGGACTTACAATCTTGGTACAGACATTTCCCCCACCTATGATTTTCCAGGACTTAAGCATTGTGAGTTCAAATTAGTGATGATGAGTGGTGACATCATAAAGAGCCAAGAACCCTGAGAGTTAAAGGAAAAAAAAAAAAAAAAAAGGAGCCACTTTTACTTGTGTTTTATGTTTTCTACTACTCAGTCTATTATTGGTGTTTACTTTCATAAACATTTACTGACTAAATGGTTTTAAAATAACCAATTGATTTACATCTTAATAAAAATTGTTGCAGTTTTTCATAAGGGTTAATTTATTGGGTGACATGACAGAAGTATGAATCTAAACATCTGTTAAGCTTGGTTGTAATCCTAACTTCCCTGACATTCATGTGTCTTTTGTTAAATCCTTTGCATAACCTTACATTGCCTTTTACTTTTGTAACCTTATTGGTTGCTCACGGATACAAGTTTTTAAAGAAGACTTGGGCTTATGCTTAGCTGCTCAGTCATGTCAGACTCTTTACGACCCTATGGACTACAGTCCATAAGGCTCCTCTGTCCATGCAGATTCCCCAGGCAAGAATACTGGAGTGGGTTGCTGTGCCCTCCTCTAAGGGATCTTCCCAACCCAGGGATCGAACCCAGGTCTTCCACCTCGCAGGCAGCTTCTTTACTGTCTGAGCCACCAGGGAAGACTTAAAGAAGTCTAGGTGCTTATTAACATTATCAACTTATTGATAGAGCTGAGTTAGAAAATTTTAGTTCTACCTACCAGTCCATCCAACTAATATATATGAATAAAAATACTACATAGAATATTATTTGCATATGTTGCCATTATTTAGCTCCTCAGGGAATTTCAGCTGACTTTCTTTCCCCCAAAATTATATACATATATATAATTTTTGAATCAATATTAAAATTATTTTGATTTCTGCTCTACAAGAAAGTAATTCACATTCTTTTACATTATGGATTATCACAGGATATTGGATAGTTTCCTAGTGCTATACAGTTGGGACCTTACTGTTTTATTCTCCATATACATAATAATTTGCATCTGCTAATCCCAAACTCCCAATCCTTCCCTACCCAACTCCCCACTCCCTTGGTGATGACAAGTCTGTTCTCCATGTCTGTGATTCTGTTTATGTTTCATAGATATGTTCATTTCTGGTATATTTTAGATTCCTTATATAAGTGATATCATATAGTATTTGTCTTTCTCTTTCTGACTCACTTTGATAAGTATGATAAGCTCTAGATTCATCCATGTTACTGCAAATGGCATTATTTTATTCTTTTATGGCTGAGTTATGTTCCATTATGTGTGTGTGTGTGTGTGTGTGTGTGTCACTTCTTTATCCATTATCTGTTGATGGACATTTAGGTTGCTTCTATGCCCTGGCTATGACTATGGTAAATAGTGTTGCTATGAACATAAAGATGCGTGTATGTTTTTGAATTATAGTTTTTTCTGGATATAAGCTCAAGAATGGAATTGCTAGGTCATATGGTAACTCCATTTTTAATTTTTTGAAGAAACTCCATATTTTTTTCCATAGTGACTGTACCAGTTTAAATACCCCCACCAGTATAGGAGGGTCCCCCTTAACTCCTCATTACCTTCAGCATCAGACCCTCAAGCCATACACAAAAATAAACTCAAATGTCTTAAAGACTTAAACACGAGACATGAAAACTCCTATAAGAGAACATAGGCAAAACATTCTCTGGCGTAAATTGTACCAATGTTTTCTTAGATTAGTCTTCCAAAGTAATAGAAATAAAACCAAAAATAAACAAATTAAACCTGATTAAATTTAGAAGATTTTTCATAGTAAAGCAAACCATAAACAAAACAAAATGACAGCCTATGAACTGGGAGAATATATTGTAAATGATGTGACTGCTAAGTGCTTAATTTTCAAAATATAGCACAGCTCCTACAATTCAATAACAACAACAACAAAAATAAATGACTCTGTTGAAAAATGGAAAGAAGACCTAAATAGACTTTTATCCAAAGAAGACACACAGCTAGCTAATAGCCACATGAGAAAAAAAAAAAAAAAACATCATTGCTAATAACTACAGAAATGCAAATCAAAACTACAGTGAGGTGCCACCACACACCAGCTGGAATGTTGTTGTTGAGTCACAAAGTCATGTCTGACTTTGATATATTGCTTTGCTGCTGCTGCTACTGCTGCTAAGTCGCTTCAGTTGTGTCTGACTCTGTGCGACCCCATAGATGGCAGCCCACTAGGCTCCCCCATCCCTGGGATTCTACAGGCAAGAACACTGGAGTGGGTTGCCATTTCCTTCTCCAATGCATGAAAGTGAAAAGTGAAAGTGAAGTCGCTCAGTCGTGTCCGACTCTTCGCGACCCCATGGACTGCAGCCTACCAGGCTCCTCCATCCATGGGATTTTCCAGGCAGGAGTACTGGAGTGGGGTGCCATTGCCTTCCCCGGATATATTGCTTTACTATCCACTAATTCAACACTATTAATGCTGATGTTTTCCTGCAAAGTGCTTATTTAGTAAGAAAAGTATGAATTTCTAAGCCCACAGTAAGTATTTTGTAGGCTAAAATTTTTATATTAGTTAATTCTTAAATAACACAGTAAAAAGGTAAGGCTAACTGGTCCTGGATATTAACAGTTATTTTCTAAGATTTTGCAAAATGTTGCTAATTGAAAATGTGGCACATAATTTTTCCCATAAAATATGTATATATAGATATATAGATATTAATACATAAAAGTGGTTCTGAAATAAAACAGGTTCTTCAAACTTGTGATGGTTTCAGTGATTCACCTATTTATGTGTATATGCCTGTAAAGATCTATATATGTATGATTTGTATATCTATCTATCCATCCATAGATGGACTATCAATTTGGTCATTTCCCTCTGTGTTGCAAAAAAGATTTCAGACACTAAACAATGGCACACAAAAGTAAAAATAAAATTACTAAGTGAATTCAAAGTGATTTTGTATAATAGCATGTATGTTTGTTATAAAAAGTGACCCTGTAATTGTGCAAGTATCTCAAGTTTTCATTCAGTTCAGTTCAGTTCAGTCGCTCAGTCATGTCCGACTCTTTGTGACCCCATGAATTGCAGCACGCCAGGCCTCCCTGTTGGCTTAAAGCTCAACATTCATAAAACTAAGACCATGGCATCTGGTCCAATCACTTCTTTGCAAATAGATGGGAAAAAATGGAAACAGTAAGAGACTTTATTTTTAGGGGCTCCAAAATGACTGCAGATGGTGACTGCAGCCATGAAATTAAAGGATGGTTTCTCCTTGGAAGAAAAGCTATGACCAACCTCAGTTCAGTTCAGTCACTCAGTCGTCTCCGACTGTTTGCAACCCCATGAATCACAGCACGCAAGGCCTCCCTGTCCATCACCAACTCCCAGAGGTCACTCAGACTCACGTCCATCCAGTCAGTGATGCCATCCAGCCATCTCATCCTCTGTCGTCCCCTTCTCCTCCTGCCCCCAATTCCTCCCAGCATCAGAGTCTTTTCCAATGAGTCAACTCTTTGCATGAGGTGGCCAAAGTACTGGAGTTTCAGCTTTAGCATCATTCCTTCCAAAGAAGTCCCAGGGCTGATCTCCTTCAGAATGGACTGGTTGGATCTCCTTGCAGTCCAAGGGACTCTCAAGAGTCTTCTCCAACACCACAGTTCAAAAGCATCAGTTCTTCGGTGCTCAGCTTTCTTCACAATCCAACTCTCACATCCATACATGACCACAGGAAAAACCATAGCCTTGACTAGACAGACCTTTGTTGGCAAAGGTGCCACCACACCTTTGCCAGAGAAGGCAAAGTAATGTCTCTATTGGCAAAGTAATGTCTCTGCTTTTTAATATGCTGTCTTGGTTGTTCATAGCTTTTCTTCCAAGGAGTAAGCGTCTTTTAATTTCATGGCTGCAATCACCATCTGCAGTGATTCTGGAGCCCAAGGAAATAAAGTTTGTCACTGTTTCCACTGTTTACCCATCTATTTGCCATGAAATGATGGGACCAGATGCCATGATTTTAGTTTTCTGAATGTTGAGTTTTAAGCCAACTTTTTCAGTCTCCTCTTTCACTTTCATCAAGAGGCTCTGGAGTTCTTCTTCACTTTCTGCCATAAGGGTGGTGTCATCTGTATATCGGAGGTTATTGATATTTCTCTTGGCAATCCTAATTCCAGTTTGTTCTTCATCCAGCCTGGCATTTCATATGATGTACTCTGCATATAAGTTAAATAAACAGGGTGACAATATACAGCCTTGACATACTCTTTTCCCAATTTGGATTCCAGTCTGTTCTTCCATTCCCAGTTCTAACTGTTGCTTCTTGACCTGCATACAGATTTCTCAGGAGGCAAGTCATGTGATCTGGTACTCCTATAACTTTAAGAATTTTCCACAGTTTGTTGTAATCAACACAATCAAAGGCTTTGGCATAGTCAATAAAGCAGACTTTCTTTTTTTCCGGAACTCTGACTTTTTCAATGACCCAAAGGATGTTGGCACTTTGATCTCTGGTTCCTCTGCCTTTTCTAAATCCAGCTTGAACATCTGGAAGTTCATGGTCCACATACTGTTGAAGCCTGGCTCAGAGAATTTTGAGTATTACTTTGCTAGCATGTGGGATGAGTGCAATTGTACAGTGATTTGAACACTCTTTGGCAATGCTCTTCTTGGGATGTGAATGAAAATTGCCTTTTTCCAGTCCTATGGCCACTGCTGAGTCTTCCAAATTTGCTGGCATATTGAGTATGGCACTTTCACAGGATCTTCTTCTAGGATTTGAAATAGCTCAACTAGAATTCCACCACCTCCACTAGCCTTACTCACAGTGATGCTTCCAAAGGCCCACTTGACTTCACATTCCAGGATGTCTGGTTCTAGGTGAGTGACCACACCATTGTGGTTATCTGGGTAATGAAGATCTTTTCTTTCTTTTTTTTTTAATGGGTCACAGTACAGACCACCCAACTCCTGGGCACCAGCAACTGGTGAGGATGCCTTGACTGCAGTCAGTCGGGAAACTTTATCATCAGTTATTTGCACAGTTGTACTCATCTCAGATGCTAGTAAAGTAATGCTCAAAATTCTCCAAGCCAGGCTTCAGCAATACGTGAACTGTGAACTTCCACATGTTCAAGCTGGTTTTAGAAAAGGCAGAGGAACCAGAGATCAAATTGCCAACATCTGCTGGATCATTGAAAAAGCAAGAGAGTTCCAGAAAAACATCTATTTCTGCTTTATTGACTATGCCAAAGCCTTTGACTGTGTGGGTCACAATAAACTTGGGAAAATTCTTCAATAGACGGGAATCCCAGACCACCTGACCTGCCTCTTGAGAAACTTATATGCAGGTCAGGAAGAAACAGTTAGAACTGGACATGGAACAAGTGACTGATTCCAAATAGGAAAAGGAGTACATCAAAGCTGTATATTGTCACCCTGCTTATTTAACTTATATGCAGAGTACATCATGAGAAAGGCTGGGCTGGAAGAAGCACAAACTGGAATCAAGATTTCTGGGAGAAATATCAATAACCTCAGATATGCAGATGACACCACCTTTATGACAGAAAGTGAGGAAGAACTAAAGAGCATCTTAATGAAAGTGAAAGAGGAGAGTGAAAAAGTTGGCTTAAAGCTGAACATTCAGAAAACGAAGATCATGGCATCTGGTCCCATCACTTCTTGGGAAATAGATTGGGAAACAGTGGAAACAATGTCAGACTTTATTTTGGGGGGCTCCAAAATCACTGCAGATTTGACTGCAGCCATGAAATTAAAAGACGCTTACTCCTTGGAAGAAAAGCTATTAACAACCAAGACAGCATATTAAAAAGCAGAGACATTACTTTGCCAACAAATTTTCATCTAGTCAAAGCTATGGTTTGTCCAGTAGTCATGTATGGATGTGAGAGTTGAACTATAAAGAAAGCTAAGCTCTGAATAACTGATGCTATTTTGAGATGATTGGATGGCATCACCGACTTAATGGAGATGAGTGAATAAGCTCCAGAAGTTGAAGATGGACAGGGAAACCTGGCATGCTGCAATCCATGGGGTTGCAAAGAGTTGGACATGTCTGAATGACTGAACTGAACTGATATATTTGCAGTTTTTTCATAATTTCTCTACATATAATTATTTGTATAATACAGGGTTTCCAGATGGCACTAGTGGTGAGTATCCACCTGTGAATGTAAGAGACCCAGGAGACTTGGGTTCGGCCCCTGGATTAGGAAAACCCCTGGAAGAGGACACAGCAACCTACTCCAGTACTCTTGCCAGAATAATCCCATGGACAGGGAAGCCTGCTGTGCTACAGCCCATTAGGTTGCAAAGAGCTGGACATGACTGAAGTGATTGAGTATACATACACACACACACACACACACACACACACCAACTCTACATTTAAGAAGCAAGGATATCCAACACCCTTTGAGAAAATACGTTCTCATCGACTGTATGGATCATAGAAATTCAAGAAGTGGCCCTCACTGTAGCTCTCAAGAATTTCCTTTTTAAAGCTGAAGTCATCTCTTTATGAAGCATGAGGAGAGATCTGCCCCTTACCTAGTGCCTGGGCACAATGGAGTATTACTCAGCCATTAAAAAGAATACATTTGAATCAGTTCTAATAAGGTGGATGAAACTGGAACCTATTATACAGAGTGAAGTGGGCCAGAAAGAAAAACACCAATACAGTATACTAACACATATATATGGAATTTAGAAAGATGGTAACAATAACCCTGTGTATGAGACAGCAAAAGAGACACTGATGTATAGATCAGTCTTATGGACTCTGTGGGAGAGGGAGAGGGTGGGGAGATTTGGGAAAATGGCATTGAAACATGTATAATACCATGTATGAAATGAGTCGCCAGTCCAGGTTCGATGCACGATACTGGATGCTTGGGTCTGGTGCACTGGGCCGACCCAGAGGGAGGGTATGGGGAGGGAGGAGGGAGGAGGGCTCAGGATGGGGAGCACGGGTATACCTGTGGTGGATTCATTTCTATGTTGGGCAAAACTAATACAATATTGTAAAGTTTAAAAATAAAATAAAATTAATTTAAAAAATAAATAAATAAATAAATAAAAATTAAATATTCAGTAAACGTTTGTTGAGTAAGTTAATAAACTTGAAATTGGCTACACAATTGAATAAGAAATCAAATCAGTAAGTGTCAGAGTTTCCACCCACTGTCTTCCTGGAAACACAACATAGAATTTGAAAGAGGCAGTCAGTTCGGGCTTTACCACCCCCTTGTCCAAAGGTTTACAAAGTTGAATGTTAAACTAGTCTCATAAAGCTGATGTTTTAATAGCATCATTAGATTGTTTTCAGGCATTGAAAAATTTGACATATTGAAGAAATAAAAATGTTGCTGCATAACAAGCTATTTCCAAAATGTCGATTAACTTAAATCAGTATATAATAGATCTAACCATTACTGCCCTTGAATGCACCACCAAACAAGCTCTCCAACAAATACTAAAGGATATTCTCTAGACAGGAAACACAAAAACGGTGTATAAATTCGAACCCAAAAAAATAAAGTAAATGGCAATGGGATCATACTTATCAGTAATTACCTTAAACGTAAATGGGTTGAATGCTCCAACCAAAAGACAAAGACTGGCTGAATGGATACAAAAACAAGACCTCTACATATGTTGTCTACAAGAGACCCACCTCAAAACAGGGGACACATACAGACTGAAAGTGAAGGGCTGGAAAAAGGTTTTCCATGCAAATAGGGGCCAAAAGAAAGCAGGAGTAGCAATACTTATATCAGATAAAATAGACTTTAAAACAAAGGCTGTGAAAAGAGACAAAGATGGTCACTACATAATGATCAAAGGATCAATCCAAGAAGAAGATATAACAATTATAAATATATATGCACCCAACATGGGAGCACCGCAGTATGTAAGACAAATGCTAACAAGTATGAAAGAAGAAATTAACAATAACACAATAATAGTGGGAGACTTTAATACCCCACTCACACCTATGGATAGATCAACTAAACAGAAAATTAACAAGGAAACACAAACTTTAAATGATACAATAGACCAGTTAGACCTAATTGATATCTATAGGACATTTCATCCCAAAACAATGAATTTCACCTTTTTTCTCAAGCGCACATGGAACCTTCTCCAGGATAGATCACATCCTGGGCCATAAAGCTAGCCTTGGTAAATTCAAAAAAATAGAAATCATTCCAAGCATCTTTTCTGACCACAATGCAGTAAGATTAGATCTCAATTACAGGAGAAAAACTATTAAAATTCCAACATATGGAGGCTAAACAACACGCTGCTGAATAACCAACAAATCACAGAAGAAATAAAAAAAGAATCAAAATGTGCATAGAAACGAATGAAAATGAAAACACAACAACCCAAAACCTGTGGGACACGGTAAAAGCAGTCCTAAGGGGAAATTTCATAGCAATACAGGCACACCTCAAGAAACAAGAAAAAAGTCAAATAAATAACCTAACTCTACACCTAAAGCAAATAGAAAAGGAAGAAATGAAGAACCCCAGGGTTAGTAGAAGGAAAGAAATCTTAAAACTTAGAGCAGAAATAAATGCAAAAGAAACAAAAGAGATCATAGCAAAAATCAACAAAACCAAAAGCTGGTTTTTTGAAAGGATAAATAAAATTGACAAACCATTAGCCAGACTCATCAAGAAACAAAGGGAGAAAAATCAAATCAATAAATTAGAAATGAAAATGGAGAGATCACAACAGACAACACAGAAATACAAAGGATCATAAGAGACTACTATCAACAATGATATGCCAATAAAATGGACAACGTGGACGAAATGGACAAATTCTTAGAAAAGTACAACTTTCCAAAACTTGACCAGGAAGAAATAGAAAATTTCAACAGACCCATCACAAGCATGGAAATTGAAACTGTAATCAAAAATCTTCCAGCAAACAAAAGCCCAGGTCCAGACGGCTTCACAGCTGAATTCTACCAAAAATTTAGAGAAGAGCTAACACCTATCCTGCTCAAACTCTTCCAGAAAATTGCAGAGGATGGTAAACTTCCAAACTCATTCTATGAGGCCACCATCACCCTAATACCAAAACCTGACAAAGATCCCACAAAAAAAGAAAACTACAGGCCAATATCACTGATGAACATAGGTGCAAAAATCCTTAACAAAATTCTAGCAATTAGAGTCCAACAACACATTTAAAAGATCATACACCATGACCAAGTGGGCTTTATCCCAGGGATGCAAGGATTCTTCAATATCCGCAAATCAATCAATGTAATACACCACATTAACAAATGGAAAAATAAAAACCATATGATTATCTCAATAGATGCAGAGAAAGCCTTTGACAAAATTCAACATCCATTTATGATCAAAACTCTCCAGAAAGCAGGAATAGAAGGAACATACCTCAACATAATAAAAGCTATCTATGACAAACCCACAGCAAACATTACCCTCAATGGTGAAAAATTGAAAGCATGTCCTCTAAAGTCAGGAACAAGACAAGGGTGCCCACTTTCACCATTACTATTCAACATAGTTTTGGAAGTTTTGGCCACAGCAATCAGAACAGAAAAAGAAATAAAAGGAATCCAAATTGGAAAAGAAGAAGTAAAGCTCTCACTCTTTGCAAATGACATGATCCTCTACATAGAAAACCCTAAAGACTCCACCCGAAAATTACTAGAACTAATCAATGACTATGGTAAAGTTGCAGGATATAAAATCAACACACAGAAATCCCTTGCATTCCTATACACTAATAATGAGAAAACAGAAAGAGAAATTAAGGAAACAATTCCATTCACCATTGCAACGGAAAGAATAAAATACTTAGGAATGTATCTACCTAAAGAAACTAAAGACCTATATATAGAAAACTGTAAAACACTGGTGAAAGAAATCAAAGAGGACACTAACAGATGGAGAAATATACCATGTTCATGGATTGGAAGAATCAATATAGTGAAAATGAGTATACTACCCAAAGCAATCTATAGATTCAATGCAATCCCCATCAAGCTACCAACAGCATTCTTCACAGAGCTAGAACAAATAATTTCACAATTTGTATGGAAAAACAAAAAAGCTCGAATAGCCAAAGCGATCTTGAGAAAGAAGAATGGAACTGGAGGAATCAACCTACCTGACTTCAGGCTCTATTACAAAGCCACAGTTATCAAGACAGTATGGTACTGGCACAAAGAAAGAAATATACATCAATGGAACAAAATAGAAAGCCCAGAGATAAATCCACGCACATATGGACACCTTATCTTTGACAAAGGAGGCAAGAATTTACAATGGATTAAAGACAATCTCTTTAACAAGTGGTGCTGGGAAATCTGGTCAACCACTTGTAAAAGAATGAAACTAGAACACTTTCTAACACCATACACAAAAATAAACTCAAAATGGATTAAAGATCTAAACGTAAGACCAGAAACTATAAAACTCCTAGAGGAGAACATAGGCAAAACACTCTCTGACATACATCACAGCAGGATCCTCTATGACCCACCTCCCAGAATATTGGAAATAAAAGCAAAAATAAACAAATGGGACCTAATTAACCTTAAAAGCTTCTGCACATCAAAGGAAACTATTAGCAAGGTGAAAAGACAGCCTTCAGAATGGGAGAAGATAATAGCAAATGAAGCAACTGACAAACAACTAATCTCAAAAATATACAAGCAACTCCTGCACCTCAACTCCAGAAAAATAAATGACCCAATCAAAAAATGGGCCAAAGAACTAGATAGACATTTCTCCAAAGAAGACATCCAGATGGCTAACAAACACATGAAGATGCTCAACATCACTCATTATCAGAGAAATGCAAATCAAAACCACTATGAGGTACCATTTCACACCAGTCAGAATGGCTGCGATCCAAAAGTCTACAAGCAATAAATGCTGGAGAGGGTGTGGAGAAAAGGGAACCCTCTTACACTGTTGGTGGGAATGCAAACTAGTACAGCCACCATGGAGAACAGTGTGGAGATTCCTTAAAAAACTGGAAATAGAACTGCCTTATGATCCAGCAATCCCACTGCTGGGCATACACACTGAGGAAACCAGAAGGGAAAGAGACACGTGTACCCCAATGTTCATCGCAGCACTGTTTATAATAGCCAGGACCTGGAAGCAACCTAGATGTCCATCAGCAGATGAATGGATAAGAAAGCTGTGGTACATATACACAATGGAGTATTACTCAGCCATTAAAAAGAATACATTTGAATCAGTTCTAATGAGGTGGATGAAACTGGAGCCTATTATACAGAGTGAAGTAAGCCAGAAAGAAAAACACCAATACAGTATACTATCGCATATATATGGAATTTAGAAAGATGGTAACAATAACCCTGTGTACGAGACAGCAAAAGAGACACTGATGTATAGAACAGTCTTATGGACTCTGTTGGAGAGGGAGAGGGTGGGAAGATTGGGGAGAATGGCATTGAAACATGTAAAATATCATGTATGAAACGAGTTGCCAGTCCAGGTTCGATGCAGGATACTGGATGCTTGGGGGTGGGGCACTGGGACGACCCAGAGGGATGGAATGGGGAGGGAGGAGGGAGGAGGGTTCAGGGTGGGAAACACATGTATACCTGTGGTGGATTCATTTTGGTATTTGGCAAAACTAATACTAATACAATTATGTAAAGTTTAAAAATAAAATTAAATTAAAAAAAATAAACATAGACAAAATTAGTTATCTCTAAGAACTTTAGATGTTTAAAACAGTGATTTAGTGGGCCTCATTATACTCCAGTTTTTCCATATGTCAAATATATATCTACTCCCTTCCATTCAATTCTAGTATCAATATGCATCTTTTTATTAGAGAATGTGTCTTTTCTGTGTGTCAAAATCACTTGGAGGACTCATTAAATATTGACTGTTGGGACCCAGTGCTAAGAGTCTCTGATTTAATATTTCTCTGGAAGGGCTTGTGAATTTCCATATCTAACAAGGTCCCAGGTGAACTAATAAGTTCGCTGGTCAAGGGACCACACATTGAAAATTATTGCTTTAGACCTGTTGCTATAATTTGATAAATTTTAAAATAATTATTTAATCTTATAAGAGATAGATGGAGGAAACAGAGTCCTTTCAGTCCTCCCAACTATAAGAGATAGATGGAGGAAAGGAAAAAAATACATATTTTTTAATTTATGTAAAGATATATCAGTAATGACAAGTAACAATGTCTTTTTTAATTAAAAAAAAAGTTATACAGTTTTTCAAGGAGAAATTCCATGGACAGTTACTACAAAATATTGGCTACTTTCCCATGCTATATTATATATCCCTTTAGCTTATACATTTCAGAGTTTGAACCTCCCACTCCTGCAACCCTGTGGATCCCCTCTTATACTCCCCACTGGTAACCACTAGTTTTTTTCTATATTTGTTTTATTTGTTTGAGGATTATTCTCCAAGTGTAAATACATATCAAATCCAAGTATCTTTTGTACTAATAAATGTCAAAACATTGTACTCTGAACACGGTATTCTAAAAAATCCCAGCTGCTCAGTTTCCCAGATGTGTCTCAAGTGCACTGTTGTGCCGTGTGTCTCCTCTGGGGAGCTGATCTCAGCCTGTGACCCTCCTGGCAGATGTCAACCGTCCAGGATCACAGGAAAATGTGGTTAGCAATTGGGAGTCTGCTAACAGTTTGGTGGAAGATGCAGTCTCTGGGGCCAGGATCGCAGCCAGCCTCTTGCCTTCCAGCTCTGGCTATTGCAAGCCTGCCTCTCTACCTCCGGTGGAGGGGAGGGGCCTGTAGCAGCCAGCCAGCTCTCCTTTGGTATTTGCTCAATCCTGTGTTCTGTGCATGGGCCAGGCTGTGCATTAGAGCCTTTCATGGGAGCATTCTCTCTCTCTCTTTTTCTTTTTCCCTCTGGTGATCCCACAGTTTGTGTTGTTGTCTCATGTTAGCTCCCTCAGATTGCCCTCATGGCATTCAGGCCCAGTCCTTTCCCTAAACAATGATTATGCAGCCTGTGCCTCCCTGTTCAGCCCCTTCTTGCTGGTGGCAGACATGAGCATCTGGGCTTCTTCTCTGCTGGCAGTTGCAGTTAGGCACGCTTATTCTGTATGTGTGTTTTGTTTTGTTTTGTTTCCGTTATGTTGTCCTCTGAGAGTCCAAAACTCCCCACAGACGCACCTGTGAGAGGGTTTCCTACTGTTTGGAAACTTCTCTTTCACAACTCCCTCCCCAGGATGGGTTTCCATCCCTAACTCTTTTGTCTCTCTTTTGTCTTGTATATTTTGTCCTACCTCCTTTTGGAGAGAATGGACTGCCTTTCTGGGTGTCTGGTGTCCTCCGCCAGCATTCAGAAGTTGTTTTGTGGAAGTTGCTCAGCATTCAAATGACCTTTTGATGAAGTGTGGGGGAGAAACTGGTCTCCTCTTCCTATTTCTCTGCTATCTTGGGACTGCCTTCCAATGATTAGGTTTTAAAAACTATAAGGAGGTTAGGAGATAGGCCATACTAAGTGACAGAAAATAAATATCTGCATGAAGACAGAAAACTCAAATGGATGAATCATAAGTGTAAGAATTTTATGGGAGGAGGGAAGAAACCTGCTTTAACAGGAAGGAATAGAGCATATCTATTGACAAAATTATTTGTTCTAACTTGTATGGAAGTTATCTAAAGGACTTACACACAACACTTGACTTTGACCCACACACAGTCGAAAACTGTGGACAAGTTTACTGTCAGCCTTCCATAGCTGCACTTCTGGCATTCACAGATTCAATCAATAACAGATCATGTAGCACTACAGTATTTATTGAAAAAAAAATCCATGTATAAGTCGACCTGTGCATCTCAAACTCTTGTTGTTTAAGGATCAACTGGACATCCTATTGGTTCTGTTTCTCTGAAGATCACTAATACGCCTGTGCTGTGCTGTGCTTCATTGCTCAGTCGT